>NC_054740.1:29579592-29937362 GCF_018143015.1 Lytechinus variegatus
GGTTGGATAATACACCTAAGACCAATCCAAGAAAGTATTTTTATTCCTCCCACTGAATGCAATATATTATTTATGCTAACCAAATTTGTTCCGACTCACCCCCCCCCCCCCTCCCCCCTACCATCAAGATCATGTGAATACCCGTCTTCATATTTTTTTTCAAAGAATTGGATCAAAGCTCTTGTGCAAACAAATTCGGATCTCAGAGGTGTGGGATATCCCCAGTCACCTAATATGAGCATGTGTGTGTATTCGTGAATCATTAATGTTTCGTTTCATGCTGAATAAATTTTCAAACATCAAAAGGAAACAAAAGTGGCCAGTCTCAGGTATTTTCACTGGTCAATTGCTCAATATGCTCAAAGGGGGCAAGATCAACAAATTAAAAATAGTGTTTTTTTACGGATCATATCAAAATGTGACTACCGCAGATTTGTTTAAGAGCAGGTTCTTATTCACACTCATGGTAGGGTATATAGTATTTAGAAAACTTTGATTTGTAAGATGTTGTTTCAAGGTTTGCATGGTGGCATGTACAATTGCTGATGTGGTTTACGGTACACCATGTGGAGTGTTATAGAAGCAGTGGATAGAAGAAGAGAAGGAAGTGGATAGGCGAGAAAGTGGAGATTTGAGAATAGAGTATTCTTTCTTGAGAATAGTCCTGAAAAGGACTGTAAACCAGAAGGAATGTTGAGTGAGAACAGCTTGAGTAGTAGAGCTGATGAGGAGATGCTGGCTTGCGTTCGTGAAGACGGACAGTCAACCTGTCCGAAACGTCGAGTCTCTCTACTACTCATCATCTCTACTCGCCAACGCAAGCCAGCATCTCCTCATCAGCTCTACTACTCAAGCTGTTCTCACTCAACATTCCTTCTGGTTTACAGTCCTTTTCAGGACTATTCTCAAGAAAGAATACTCTATTCTCAAATCTCCACTTTCTCGCCTATCCACTTCCTTCTCTTCTTCTATCCACTGCTTCTATAACACTCCACATGGTGTACCGTAAACCACACCAGCAATTTGATTTGTAAGGAATAGAAAAAAATGACTTTCTCGGAATGGTCTAAATGTGATCTAACCCCTCTTTGCAAACAAAAAAGTGGATCTAACTTCTTTTGCATGTAAATGGAATTTTCCTTTGTTCACATTTTGATAGGAATTTCAACTTTTCATTAATAAATTTTTCTTCTTGTTTTTCTGTCTATCCATGTTTCTTTGCTTCTTTATTCATGTCTTTCTATTTTTATTCTTTCATGATACGCAAATCCGCTGTATAAATTAATGATTACCGTTTTCTTCTCATCAACAGCCATACAATATGACAGTAATTCCCGAAGGAATTTTACCTATATGGGGCCTGGTAAGCTTTGGTATACCTTATTATTATTCGTATTTTCGTCACTCCTGTGCCTACATTCAGTGGCGTAATGAGCCAAAAAGATTTGAGGGGACTAGATATGATGTATCGCATGAAATTTATATTAAAAAAGAATCGACATTCTAATTACAAAAATAAAATTCTATGATATATTTTGAGATAATATTCTGAAAATAATAGATTTTTCTCTTTTCTTTTTCTTTTTTCTTGATCGTGATTTTTTTTTTCTTGATCATGATTTTTTTTTTTGGAGGGGGGATCTGTACGCCACTGCCTACATTGTATTCTCTCTAGGACCAATCAATAGCAATAAAAGTACTAAATGTTTCTCAAAGAATAACATATAATGTAAGCGATTATTCTTAATAGTGTAGTTTGAAAACATGTTAGATATAATAATCATGTTTATTGAAATAAAACAAATAGACAAACACTGTCCAAAGACTGTAATATCATATTTTATAGTTCTCGCCCCCTCTTTTTCGATTGAGTGAATTCTTGAGTTACCAAGTAAAAACACCGAGCAATGACAGGGGATCTAAATTATTAAACTCCTAAATGTCTTTATAATTTAAGAGAGAATGAGAAATTAGATTAAAGGTTAAAAAATGTATAGGGGACTAAAGGAATTACATTAAAGAGGAGGAGGAAAAAGAAGACGAAGAAGAAGAGGGGGAGGGGGAGAAGAGAAGAAATGGACTAGGAAGGAGAATAAAGAATTGAAAGAAAAGGATATGAGAAAAGGAAAGAACAAGCCTGAAATAAAAACACTAAAATGGGGTTAATGCCACGCGGGTGGTTATTTTGCGAAAGTATTTTAAGAACTGGTGGCCCAGATGATCTCAATGACGTTGAAATGACGTCATGGAGAAACATTTACTTCCCCCACGATGATTTGTACGTTTCTTGACCCTTTTAGCCAGATCATCCCTTCCCCACCCGCCCCTCTCCTCATCCCTCAGCTTTTTACCTCTTTCGCTTCATCTCAGACTTTATATCTCAATTCTCATGCATCCAACTCCTCCTTTCTCTCTCTCTCCAAATTCTAATTTTCGATCCCATGATTTTTTTTTTGTATTTTCACTCCTTGTCTCTTGCGAATCGGCTCCACCAACCAAGGGCGGAAATTTCTCCCCAAAGGTAGGGGACCTGGGGCTGGAAATTTTGACAAGCAAAAAAAGGGTATATCACCCTATATGTAAGGTTACTTCAACCAAAATAAATTAAAAGAAAAATAAAGGTTATCACCCAAAAGGTAAGGTCATTTCGACCAAAATACACGTTTTATTTCGAAGGATGTATTTCTTTCCACCTGAAAAGACCAAGAATATAGTAAGGGGGACATTCTGTCACCCTGGGATTTCCGCCCATGCCACTAACACATCTCTTAAATAATATTCTTTTTAAACATTGCATCTGCTCTGTAAATGACACTGCAACAAAATAATTTGCACGAAATGTGGAACAGTAAGCATATATTAAAAGGAAACCATTTTTCTGCTGTAAGCAATATCCAGAAATCAGGTTTATACGAGTAAACTTTCTGAAGGTGTACGTACGAAACCTTCGGGGAAATCGATACTTTGCTGTTTGAGTTGTACAACGTCGACCAAGAAGTTACGTTAAATCAATAAAAATTCTTTTTAAGAGAAAGGAAACAAAAGAAGGGGTGAGCTATCGACTTGTATATAGCGGCCCACCATTTAACAACAGGAAATTCAACATGGCGGTGGATGAGGACAAGACCCGTTCTCGAATCAAGTTTGGCTCTTCCAAAGCGAATGTGCGTCCAATGACGCGCGTCGCCATTAATCATCGCTTCGTCGTATCAGCAACGACAACCATTGTCGTGACCGTTTTAGTATTCATGATCCATGGATCGGTGGTCGAGGGCCAGTTCGAGCGAGGTCCCACCAGGCGATCTGCATTCATGGAATTGGCTCGTTTCGAGAACTGTGGGATATCGGCGACACCAATCGCCGAACTGTATGCGACAACGCGCTTGGGATGTGCGATGCGTTGTTTAGAAAACAATGATTGCGTGAGCTATGAATTTAATGAGGTAAACACAACTTGTAATCTTCACGAAGTATCAGCTTTATTAAATCTTGAAGCCAAGTATGGATACACATACGCAGATGGTGTCAATCCTAATGTGGTAAGATTTGGTTTTTCTTTATTTTCAAATTAGTAAAAATAACAATGCCTATACTTTTTCATTGGATATCAAATTTTGATCCATTATCAAGGAAGGGGTTCTTCATTGAAAAAAAAAGAATTACTGTTGCCTATTGATAATGTTGTGATCATTAAAGTGACTATACCATGAATAAAACAAGCGCTTGAAGATGACACTTTTTCAGATTATGTCGCCCTATTTCAGGCCTATGTACTACTTACCATGCTTACAGACAGCGTATTTGTTCCAAAATGTATCAGAAACAACAACGTTCATTATGATAATACACAAATAATGAAAATGACAATGATTAAAAATACATTATTATTTATGATTCTATTAGCTGTGTTGTCTTATTTTTTTTTCTGTGATAAACTTATTAACCCGTTCGCGACGGCATAGTAGAATAGGTTCTTACACCCCAAACGAGATTAATCAGCCGACCATGTCAAGTTCGAACAGCTCCATTGTTCCGTGCGTGCGAGCTGGATCGTTGATTACAAAAGCGTGTGTGCGATCCACGATGAGTGAATTGATCGATCGATAGTTTTCGCGCATGCGTAGTTCATTTCCTGTTTTGGCTGCACGGAGTTCAGAGCTCACCTGTCGCTCAAGAACTATAATTATGTCCGCACAAAGTGACTTCTTTGAGAATGTATTGTTTGTGATGTGGGTTTTGAAGTTCTTCTTGGACTTCTTCTTTTTTGATATTACTATTATCATAATATTATCATTCTCCCTTCCTTTCTTCTTCCTTTTCTTCTTTTGCGATCTTATTATTATCAAAATTATTATTCTCATTTCTTTTCTTCTCATATTCTTCTTTTTCGATATTCTTCTTATCTTATCATCCTCATTTCCTTTCTTCTTCTGTTCGATCTGTGTCTCATCTTTTTGTTCTTATACTTCCTATGTATAGACTCCCTTTTTCTTTTTTATAATGCTCCCTTTTCCTTTTCTCCTCCTTCTTCTTCACTGATAATTGTGCAATCCTACACCTCCTCCATCTCCTAAGTTTTCTTTTTCTATTTCCCTTCTATTTATTCTTGTTATGATTTTGCTTGTGCTTCTTCCTTTTCGTTTTTTTTTCTTCGTCGTCTTATCTTCTCTTACCTATTCTCATTCTTTTACTCCTGTCATCCTATTTTGCTTTATTTTGTTCTCTCTCTGTTTTTCTCTTCTTGCAAAATGAAAAAAATGAAGAATATGATATTTCTTTTTAAAAGTATGTCCGCCAAAACATGAATCTTCAAAATATCTTTATATGCATACAAGTAATATTTTCTGAACAAGAAATCATAATCTTCTCGATAGGGAGCAGTTCTTACCAATCCAAAAGTTTGCAAGGTGGTATACGACAATTATTTTGAAGATTATTTATCATTTATCATCCAAGTATTTAAGTTAGCCCACCCCATCCCGCATGATCACCATTATCTTCTCCTTTCATCTATTTTTTCTGTTTCGTCTGCTTTTTTTTATTTCATATTTTTCTTTGTCTTATCATTATTATATTCATAATCTTGATCATTGTTGTTATTATTGTCAAAATCATTATTATTATTTTTATTATCCGATTGTTATATTTTCTTTTATTATTTGTTATTATCATTGTTAGTGTTGATAGTAATGTTTATAATTGTTATAATTGATATTATGTAAACATTTGAATATTTACATGTAAAGAATAAAAGAATTTAGTTTAATTCGATTGAAAAATTATTGCTATTGTCATGTTTGTTTGGCGCAGCCCGAAAGAAGAATCAGTTTCGCTGAATGCCATCCCCTCTACCCTCTCTAATCCCCTTACCTCTAGTCAACCTCTACTCTCCTCTATTTTCCCTTTACTTTTTCCCTTCTTTTCAATCAGTAGCTTACGCAGGGGGGGTAGGGTTCTATTTCATACGAGGCGCTTTTAATCGAAAAAAAAATGTACTACAACACTGCGCAGACAAGTGGGTTATGTTCTCCCTCTCTTCTTCATTTCGTGTTCCGTGCCCCCGGCCCTCTCTCTATTTTTTCCCTTCTTAGTATTATCTCGTCATCACAGAAATATGTCCAAACCCGGCCCTCCAAGCCGAACCCATAATAAAAATAAAACCTATTTTAGGATAGGTGCCCGGCATATTCGGCACATAATCAATTTCAAATGATGTCTAGATTTTACGTCGTCTAGAAATGTTCAACAAAAAACTCCAAATTATTTCCTTAATTCAAAATCCAAAGGAGACGTTGCCATGTATTTGTGTAAAAAAAATGAATATTATGTATCACATGATTCTAGTAATTAAATTTGTATTATAAACAAGACATTCTGCCTTTCTTTCATTATCCAAGAATATACAATAAGTCCCTGCAATCCGTTTTATTTATTGTGGACTTACTCAATTCTCAGTTTATTTCACTAGTTTAGAACGTGTGTGGTTATTTTCTTGACATTTATGTGCAAAGGATTTAATGATCAACAAATGATTAGTAATGCATGGAAAAATGCAAGAAAGAATAACATAAGTATATGTTGGACAATTTAAAATGGAAAAAAAATGAGTGTGACCAGAAAGACATTTTCGGTTTTGCTGGTAATCTATTTGTTAGAGATCGGCGGTGAACCAAGGAATTCTCGGTGGAGGGGACTATAAATGCGCTACTTTTTCTTTACTTTTTTTTCTGACAAGCAAAGGGGGAGGAAATAGAGGTCAGCAATGAAATCGCAACCCAAGTTACACCATTACTATTTTATACCCCTTTTTTTCTAATTCTAGTGCATATGAATTATATTCCATCGTCTAACCCCCACCCCCTATTTGATTCGCCACACTCACTGTCAAATTTTCGGACAATATGATTTGATTACATTTTAGGAACTTTCCTTTTGGAAATTATTATTTCCTGCGTTCAGTTTGTTTTAATATACAATTTCGTCAAGATGGAAAAGGACTCGGAAAATGATAACCTGCATTGCCAAAGTAAAATTCTAAAATGTCGTAAGTGTATATAATTTCTCACCCGGTACATTCACCTTTACAGAATTTCGATGTATTAAAATAATTCTTATGTTGTATTTCTCCCCTTCCTTTTTCCTTGTAGCCAACAATCCATAAGAGCTCCGATGAAAATACAAATATAACGAGTTAATTAGAGAACTGTAAGAGGAAGAGCGTGCTTAAAAAGAGATACATAGAAAGGCCATTCTCGCCTGCCTAAATATCATATTCCAGCTCATATTGACTGTTACATATTATCTCTAATTAATTAATTAATTAATTTATTGGCTTTATTAATTAATTCATGTACTGATTGCTTTATCTCATATCTTTATCCAACTTGAGCGTCTGTTATGGTCTATGGAGTACGGCTAAAAATAAAACAAATAACCGAATGGACGTATATGGAATCACAATATGCTTTATGCCGTTTTTCTCGCACCCTTCTAACAAGCAATTAAAAAAAATAAAACGAGCCGCATGATGATAATGATTAATAATTCATACAATATCCACTAAACATTGTGATGAAGGCGCTCTACTTATTTATTACCCGGCTTACATCAATTTTGTTCCGTGAAAAGCATTATAGGCCTGTTTGCAGACATAAACATAGATATTTTATTTTAATATATTCTGCTTTTCATTCCCTCTATCTTCTCGAATAATATATCCATGGAATGCATATTTACTCCATGCTCTGGATTCCTATCGCATCACATTTTTTATATGCAGGTCAAACCAAACCACGATAACATGCATCAGAATAAAATCAATCGGGGAAACCTTAGATTTTTCGAATATTCATATAATGAGATTATATGGATAAAACATGCTTCATATACTTTGTACATCGTAAATAACACATATTAGTCTTCATTAGCATGATTATGCCTATGTCACGGTGTTTATCATTCTTTGGTGTTAAACCAAACTGACAAAGGGTGAATTCATCCGTACATCCTTCCCTTTCAAGTCACTCGTTTACATTGTTAGTAAGTGGCAACTTTATTGATCTTCGCTGGATGCCCTTTTGTTATTTTCAAAGGAAAGGGGGCCATGCCTCCATCAATTACCCCATCCGTATCGTTAGAACAAAATAGAGTGTATGTACGATCCGAGGTATTCTCAATAGCCAGCTGTATACACTTTTGTTTAGGATTATAGAAATCGATATCAACTTAAAGTCGTGTACTCTCTTCTAGTTTAATCTAGCTTGATCAGTTCATGAAGTTGAATATTATGACAACCATTTTCAAGAGGCAAAATAATGCACCTAAATGAAAGAAGAAAACACAAATCGATGTGTTATAAACTGAAATCATGATTTTTTTCTTCCTATATTCTACCAACGGCGCCATTTTGAAACCTCACTAGCATTTTTTTTGTATTGAGTAGTTTTTATTGACAACTTCAATTCATATACAAAATAAAATATATGTAACAAATAAAACTTTGAAACATAATATTTTCATGAATGTTACAATAAAACACAATGTCAGACATCTTCCAATACATAATTATAAATAACATTGATTATAATATATGCATCAAGAAGAAACTTCTACAGAAAATTCCAACATATTGATTTTTTTCCAGTGTCAAATAAAAAACATAAGAGAAATTTTCCAAATACAAAAATAAATCATTAATAAAACCTAAACGAAATTGAAGCCATCAGCATATATATTTTTGACCCATCACCTCGGCCTCCTCACCCAAATAAATTCAAACACAAACTCAGCCCTTGTCATTACCCCCCCCCCCCCCACCCTCCCATGAACACCCCCATCCCCTATCCGGTGGAGAACTGGCTCTGGGCTCCAATACACGGTCTAATATTTAAGTTTTCCCATTTAGAGAAAGCAATCTAATATAGTATCGATCATGTCGATCGTTTTCGATCTATCGTTGATCATATCAGCGCACGCACGCAGCTCTGCGTGCGTTTTGGGTTGCATTTCGCTGCTCCCATTATTTTCCCTCACTCTTATTGATTACGGTGTATACGTGGTCCTGCGAAACTGAAAATCATTGAAATCAAGCTTTCATCGCGGCAATGCCCACTGTACGCGAATATTGGACTCTCATCGAAGCATAACTCGTTTTATAATGCTTTATAAACTATAGAAACAAAAGGTAAAAACTTATGACTTTCTGGAATGTGTAGTTTAATTAATGGACATTGTAATTATAACACAGAAAAGGCAGAAACATAGTATGAAATTGTATTTTTAAGGCCTTCAAATGGATTCGAGTAATAGCCTTTGGGGAACCGACTATATACGGCTCCCGTACATGAATGAGTTTTAGGGAACCGTATATAGCCGGCTCCCGTTGGCAACGGGTTAATATGTTAGTGACCAAGTTAAACAAATCCCCCAGACCCAGTGGCGTAGCTACGGGGGGGGGGGCCTGGGGGGCACGTGCCCCCCCCCCCTGGAAAAAAACTGGCAGAGCAAAAAAAAAGAAAAGAAAAAGGGAGAAAGAAGAAAAGAATAAAGGAAAAGAAGAAAGACAGAAGAAAAAAAGAAGAAGAAAGACAGAAGAAAAAAAAGAAGAGGAAAATATAAGAGAAGACGAGTGAATGAAATAATGTGAGGGGACGACTTGCAATTAAAAACAAATCTTTCATGTTACTTAAAAAATTTTGCTTGCGCTTCGCACCAAAATTGCCTGTTCGATGAGATTCATATCTTGCTCAATAGGCTGATATGGAGCAAGTTTTGAAGTCAATATACAAAACAAATTTTAGCTCGGACATCGAGCTTTCATTGTTTTGTTTTTTTTTCATTTACAAATTTAAGTGGTCTGTAAAATGTTCGTTTTATGGTCTACATATCAGCATTTTAAGCTCACGCTGCGTGGTCACATTGTTTCATTTGCCAAGTTCATATATTGTCTACGTGTATTCCATAATGTTCCATTAAACAAATGAATGCCGAGGTTCTAGGTCTAATTTACATACCTTCCCCATTTATTAATACAAAAATTAGAATGACTAATTTTTAGGTCGGAATGTCAAAAAAATTTGCTCGCGCTTCGCTCTCGCATTATTGAAATATATTGGCGTTTGCAGTAACCATCTAGTTACATACAAATCTTGTTCAGGATCACACATAACATTGCCCAGAAAATTAAATTTTCAGGAAAAATACATGTAAGTAAAAAAATAAAAAATTGCTCGCACTTCGCACTTTTCATAAGGCTTATGAGATTATTTCATGTTTATGTTGTTTTATAAGAAAACTAAGAAGTGACTGATCGGGGAAAATATAGGTGAAGATAATTTCGGGCCCCGTCCCCTATTGGCGAAAGTCGGATCCGCCCTTGTGACACATACACACACACCGGAAAAATGGCCGGTGCCCCCCCCCCCCTTGAAAAAGCAAGGACCCCCAGTGCCCCCCGGGAAAAAAATCCTAGCTACGCCACTGCCCAGACCCAAAAAACCTCAAACAAAACCCAGCTTATAGTGAAATCATACTAAGACATAATCATTATGGGTCAGAAATCGATCAGAAAACTGATTAATACTGCTGTGCATAAGAATGAGAGAATATCTTTTATTTTAATTACTTTTCTATTTATGTGTCTTTAAATCGATTTCCATTGTTTAGACACTATAGCTGAATTCAAATATAATAACGCAAAAAAAAACGTATTGTTTGAATACTGTGTATCTGACACCAGTACCAGAAATGGAAAAACTCTGAATGAAGTGACAACACTTAAGATATTCCTCTTTCAAAAAATATGATACATCATTTTGAGTAGAGGTTGGCTATATATTTATCAAGAAAGACACCTCATACTTTCCCTGAGCCATTCTCCACACTGGCTACAAAATTAATAAAGGACAGACTCTATTATGAATAGCGCGCAAATCAATATCAGCAAAAAATCTTTTATTCTTTGGATCGATTGCATTGACAAATATTGCACTAGTTAGGAGGGGGTGACGGCTCCGACCGTGAATATTACGAATACACCCCCCCCAAAAAAAAAAAATAATAATCGGATAATAATAATTTGGTAGATCTGCTCTTCGGCCCATCGCTAAAAAGTGTTATATTTATTCGTATAGGTTTCGAAGGGGTGCAGTAAAACTCATATGAACTTTTTAAAGGTTGTTAAACCGTTTAGTTTAAAATGTTAAACAACCATGATTTAAATTTATTGAAGATTAAAACTCGTTGAAAAGTATGTCGCTTAAAATTCACTTGATTTAACAACTACTATAAAGTTCATAATAATCATAGTAAACAGCTGGCGTTGTATAATACATTTTTAAGACAGTTTTTACAGTGATTGCCTGAAATAATTTTTTTTTGTACATACATGTAGTAAATGTATTAAGCACAAGCAAGAAAAAAAAGAACATTTCATCAGAATCGAATGGCAAATAACTATGTTATTAAACTTGAATATTTCTCATTATTCCATGATAACCAAATGGTTTAGCTGATTATCACGCCCCATTCTTTTGAAATTCTCGTTTAGAGAAGATAAAAGATTGATGATATTTACACACGGAGATCTATATGAAATATTATTTCACCTTTTTAACACATGTATCAGTTACTGCATCCTATATTTTCAGATTCTGGGAGTAGATAGTTGGACTACTTTTTTGGAGGTGAGCGCTAATGGGGGAAAAATAGTATATTAAGTGAGAATAATAACAGTTGTAATTCTAATGTTTTAAAAAGCATAAAAAAAGAAAAGGTGAGGTGATTCATTTTTATTATTTGTCATTTTATTCAAGAGGGATATAGCCCTCTCAGTTATGAAAATAGAACAAGGGGCCCTTTATGATCTACTACCATAAGGACATGCCTCCATTCCTCACACACTAACAAGCGAAACTACTTTTTTTATGTGTCATCAAAAGAAGACGTCTCTTGCGTCTCTAGTACCCGAATTTAATCATAATGCCGAGATACCACGTCCACTATATGCAAAAAAATCCATCGCTCCATCGCTTTTGATTTTTTTGTAAGTTTAAGCTTCCTGCTCCCCCCCCCCCCCACAGGAAAAAAATATGCGCACGGCCATGGTGTCAATGCACTTTAGAAATACTTTTCATATTTTAAATATTTTATAATTGCTGGTAAGAAATAACCGGGGAGGGAAAAAACAGAGTAGAAAAAGAGTGTGGGAAACAAAAGGGAAAGGCAGTTTCGATATTTATCACGCGCCGAGCGCGAAATATGTAGAGAGAGAGAAGAACGTCTGGTTTAAATTTCATTTATTTGACAAAAAATAAGGAAAAAAAATAAAATCTCACCCTTCTTCCCCTTTTTTCTTTCGCTTTTCCGTTTTCTCTCTTTCCCATTTCTCTTTTTTTCCTTTTTGGGTACTTTTTTTTTGGGGGGGGGGTGGCGACAGCCCCTACCGCCCTTCCCCTGGCTACACGCCTGTATTAGCATGGAATCGCATAATCGTGCTCTCATGACCAGCTCTTCTTTTATGTCATTTAGCATAAATACGGTGCTTTAATTGTGCATGCTTCTTCATTTCTCAATCAGAATCGAACTTTATATTATATTAATATTGATTTACACAAAAATAAGTTGTGATTTAGAAATCGATTGCAATTTGAATACGTCCCCGGGGAATACGTAGCCAGTAATAGCTTTAAGATGGTCGACTTCAGGTACTTGTAATAAAGTGTTTCCGGAAACTCCCCGTTTTTCAAACATTTCAATATTCTTTCATACATTTGGAATTAATGCTGACATGTAATACAAATGTTCATCTGTTCATTGATTCATTATTTTTTAGGGGGGCGTCTCCAACACGATCTTTAACTTACTTTGATAAATACATTCAACATTGCAATATTCATGTTTCTTTGTTCTAAATCACTCATTTCTAGATTCCATTATGCGTAGGTTTTGCCTAATATTTCGATCCATTAACACAACACCCGCAATTTGTATAACTGTCATTTATTTACCACGCGTGTAAACGTCAGTTTCTCTTTTCTTGGACCTAGTCTTTGGAATAATAATCAGCATTCTTTTATAATCTGTTGACCTCTGGAACCTTTTAAACGTTTTTATGTATTACATCCTAATTTTGATAATTTTCATGAAATGATATGTTCAACGTTAAGTATACGTGTTTATTTTTTTTTAATTTCCATCTATGTTGTCTGTTTTGGGAATACAAACCTGCATGTTCCTTTTCTACCCAATATTGGGTAATATTTTACTCAGTGATGTGTACTATAGTATAATATGTGTGTCTTAGATGCTGGGTCAACGTTTTAAAAGGCTATTTGCTCTTTTTGTTGGCCCTTAATTAATCTCATAAATATATCCTTTTTTGTATGTTGTGACAAAGTTTTATTTCTTTATCTTATATGTTTATTCTAGTTTTCATTTTTGCCCGGGGGGGGGGCACTTCCATTCACGAGTGGATACCATGCGCGACCATGGGGTCTCGAAAAGCACCCTAAACACGTAATTTCCATATTCTGAAAATGCACCCCTTAACAAGTATTGGCGTGTGAAACCCTACCCTTAACAAGTATTGGAAACAAAACGATACTCTTGGCAAATATTCCCTGAAATGAACCCCTAAACAAGTACAGGAATGTTTTATTGTTACGGGTCCTTCGGTCGTCGATCGGCTTTACCTTACTTTGGTTTAGTGCGACCCCACCTTCTACACCTCGCGCAAATAGGACTCTAAACACGTAGTGTTGGGGCAAAAAGGACATCCTTTATAAAACATTTTAATTTTGTTATATCATCCCCGCAAATTCGACCCTAAACACGTAATTTTCCTAGCGAAATAGATACCCTTTTTTCATTATTTTTGTGTTTTTGACACCCTTATCACGTTACGTACGTAACGTGCCCTATCCTGAAAAGGACATCCTTTTTACGTGTTTTTTGGTCGCGCATGGTATCCACTCATCAATGTAAGTGGCCCCCGGGCATTTTTATTGAGAATGTTAATTTATTGAAATGAATCCCCCAAACCATCAGAACGAATTGGAGAGAGGGAATGAGTAATAATGTTTGTATTTTTGTATTATAGGCCTCTGACAGAAAGGGTTATTCCTCTAAACGTTTTAGCGACGACCTATTATGCTATCCATACTAATATTATATTTATTTTTTCTGCATAACAATACACTATGGTGACACAAATATAACAAACATAGTTTGACAATATCATTGAACATAAAATCTCCTGCATGCAAGACGGATTGCCCGATTGTAAGCAACACTAATCGGTTAATTACACCTTTTCAATACAGCTATATAAAGATCGAGCCAATCTTTTATCATATCATTGCCATGGTAACATGCACGTTAATCATAACTTCACACGCAATCACAGATATTGGATTACCTGAATAACTCAAAGTTAAATGGAAGAGGAGAAAATGAGATAAACAAAATTGTGAATGTCTAAAAACATCAGGCAAGCAAAAAGAAAAATAACTAGAATTTAATTCGTCATGCGGACGAATTAGGTGGTCTGTCATGATTTGTCATTCAGTGTCGGCTGATGTATGAAATAAATCATTTAGATATCATTGATAATCTTGATCGTAGACATCCTAAGAATAAGTTTTGACCATTACTAAATGTGATTATTGATGTGGTGATGACAATCGTCAGACATACATCTTCAAACAGATACATACAAGATAGATGATTATACATCACGGATCAACACGGCAATGCCGGCATGATCCGGGGAGGTCCGGGATAGTTTTGCCCCAGATGACTGTGAACACGGCATCAACACGGCAGCTTCACACGGATCTACACGGATCATGCCGGCAGAGCACGTCGTCAACACGGACCAATACGTCAGCAACACGGACCTACACGTCAGCTACACGGACCACCACGTCAGCAACACGGACCTACACGTCAGCAATACGGACGAACACGTCAAATGCGTTATCCATTGAGCTAGCATATTCCCCATAGAGATTACACGTAAGCAAGTTTGAGAATTACAATTCAAATTTTGCAAGCGAAATACGGGCATGATCCCGGCATCTGATCAAAAAATGGAGGGCACACTTCCGAAAGCTTAGAATCTCAGCTACAACATACTAAAAGCTTAAGGAAAACTGACCAGAAAAAATTGAGATATGGCTTACGAAATAGCGGAATGTCGAATCTAGTTTTGAGAAAAAGTCATGTCCCATAGAGATTACACGCAAAACACATGTGATATGAAAAAAGCAATTATAATCTGTTTTATCTTGCTAAATTTCAACTTTTATACCTTTTAATTATCATAAAGGATGATGTAAGAAGTGGCAAAAAGAAAAAAAAAGTGAAAAAAAATCATCTTGTTCACCCCAGGACTCGAACCCGCGCCCTTTAGAAAGCAGTCAAAGCCACGATATTCCCCATAGAGAATACACGTAAGCAATTTTGAGAATTACAAGTCCAATTTTGCAAGTGAAATACGGGCATGATCCCGGCATCTGATCAAAAAATAAAGGGCACACTTCCGAAAGCTTAGAATCTCAGCTACAACATACTAAAAGCTTAAGGAAAACTGACCAGAAAAAATTGAGATATGGCTTACGAAATAGCGGAATGTCGAATCTAGTTTTGAGAAAAAGTCATGTCCCATAGAGATTACACGCAAAATGAGGAAAAATGACATGCCTCTTTTTATCGCTGTTTTACGCTATGATGCATTTCTCAAAACGAAAATTCATGATAACTGAGGAGAAAGAGTACATTCTAAACTACAACATATCGAAATCTGGGCGAAAAACGATCTATATTCGAGAAGTTACAACCAAATTTGCATAAATTTGATGAGGTCGCCCTTATAAAAATCGCCAATGGTATTTGAATGGTGCCGAATGGTAGTTGAATGGTAATCTGAATGGTAAATGGTACGCGAATGGTATTTAAGTGGTGTTTCAATGGTAAGTTCTTAATGGTAATTGGTAGTTTATTTAATGGTAAATGGTATACCATATACCGAATGGTGTTTCAGTGGTATGTGACTAATGATATGATTGGTATGATGAATGGTATACCATTTACCCAAATGGTGTCTCAGTGGTACTAGTATTCAATGGTGTCTCAGTGGTATGTGCTTGTAATGGTATGATTGGTATGATGAATAGTATACCATACATCCAATGGTGTCTCAGTGGTATACAATGGTGTCTCAGTGGTATTCAATGGTGTGTCAGTAGTATGTGCCTGTAATGGTATGATTGGTATGATCAATGGTATACCATACACCAATGGTGTCTCAGTGGTATACAATGGTGTCTCAGTAGTATATGCCTCTAATGGTATGACTGGTATAATGGATGGTATACCATGCACCAATGGTGTCTCAGTGGTATACAATGGTGTCTCAGTGGTATTCAATGGTGTCTCAGTAGTATGTGTCTTTGATGGTATGACTGCATGGTATACCATGATATACCCAATGGTGTCTCAGTGGTATACAATGGTGTCTCAGTGGTATACAATGGTGTCTCAGTGGTATTCAATGGTGTCTCAGTGGTATGTGCTTGTAATGGTATGATTGGTATGATGAATAGTATACCATACATCCAATGGTGTCTCAGTGGTATACAATGGTATCTCAGTGGTATTCAATAGTGTCTCAGTAGTATATGCCTCTAATGGTATGACCGGTATAATGAATGGTATACCATGCACCAATGGTGTCTTAGTGGTATACAATGGTGTCTCAGTGGTATTCAATGGTGTCTCAGTAGTATGTGTCTCTATAATTGAATACCACTGAGACACCATTGTATACCACTGAGACACCATTGGATGTATGGTATACTATTCATCATACCAATCATACCATTACAAGCACATACCACTGAGACACCATTGAATACCACTGAGACTGGTACGATGAATTGTATACCATATACCCAATGGTGTCTCAGTGGTGTCAAATGGTGTCTGAGTAGTATGTGCCTCTAATGGTATGACTGCATGGTATACCATTATATACCCAATGGTGTCTCAGTGGTATACAATGGTGTCTCAGTGGTATTCAATGGTGTCTCAGTAGTATGTGCCTCTATAATGGTATGATTGGTATCAATATGGTGTCTTAGTAGTATGTGCCTAGTGGTATATAATATAATCATGTTGGATAATTGTAAAGCTATAGTGGCTTAGTGGTGTTTGCCTAATGAATGCCATTTGTGTTAATGCTGAATGATATGCCCAATTGCATTACCCATTAACATAATTCCGAAGATTTAAAGAAAATATATCAAAGATTAAAAGGTATTTAGAGTTAATTAAATATTTGACCTGTGACTTTTATGCGAGCAGCTTCCCCAAATCAAGTGTAATCGCTCATGATTGTAAACATGGTCTCTTGCATTCTTTTAAATTGTCTTTGTCCTTATTAAGTAAAAGGTCTATATGTGTTTAAATATTATTGATCCAGTGGTTATGATACAATATTATAAATTTGTTATATGTTACTATTGTACATAAATTTAAATCTGATGCAATGGGTGCATGCAAAAATAAAATCAATCGGTCAATGAAATCTTTTTTGATAAAAAGGGTTTTAATTTTTAATTAATAAGTTTTATTCTATTTTTATAATCATTTTGCTTGTTTATGGCCGCTTTTTATAAAAAGAACTATATATTTAGTGTTCCAAGAAGATATTTGCAATCAATCCCAAAATTCGATCAGATGCAAATTTACAGGTGATGATACATTAAGTTTATCTAGAACATATCAATTTGGATTTTTTTTATGGATCAGTTGCAAGTTTGCAATGAAAAGTATGACTCTCATGATTTTGGAGTCTGAAATTGATTTGCGTTCGATTGCTTCGATTGCAAGTTTCTTGCAATGCCCCATATTTTGCTAAAAATGAATTCACTGTTGGTTGTCTTGGTCCCCCAACCTCTATCAAATTCCCATCCGCAAACCCTGATTTGGTCTGTCTGCAACGTCAAAAGCCCCATCTGACCCATTTGTACGCTATTATAGCTGCTTCCAATCATGAATTATTTCACCCTTTTTTTACAAATGATATTTCCAAAATTCTAATTCTATTTTAGGCTCTAAATATTCTTTCCCACTTGTGGACGGCGTTTATAAAGAGGAGAGCTATTCTATAGGCCGGCATTACTTGATTGAAATGATTTATCCACATGGTCTTGCTCCCTCACCCCTATCAAAATTCCCTGCCGCCATACAGGGTATAGTACAATGTAACAGAAAAGAAATCTACTAAATGAAATCTCAATTTCAATCATTACAAAAGCAAATTAAAAGGGAAGAGGAGTGAGTAAAAAATATATATATAAAGGGGAAAAAACAAGAAAAGAAAAAAGGCAAAGAAGAAAAGAAAGATTAACAGAAAAGAAAAAAAGACAACGAAAATAAAAAAGAAAATAACATAGAGAACAGGAAAAAAAATGAAGGGATCGAAAACTTTTTTCATAGATTCCAAGATCCAAGGAAAACAGTGGCATGCACTCACGCCATCATGGTTTCCAACCCAGAACCAATCGAGAGGAAAAAGAAGACACCCCTGATTTGGTTTTAATTCACCCCCCCCCCCCCCACCCATATCGGGATGTGTATTTCTCTTGGCGAAGAAGTCCCCTCCCCCCATATTTTGTCATAATTTATCCCCCCCATATGCTTTGGCGAGAGGGGCCGCTTGGCTGCTTGCCAGGTAGCTCTATTATACGTGTTGTTCTCGCACTACGCACGCGCGAACGTCTAACCGCCAAGTGCAATATTTGAAAAAGAAAACTCGATCTACCGGTACTACCGTTTTGCTGTTGATAAGTCCGTCGATAATTCATCAAAAACTAAAGGAACACGGGTCAGATTCGGACAGCGACTTCAAAGTCATTTGTAGAAGGCTATAACAGTAAGTTCTATAACAATTTTCTTTGATTTATTTCTCAAATTGTCTCAAAATGTTAGATGTCGTTGTACTGCCACGACATGCACGACCACTGCACTGCCACCGTCACTGCCCCGTTGGCGCTGGCCGCTGCTCTACGGGCCGGGACGTGGCTTTGACGATAGGGAGTGCTTATGGTTTATGCTTTGTATTGGCAGAGTTAAGATCGGCGAGCATTGAATAGTAATTCGCTCATATTGCCTGATGTTTATTGTCAATGTTTTACAAAAACCATCTCTGAATACATTGAATTCGTGAATGAATGATTTGTTAATGCTAATGTCAAGACTGTCAAAGTTTTAATTGTGAATAAATAGACCGTTACTGCACACGTTAATTTACTGAAATTGAAAACTTGCCGACAAATATTGCTTTGAAATTAGGCCTATAATTTGTTGTTGTTGTTGTTGTTGATAGATGTTGGTAAATGAGATAAAATGGAGGTGAAACATGGTAAGGGTCCTAAAGTTTAAAAAATGATAAAGGCTACGCAGGTCTATAACTTTGCTACACTGTACACACCACTCATTGCACATACTATTTCAATGGTAAAATGTGCACTTTGTGTGTGGAACTGTGACTGGACGGAGTGACAAACGATTCCTATTCAATTTTTCTACAGAGGCTGCAATAAATATGCAGAGAAAACTGGCGCTAATGCAGTTTTGCACCGGCCGATTACCAGCATACCTCATCACCAAAACTTGTTCCCAAATGTCATGACAGGTCTCTCAGTCACATTTCGATGTTAATATACCCACCGTTTTTCAAAATATTGGGAATGGCTGTATTTAGTCTTCGATCTCGACGTCGTTGATCTAATCCGTAGACATCACTTCGCGGATCTCTCGGATTCGCCGTAATATTTATATGGACTGAAGTTAGCAACCAAATCATGCTAACATGTGGCAAACAAACTGCCAGCATGCCGCATGCGAATCTTTTGATCGCATAACTTCGGTCCATATCAACATGACGGCGAATCCAAGCGATCCGCAATATTTTGAAAAGTGGTGGGCATATTGTGTATTGATCTCAAAATGTGTGTAGACAATTCTGGTGGGGAGTTTTGCTTGAAGTTGCATGCACAACGAACAATTGTCCATAGACTGTGTACAACGGATAGATCGTCTCCGCACAGCGATTCGAAGACCGCTGATTGGTCAATAGCGCAGATCACGTCATGACCACGTGGTCCCAAAAATAATTCCTTTGGACTGCGTGCGGAAGTATCGATAACGATATCCGGTCATGTTGTGTACACAGTAAATGGTCTTGGTTCGTGATCGGATCGCTCCGGTATCGATCGAAAATTATCGAAACTGCAATTTCATGCATATTCACGCGACGCTCCAAAACCCGGAAGCCAATTGACTTTATGCACGTTGCGATAGACTCTACAAATTCCAAGGAACACGATGACATATAGACGCTAATTCGTAAGATTTTGACGGAAAAGCAAGAAGTATTCAAAATTCGCTTACCTGTGCGGTATCGGTGAGAAAATAGATCCTCCGAGAATACCTTTCATAATTCATATAAAATATAGGAAAATTGAAATTCTAGGTCGATTTTGGTACGAGGTGATAGGGAATTGCACACTTGTTTTGGTGGAATTCTGTGTGGGGAAACAAAAGGCTTGCACTGCGCATGCTTACTATATTTTCATTCATAAATTGGTTCTCGGCAGTGGCTGGATGACGTCATGTAATAATGTACACGACCGCTACGTTCACGCTCCGCTATCCGTTGTACACAATTGTTCACTGTGAGTTGGCTGGTGTGAAACTGCATTAGTGCCGGAGGGTATTCTTAGATCCTTTCATGGGGCTAGGCATATCAATTTTTAAAGTAAATTTTATCCTCTTTTAATGTTAAGTTTGTCCTGTGATCACATTTTATCTGTTTTTATTTATTTACTGATCAAAACTTGCCTAAAAAACGTCTGGAGTTCATCCACTGGCATATGATTGTCCATGAACGGATCCATGATTTCTCAAAGGGGGTAGTGGGGCACATTTTCCCAAGGAAACTTTAAATAACAAGCAAACCAAAAAGGAGATCCTCTTGTATGAGACAATATTTTTAATATAAATATTTGCTGTAACTTTCGAAGGGGGGGGGGGAGAACACTTGTGTAAGAAAGCCACATTTTTATCAAACACATCAACTATTGCTCTCAAGGTGGGGGCACAGGTCAAATGTGCCCACTTGGATCTGCTTCTGCGATTGTCAATACCAAAAAAATGGAATTTATGTCATCGATTACCCTCTTGAAAATTGCTGCTCTAGAAATTTGATTTCAGATGACATAGCTATTACTAGTATAAAGCATGCACAGTTATAATACAGCCTTGTCTGAACTACGCTGAAATACTATCACATTTCCTTATTTTTATCCTAAATTCTGGGCTGGTAATCAGAGGTCCATGAAAAATATCTTTAACATTAAAGTTCTAAGATCATTATTTTTCTATTACTATATTAGTATTCTATTTTTGTTTGTATCTGCACATACATGCAGATTTTACAACACTTAAATTGATTTTATTTCATTTTCAAAGTTTGGACGACGGATACACTGGATGATAAGGTAGATGATCCAGCTTTATCTTGGAATGACACGACGGGTGTTGAACACAGAAAACGTACCGTGTACAAGAAACAATTGGAGTTTATGAAAGGTAGGTGTGTAAGAATTTTCTTCAGTAGAAAAAAATGCAAAGCTTCATGAGATAAAACAGATTGTATTCCTGCAGTGGCATAGCTGAAAAAAAACCTTGTCAGGAATGGTAAAAAATCCTTAGAAAGGACAAATGTCATCCCTATTTAGAGGAGCACACGTCTTTTCTGACACCCCCCCCAGAAAAAAATCAGTATGTTGGCTGAGGGGGGAAGGGTGGACACTTTTTCCCCAGGTATTCATTTGTTGTGGTATTTGTCATCATTGGGGCAACCTCCCATTATATAATAGGTTATTGTCTACCCATCTATGGTTAAACATAAATTTATTTATCATATTTTACAAAATGTTTTGTTGATATTTGTTAATTGGTATCATTGGAAGAGCCGTGGTGTAGTGGTTCTAACTCTCGCCTTGTAAACAGAGGGTCGTGTGTTCGAATCCCACCGCGGTCTAGCGTCCTTTGGCAAGGCGTTAATCCACACTTTGCCACTCTCGACCCAGGTGCTAAATGGGTACCCGGTAGGATGCGAAAGATATTGTATGTTTGATTTTGCCAGCGCCATAATGTGGCTGCGATGAATGCAAGGAATGCTCCCCAGGGAGTGGAAATTGTGCACTTTTCGTGCTTGATTGAAATGAATCCAATGACCGGGGTAATGATATGCTGTAACGCGCTTTGGGCCATTCTGGGAAAAGCGCTTTATAAAAATTGGCTATTATTATTCAATTGAATGGTAGAGTATACTGCAAATTTCTCAATATATAAAAAAATATATGAACTTCTAAAGAAAGCTTACACACATGACAAGCATTCATATTTTGAACCCTTAGCTAATATACTGTCCTTTGCATTGTTTTCATCCAATATTTCTTATTACAGCTTCAAGGAATTAATCCTGCCGGGTACCCATTCACTTCATCTGGGTCTAGTGATGCACAGTGTGGATGAAATTCGGGCTGAAGGAAAACACACCATGGCTAGGACTCAAATTCACGACCCTCTGTTTGAAAGGTGAGAGTCAGAACCACTAGACCACGACGTTCCCAGCTGATGTCATATCCCCACTTGTTCTTTTGTATTTTATTACAAGAAATCGCGCTAATTTACATTTTGTCCTCCGAGAACTATAAAAAATTTGATTTGATTAAAAAGAGAAAAATCAAACATAAAAATCGGATGAAAAATAAGAAAGGTATGACATTTTTAAGTTTCGCTCAATTTCACTTAATAGTTACATGCACATCCAGGTCGGTATGCAAATGAGGGAACTGATGACATCACTCATTCACTTTTCTTTGTTTTTTAAATATGAAATATTATAATTTTCTCCTCATTGTCCTATGAAATAAAGTTTTATTTTTATTTTTTATTGTCAAATCTGTAAAAAAATTGAAATATTGTACAATTCAAACAATGAAAACTAAAACAAAAAGTGAGGGTCTTATTTTGCATCCGATTTAGATGAAATATTTTGCATGATGCTTGCCTGATTTTCTCTGTTGATTCAAAACAATCTTTTCTGTGGTGGACTAGACCTTTAATGTGAAGATATGCATTGCTGGAAATAATGATATGATACTTGGGACATATCATACACACATGTATGAAAATATGAAATAATTATTTCATTTTATAGAATAAGCCTAACAAATATTCCTGACGATCGTGTGTACATTGGATTAATTTTTTACCAAAATGTTGTTAAATTTCAAATTCAATAACTTTGTTATAATCAGATTTTAATGAAATTTTCAGCATGATCCTTTTCTGATTCATTCTCTCCCTACCAAAATCTCCCCTTTTCTCATGCTTTCTTTCTATGGTCCCCTTCATTCTCCTTATAACTATGTTATATGTAAAGTGTAACCGGTCGTCCAACCAATTTGATTGAAGGGCTAGAGGTACTCGAGACTGAAAGCTATGTGATATAATTCAAAGTGTACATCAGACAAACAAAAAACACTGAAAATCTCATCCAAATTTGTTTAGGATTAACAAAGTTTTGACGAATTAAAGTTGTTATGTTTTGCTAAAACTGTTCTCTGCAAGTCCTCATGAATATACAAGATCACAATTTATATATTTTTTGTATTATATGAATTTAAATTTTGTCCAAGCTCGGTTGTAAAAAATTACGATTGACTACTGATTTACTGTGTAAAACAATATAACACAACAACAATAGACAGAAAAGAAATAAGTGGGTATCTTGTATATATTATTTTCTATATTTTTTGCAAAAAAGGTCTCTATTTTTCTTCTGTTTTTTAGTTTTCCAAATTGAATAATTTTCTTTCCTTATTTTCCTTATATTTTTTTTCTATGTGTGATATATTATTTATTTATTAATGTATCATTATTGTATTTATGATAAACTTTTGGCGTGTTTCTACAGTAAATCATTAAAAACGGTTTATCTTTTCCGGACTCGAATTACGATTGACTACTTATTTACTGTGTAAGACAATAATCTTTCTCACACATATTTAACACAACAAAAATAGACAGAAAAGAAATAAGTTGGTATCTTGTATATATTATTTTCTATATATTTTGCAAAAAAGGTCTCTATTTTTCTTCTGTTTTTTAGTGTTCCAAATTGAATAATTTTCTTTCCTTATTTTCATTATTTTTTTTTCTATGTGTGATATATTATTTATTTCTTAATGTATCATTATTGTATTTATGATAAACTTTTGGCGTGTTTCTACAGTAAATCATTAAAAACAGTTTATCTTTTCCGGACTTGAATAACCTTATCGTTCTTAAACCAACCTGTTTCTACAGACTGAATAATCTGATTAACTTGCATTTCGCGTCGCAAATACGGTGGAAATCGGAAAATTCAACCTATAACCTCACATTGCATTTTGGTATGTCAAAAATTGCATCTCGTTAGGAAAATTTTCAAAATTCATGGTAGATCTCACTCATTGTAGCAGGTACACGTTTCGCGATCAGCTGGCGAGATAAAAAACGGCCAGAATATATGTTTACTGTGAGATCGCACTTCTTGGTTCAAGCACTTAAAGGGGAATCCAGCCTTGACCATAAAATGTTATGTTGGGAAGGAGAAAAATAAACTAAACAGAATGGTGAAAGTTTGAAAGAAATCGGACAAGCAATGAGAAAGTTATAGCTGCTTTAAAATTGAGATCACTACTACTATGTAGATTTCAAATTGGCAACTATGTATGTAAATTATGACAAGGGGCAAGGACAACTTTCTCATAGGCCATGTACTTTATTATCAGGGATTTGTGGTTTTCTCCTAAGTACCCATTACCCTGGGGCAGTAATCTAAATATAACCCAGGTAGTATATTGTAGTATGTCCTCATGAAAGAAAAATATAATTTGAAATAAAACTTTTGGGAAAAATGACATTTTAGCCATAATATGTATTGGAGTACATGGAAGAGTAGTCCTTGCCTTACATCACTATGACATCCCATATGCGGCCAATTTGAAGTCTCCATGGGTATAGTGATTACCAATATTTACAACTTTTAAAAATTCATAGCTTTCTTGTTGTTTGTCCAATTTTGTTCAAACTTTCACCCATCAACTTGTCTGATTTTTCTTTTCCTTATAAAAACAAGTTTTATTTGGGTTGGATTCCCCTTTAAGCCAGACACGTATGCTATTTTGCCCCGTGTTTTTACAGAAAAGTTAAACATATTAACATGGCAATAACCACCTCTCAGAGAGATGGTTATGAGAAACCGTATTTTGCGCGATGCAATTTATCAATAAACCGCATCGCGTCTGTTTCTACAGGAAAGTTATCAGGGATTCTGGATACTTAGGCGGGTAATACCTTTAACAATTCTATGTAGAAACATGCCATTGATATATCTTTTTAGGTGAAAAGAAAAAAGAGACCAATTTGGGAGTACTATTTTCCCCCCTTTTGGGGATATTTCATTTCTTCTAGGTGTGGTACCCTTTATTCATTTGGCCATGTGAAGGCTATCACACATTTTGAGTTTAATCTTCGAAATTTGGTGTTCATTAGTTTGTTGTCCAAACTCTGTCTTACATGTAAATTTGTTTATAGGAAGATTAACATAATATTTATGTGGAGTGCAATCATTGATCTCTTGTGGAGTCGCACAGTCACATGTATTCATAATATGGTGCTTTTATGCCATACCTGTCAATACTCTTTTGTACTTGAACTTATTAGTAAAAAAATGTTTATTAATGTCGTTGAAAGCAATTACACACAACAGATTTAACATCAAGTTTATTGTATTACAAGTATCAGGTTTGTATGCAGAACAGTGGTTTTGCCAAGTACTCAATCCATGTAAAAAGCAATATGAGAGAACAGGTTTATTCTTGGAAATGTTAGCCTTCATTTGTTGTGTTTTTCAATCAAACTCTGTCTTGATGCATGTTTACTTTTAGATAACAAGATTGACAGAGTATAGATATCAACGAGTAGCTAAGTCATATATATTAATAACTTATGTGCTTTAATTATAAAGTCTATACTTGTGAATACTCTGTGCCATTTATGCTGTACTTAAACTTCTTATAGTAAAAACATTTTATTGACGTTCTTGAAATAAGTAACTGTTTTCATTTTTTTTCTTGTGTATACTTATTCCATTATTAAGCCTACCACTAACCCCAGAGATATGCTGTTCACCAATGGTCTACCATTCACTGTACTTTATTGGCCTACTATACATTGCACATCGTTGTTCTACTGTCTACCATTCAGTGTAAACCATTGGTCTACCATTGAACTTGTGGTCTATAGTGTATGACCAATGGTGTTATTTGAATGGTTGACTAATAGTATAGTGTGTATGACAGTGTTGTATGGTAAATGGTAGGTCAATGGTGTACGGTGTATGGTAAGCCAATGGTGTATGGTAAGCCTATGGTGTACGGTGAATAGTAGTTCAATGGTGTATGGTAGGCCAATGGTGTACTGTAAATGGTAGGTCAATGGTATACGGTGTATGGTAGAATGGTGTAAAGTGAATGGTCAATCAATGGTGAATGGTGTGTGGTGTACGACGAATGGTAGTTGAATGGTGTATGGTGAGCGGTGAATGGTACGTGAATGGTGTACGACGAATGGTAGTTGAATGGTGTATGGTGAGCAGTGAATGGTACACGAATGGTGTACGGCGAATGGTACGCGAATGGTGTACAGTGAATGGTGTACGATGAATGGTACGCGGATGGTGAATTGTACACGAATGGTGAATGGTACACGAATGGTGAATGGTACACGAATGGTGTATGTTGAATGGTAGGCGAATGGTGTATGGTGAATGGTGTAAGGTAATTGGTAGGCCAATGGTGTCCAGTGAATGGTGGCTGAATGGTAAATGGTAGGCCAGTGAATGGTGGCTGAATGGTGAATGGTGGTCAATGGTAAACCTGTCTATAGTGGCCATATGGTAGATCAATGGTCAATGGTGTTTGATCAATGGTATATGAATGGTAAATGGTGCTCATGAATATGGTAATAGTAAGGTCCGAATTATTTAAATTAGTTTGAATGGTATACCATTGAGGCTTGAATGGTATACCATTGGTGTATGGGGGGTGCTGTGCGAATGGTATTCCAATGGTATATCAATGGTGTATGATAAATGGTAGTCAATGGTATACCATTCAATTTTTTTATAAGGGGGGATCATTTTTGAAAAAATGAAATTTTTAGTTTAGGCGCCATTTTGATGACGTCACGATATAATTTAGGGACAATGGTGACATGAAATCAAATCTACAACTCATACTCTATCGATATATGAAAAAAAAATTGGGGGTCAACGGATTATTTAAATAGCTACAGTGAATTTTCAATAGGCATGTTTTTGCCCATATATGGCCTATAGTGAGAGCTCGCGCGCACACGTGCTGCAAACTTTAACGGGTGTTAATTTCGTTATTAATGGTCGTAGAAGGTTGATCAAGGTATCAAATTGTTCAGAATTTTATTATCAATGAAATGATGTAAAAAAAACGGTGTTTCTGCGTTGCGTTAAGGCGTTACACATGCGTGCGCGCGTGCAAAATTTTTGAAATGCTTAAAATGACCTGAAACGTACTCTCGTTCGGTCAAAAAGTGATTTTGAGCATTTTGAAATTTTGACGCGCGCGTACGCGCGCGTCGTGACCTCCAGGTGACCTTTGATGACATGACCTGATGACCCTTGACCTGAAATTGATGTGATGTTAATTTGATTGATTTTTGATAATTGATAATGGAGATATGATTGATAATGTGATTTTACAAAATGGCGCCTAGATGACGTCATCATGACCTGATGACCTTGAAAAGCTTATTTTGACGTGTCCATGACAGATCCTATAGATGACATGAAATTCAATGAAATTGACCAAGTCCATTTTGAGATAACTTGGCGACAAGAAAATCCGTAAAAATAAAGAAAGAAAGAAAGAAAGAAAAAGAAAATTCTGACGAAATTAAGAGGTGATCTGTCATAGACAGACCACCTAAAAATCTGGAATCTCCAATCGCTACATGTATGTAATTTTAAAATTAGCAGTCTGTTAAGGTATTTGTGACATAATAATGAGACTTAATCGAATTGACCCCCCCCCCCCCCAGGTGAACAACATCCATGCGCTGCTGATCCATGTAACGAAGGAAACCTATGTATTGAGGAATGTGTACCCAATGGATTTACTTGTGAGTGCCCAGAAGGATTAATGGGCACTTATTGTGATGGTGAGTGCATCGTTATTCTCCCCCCCCCCTTTTTTTAAAGAAAAAAATAATTACAAAAAAGATATGCAGTTGATATCACACTCATAAAAAGAAATAATTATAATGCTGTTTTTACAATCCTTCTACAAGGATATAATTTATAATTTTCCTTCTCATTGGCACCCCCCCCCCATTCGATTAGCAATTTTATAGCATGGACCTACAAATATCCAAGATGTAGCCTCTTTTACTAGCATTAAGCTAAAACAAATTAAGTAATTATTACTCGTCAACACATCAAAATCTCAAGAATATATTAAATCAGCATGAAATTGTCTTTTTAATCGCCAATTCACCTTCTTTTTAACATAGAATGATAGAGCAATATCAACATACTTAAATACTGTTTATTGAAATTAACTTCCAGCTTTTATTGAATATCATATAAGCTCATCAAATCACTCATCTCTTTGTTTTGATTGATTATATTCTCAAAGTTCATTATTTGTCTTTGTTTTTTTTCTTTCAATAAAGCTAGTCTTTAAAATGCTCCACATAAATTTATTGTATATGATGAGTGGGAATAAATTAAAAATGAACAATAATAAGGGCCAGTGAATGAAACTTGCAACTTGTTTAATTAATGCAGCTCTGGCTCCTGTAAATGGCGGGTTTACACCATGGGGTGATTACTCCGAGTGTTCTGACACGTGTCATCAGACTAGATACAGAAACTGTACCAACCCAAGAGTTGTGGCTAGAGGAAAGGACTGTGAGGGTCCCAACACCGGAGTCAGAGATTGTGGTGTCCCAGGTAATGATGTGTCTGTTATTTCTTGTTTTAAATCTAATTGGATATTCATAGTACTTGGTATTGACATGGGTATATCTAATCAAGACTTCAGAGATAAAGGGTGCACTGTGTCCATCATCTTGAAATAACCCAGGACCAAAATCCAATTGAAACCAGTTGGATTTCCAACTGGTTTCAATTGGTTTCAACTGGTTTCAATTGGTTTTAACTGGAATTTAACAATTTCCAATTGAAACCAATTGAAACCAGTTGGGCAACTGGAAATCCTAACTGGAACCAGTTGGGTAACTGGAAATGACTTCCAACTGGAAATGATTTCTAACTGGAACCAGTTGGGTAACTGGAAATCCTAACTGGAACCAGTTGGGCAACTGGAAATCCTAACTGGAACCAGTTGGGTAACTGGAAATCCTAACTGGAACCAGTTGGCAACTGGAAATCCTAACTGGAACCAGTTGGGTAACTGGAAATGACTTCCAACTGGAAATTATTTCTAACTGGAACCAGTTGGGTAACTGGAAATCCTAAATGGAACCAATTGGGTAACTGGAGATGACTTCTAATTGGAAAGATGGGTAACTGAATTCTAATTGGAACCAGTTGGGTAACTGGAAATAAAACTGGAACCAGTTGGGTAACTGGAAATCCTAACTGGATCCAGTTGGGTAACTGGAAATGATTTCCAATTGGTTTCCAATTGGAAATTTTCCAGTTACCCAACTGGATCCAATTGAAACCAGTTAATTTGCATATTTTCTGCCAGTGTGCACAGATTAATGTTTTATGAGATTCATCATAATTTACAATGTATCTATTTAGTTTTTTTTTCGATTTGAAGTTCCACACTTTTTTCAGATAAGTGTTTCCAATACTTAGCAATGAAAACCATGTTCATAAATGTTATAGATTATAATTAAAACAGATTCAAAGATAATTAGTACACCACTAACTGTTACCAAATTACATCAAATAAAAATACATATATTTGAAGAACTCCAATATGAATATATACATATGAAAGTCTGTATTTTATCAATGCCCTTTACATTGGTATTAATACACAAATAACAATGCTCCTGTGTTGGCATGATATGAGCAATAGTTAGTGCAAATGCTAATTAATTTGTAACTAATTAAGTTCATTCCAACTGGAAGTTCCAATTGGATCCAGTTGGAAACCAGTTGGTTTCAACTGGTTCCAGTTGAAAACCAGTTGCCTCCAACTGGTTTCAACTGGAACCAATTGAAACCAGTTGCCTCCAATTGGATTCAACTGGTTTTAATAGGGAAATTGGAACAACTGGAACCAATTGAAAACCAATTGAAACCAATAGCCAACTGGTTCCAGTTGCCCAATTGGTTTTAACTGGAACCAGTTGGCAACTGGTTTTCAATTGGAACCAGTTGTTCCAATTTCCCTATTGAAACCAGTTGGCCAACTGGTTTCAATCGGTTTTGTTCTAATTGGTTTCAACTGGATTTTGGTCCTGGAAAATAATTTCAACCTGTCGATCCAATTTTAATTAAGTAAGAAATAAAGTGTCAGAATAAATAATAAAAACAGCATAACTTGATGCTTGATTGAAGTTATTTAGATAGACAGATAAATATGTAAACATAATAATGATAGCATTAATTGGTGGTGATTACAAAAACGGTGATGATAACAAAAATGACAATATCAATAATGATAATTATAATATAATTATGTAAATATGTAATCATATTAAAGGGAACCAAAAGTCTCGAATTTATATCTTATCATATTGTCAGGGGTTAAATGCGCTTTAAGTTGATATATCGATCTCCAAAATTGACCCACGGGGTGATTCACAATGAACTTGCAAAGAGTCTCAAAATGTATGCATTATTCACGTCGTCTGCTGTCATGGAGGCAGCCATGTTTTCTTTCTCGAGCTCGCTTGTGACGTATTTGTGGACAACTCGATCGCGCGTGCTGTCATTTCTCTGTGTGCAAGATGGTGCTGTGTCAAGCTTTTGGGTGTTCTAATCGGAGCGGAAAATGTCGAGACAAGAGTTTTCACGCGATTCCCGATCCAAAAAAGGATGCGGAATTATGCAAAAAGTGGTTAGCTGCCATTCGAGTAGAGAAATTTAATCCGAACTCATACCAATATGATAGAAACAATGTGATTTGTAGCGATCACTTCGCGGCAAGCGACTTCGTGGAAGACCTTCGTGCACGTCTAATGAAAACCAAACCTAGGAAAATGCTCAAAGAAGGTGCTGTTCCTTCCATATTCGCTCATCGAGCTCCTCCGAAAGAGAGACCGTCAACAGAGAAGATGCTGTCTCAAAGGTCTGCAAAACAGGTTAGTATTTTTTAAATGCTAAAATTATAAATAACCAGTTTGAAAAAAAAAATCATGTTCGTAATCGTATCATCTTCGCGCGCGCGCGCCCTTGTTTACGAATGGGGTCCGGTACGGTCGGGGCGAAGGTTGGGGAGCGCACGACCGGGGACCGTACACAGAGCTCTATCCGCCCCGCTAGCGCTGCCTGCATTCTGAATGAAAACACGGCCGGCTGATAGCACTTTGCAGCTCCAAGCCATGCAACGTTGATTCTTGCTGCGTGACGTGCGATGCTGGGCAGCTCTAACGTTAGCTCCAATTTCTTGCGCTGGAGTCAGCTGCAGATTGAGGTTGAATGATGATGTTGCAGGTGATGTACAAATAGAATAAATCTAAAAATGAAGAATCATGTATGGGATTATATACTCCAACAATCTAGAATTTTAGATCTTAAACTAAGTTGAAGATATAATTAAAATTATGAAATACAACTTAATTTCTGATATTTCTACGCTCTTGTTATTTTTGAACAAGAATAACGAGAGCGTAGAAATGTCAGAAATGAAGTTTTATCCCACGTACATGATTTAGGGCTCGATCTTTTAGAAGGAAAGTAGAAATCTTGGGGGTGAAAGTTTCAGGTTTTGGCGTCCTTGTGTAGGTGAATCAGAACAGAAGGAACTTAGGAAGACCTGGCTTCATTGAGAGTAAGCCTACGTTAGTAAATGATTTTTACTCTCTAGAAGCCTCTTGGCTACGAAGATCTACATTCTTTTTGCATAGATCGATCGTCTGTCACTGCAGTCTGTTATGAATCTGTGTCACTGTCAGCTTTCGATGAGACCCGACCCAGGCCCCTCGTCCAATGTGAAATTCACGTAAAAAAAAAATGTAAAATGTTGATCTTTGGAAAGTTAACAATCATCACTGATCAACTATTTTGACAGTGTTTTGTTGAATGTTTACATTTTGTTCCAAAACCAACTGCAGATCCACAAGGGCACATTAAAATATGGCTGTATTTTTGTCATTGGGCAAGATACAAAGATTGATAAAATGTGAAGAAACTAAAGCAATGGAGCAAAGAGACTGCTTGTTATGTGTTTTGTTAATGTTTTTTTGAGAGCAAGTTGAAAGATGTCTGTCACCCTTGTGATGATTTGGTAAAAAACTTTGAGTGGAAAAAAAAAGGGGGGGGTCATTTTTATGGGGATACGTGTATGGATATGGATGCAATTTTTTTTTTGTATTTTCTCGATGTATACGAGTTCCATTCCATAATCAAACTTAAATCTTGATGATTGAAATATTATACATATCATTCAGCTAAATACATGTACACAGGGGCGGATCCAGGAGTTTTCAGAAGGGGGGGGGGGGTGGGGGCACATTTTGTTGAGAAAAGTTTGACAAGCAAAAAAAAATGCTTCACTTCCCCTAAATGGGGCATAGAGTTAGATGTACTTCTGTTACATTACAAATTTCAATTGTGCCTCTCAAAATGGGGGGGGGGGGGCCTTGAGGACTCCATGTCTGATACTTTTTATATTTTGACATATACTTCTACAGACTTGGGAGAAATATATGTCAAAATATTTATTAAGGCTAGGGGGGGGGGGGACACGGGCCGGCTGAGAAGTACATGTAAGACATCCTATATGTAGTAAGCTGATGTTTATTCTTGTACCAAGGCAGCCTTCATCTCATCTTTCATGGATAAAATATATGATACATGTATATGCTAAGAATTCAACCAAGATCGTCCTCTGCGATTTCTGTGAAAATCACATTTGAACAATTGCTCATGTATTTCTTAAATGTAAATATGTACATTAATTTTATTAAGTTCATGAACGGTTGAATGCCATGCATATAAAACTACAGAATTTAGTGACATTGAAATTTGTTTTGGAGTTTTCACCTTCAATAACTTTTATTTCACCAATGATGTAATTGTTTCCAAAATGTTTCTTTTATTCATGTAAATTATACAAGAATATCAAACCCACTTTTTATCACTTTACACTTTGTTTGGAAATAATAGAAACTGAAAAAAATAATTGCTTTTAAAAGTGATTTTGATGAACGCTGAAAAGGTGAATATTTGGTGTAGAAAATGGGGCAGATTCTGTTCCCCCTCTACATTTTACATGATAAATCTGCCATGTGAAATTTTTCAAGTGGGCCGGTCGCTGAACAGCTGCAGGTCTCTGTCCATTTGAGCTCTGAATAATTGTAAGACTCAAGAATTGAATTCATAAGGTGGAAATTTTTAAAGAAATATATTCTACCTTATCTGCAATAAATATACATTTACAATGTATGCATATTAATAGATATTCAATTTATTGAATTACACTCATAGCTCCAGTATGGGTGGAAATTGAAATAAATAGATCCTTTCCTCTGCTGTGCTAACTGAATTATTTTTCCCATTTTTCATGTATCTAGTATATCCAATCTGTTTTGGAAGTGAAAGAGCCAATATACAGTAGTTCTGCCCCTCATACAAGTACGTGTCCTTCACCCAACCGAGTCCTTATGGTAAGAAGTCTTCCTTTTGAAATTGAATTTCTTTTGTATGAATCTACATGTATGTTATCATAGTTTTCAAATAGTGTGACCTATTTTAGAAAAAAAGAAATTGAAATCCAGATGCACTGACTTGTTCATGTAACTTTTGTTTATGTCAGGGTTTGAAATTTGAAATGGGGACTGATTCTTTAAATGCTGCAACTGTTGGGCATTAAAAAAAATCTAATAAAGGAGCTTTCATACTTTGGCATATACCAGGTATTTTTTTTCTTTGCTATTTTAACCCTATCTAGGCCGGGGTATTTTGGGAGTTCATATGGCCGGAGTGGGGGGGGGCCTCCCAGGCCCCCCTTGAGATTTCTGCCGTTGACCGCGCGATCGCGCTGAAAATTGGCACACAGGTTGTCTAGGATATAATCTACAAAATGGTATAGTAATTTATTTCATGCAAATCGTTATTACGTAATTATGCTAATTTATGCGTAATTAGTATGCGAAATCATACTTTTTCCTCTACCTCCATAAATAAAGCTCTAAATGTACTAATTTTTGGCATAGAAACTCTTTGTGATGTTCTTAGCAAGTGTACATAAAAAATTTGTGATATCAGATCAATTTCTTATGTATTGTATTGTTTTTGCAATTTCTTATGTATTTCTTTGTTTTTTTGATCTTTTGTTTTTCATTGTTTTTCCAATGAAAATTCGTTGGGGACTCTTCTAAGATCATAAACAGCATAAAATACATACATTTAGGCCAGCAAAACTAAAAATAATCATACCTTTATGATTTTTGGTTGAAAACGCAATTTACATTGACTTTGTACACGAAATCACGTCTTTGAGCAATTTTTGGTCTGACATGCACTTACATAATGTTGCGTAATTTCGGAACCATGTACCCGGGTGATGCAAAATTGGTCTCAAAAGTTGCGCAAGACTTGAAAGTAAAAAGTCAGTGAGCGGCGCGGTCAAAAAAATTTGCGCGGCAAAAATATTGCGCAACTCGTTGAGGCCCCCCCCCCCCCGCGTAGATAGGGTTTAGGCAATAGGTATTGGGTATGATAATTAATTGTTGTAGATGTGTTTTTTTTTTAAAGTATGTGCGGTAGATACAGTAGTGTACATGACTTCTGCTTTCCTTGACATAGCTGCAGCAGGTTTGCTCAGTCCAAGGCATGAACATGTATGATCGTTAAAAGCATTGTGCTTTTATTGATTTTATAGTGAACTTCTCTTCAACACCTAAAGCCAAACATTTGCGAGACACACACTTTCGAGTTATATGCACTAATGTAGTAGGCCTATATAAATTTTTAGTTTTATTTGTTTTTTGTTTTGCAGTCGACTGTCCAATCCCACGAAGAGCCAGAGGATACTGTTGATCTGGAAATGACTGACTTGGAACAGGAAGAGCACGTTCATGTATGTACTCTACGTCATAATTCATAAACTGCTGTCACATTTTGTAAAAACTTGGTTAACCATAAATCTCCCCGGGTATTTTGATTCTTGTCATTCCGGGATCTCGACCGCAAATTGCGCGATCACAACAAAAATTTGAATGATGGTAGAGAATGAAATTATCTGGGCAGTTGCTTTGGTAAATTTCACTAAATTCATATGTTTATTATTTATGCTAATTTATTCATAAAATAATACTCTCTTTCTGCTATGATTCACAAAATAAAGCTCCTAGAATGCTATTTTTTTGGTGAAAATATTTTTTATAGCATTCCTAACAATTGTGAAAAAGAAATCATGGTACCACTTGAGATAGTTTTCTTGTGTATTTTATTTTATTTTTTAAATTTCTTATGAATTTCTTTGTTTTGTTTTTTTTTGTTTTTTCGATGGTAATCATTCCAGACTTAATTCTGATCATAAAGAAGGCAAAATTAATTAAGTTCAATCAGTAAAAGTAGAAATTGAGTGGCGAGGTAAAAAAAAATTGTGCAGCGTCTTTTCACGAAAATTGTCGAGGGAGTGGGGGGCATTATATCCCCCCCCCCCGGAGAATTGGGGTTAAAATTCCCCTTATTTCCCATATATACTCTACATGTATTTAATAGGATATTGGGCCACGTCATAATGCATGACTGCCAGTCACAATGAAACTTGAAAATATTTTGAACATTGAGTGATATCTTGGGATTTTATTTCCATCTTTCAATTCTTGACTAGATGTTCTATTTTTTAATTTGTCTGGGTACATTTATGTGGTAATCAGTAGATGAAACAAGACCAACTTGCATGATCCACAAGTCATCATTATTCTATATTTATTTTCCAGACATTATTTTATATTTATTTTCATCTGTCATTTTATTTTTGTCACAGATGCAAGACAATGGACCTCCTAAGAAGAAAGTAAAGAGGCAAAGAAGAAAAAGAAAGAGGAAAACAACTGAGGTGCGTAGAGGACAATGTATTTGTAACAAAATGTACAAGTAGTACAAGTAGCAATTCAATGTATCTCAAACCAGCTATGTAAATTATCAGGCTTTGACAGTTTTAATTGATAATTTGATATTTTGAAACTGCAATTTTTTTAAGAGGACATTTTCTTTACTGAAGTTTTTTGCTAAATGTGCATACAAGGAACAAAATAATTTTTCTTTTCCTGAAAGCTACTAAAGATAACACATGAAATTCATGCAAATGTTTTTCAGTAGGCCCATATATATTTTCTGGAAAGTACACTTACATTAGTTTGGTTGTAGTTATTAGCATTATGAGCTGTTCTTAAATCTGAAAGCCACAGTTCAAAACTTTGAATGATCCACTTTATGTTTATACTGTATTATAAACTGAGTAATTACAGGCATCATTGAAACCTGTAGAATAATACAATTACGATTTCTTTATGAAATAGTAATTGTAAGTAGATGTATAGCGTTTATGGGATGGGATGTGGACTGTGCTAGAAGATACATGGACTTATATAAATCATATTCAGGCATAAATATGCATGTATTATTAATCTGGTAACTACAGTACCTCTTTGCAATTGAAGGGAAACGTTTAATAGTGCTAAATGACTTTTTTTTTCGCTATTGTCACAGATATTACATTTTACATAAAAACTATCTTACTGAAATCTTAATGCCTTATGACCCTTTTAAAAAGGCAATCAGAAGTGCCTGCATGTTATGGTTCATATAACAAACAATCTTGAATTATTTGCCCTAAATTCTATTCATGCTTGAATTCCTTTTCCACTCTCACTTAACATTACTGGCATTGTTATCCTGTATGATTTTCAGTTCCATAGAGTGACTGAACAAATAATTACCAACAAAAACCTTATTTTGTCCTTTGTTCAAACTCACCTTGGAGTTTTAAGCAAAAAATGTTAATAATTTCATATCATTCTTTTTGCAGGGCGGTGAAAAACTTCGTGCCTGGGTGGACGCGTCAACCCAAACCCTGTTCTCAGTTTTAAGGAAAACAGAGGACATGTGGACCCAGATACCAGAAGACTTCAACTATGTCAATGAAGAGCATGCTTATGCTATGACAATGCCAGCTTTAGTCAAGCCTGTGTACTTTCGAGAATCAGAACCACCACTGCATGCTATCGAGGAACCTGTCATCGAGGAGCATGCCATTGACGAACATGCCATTGATAAACCTGCCATACAAGAACCTCCTAGCTCTGAAACCCCAACAGTTGTTATTCCAGAGGTTCCATCTATGGACGAAGAGTCTTCACTTCAGGAAATGGAAATTGATTACCCAGCTGAGGCAAGCCCATTGACTTCAAATGGCCCATCAAGTCCAACTTCATCAAGTTCCTCGTCTACATCATCCAGATCAACAGATTTCTCATACGAAGCTTCAGACGAATCCTCTGATTCAGAGGAGGAGGAAGACTCAGATGCAGTAAAGTTTGCCACACAAAAGAACTTCATTGTGGCAGAGAGCAGCCTTAATGATCTTCTCTTTGGGTTGAAGTGTCAGGCTTGCCAAGATGGGCACATAGCTGAACTGAAGAAATACCAAACTGGCACCATGGTGACTGTCAATGTAAATTGTGTCTGTGGAAATCTCGTCACAAAATGGTCATCCCAACCAACCATTGGTCGACAGCCTGTAGGCAACATCCTTACTGCAGGAGCAATACTGCTAGGGGGGCAGTCTTATGAGAAGATGGCATTTTTTGCAAGTTTACTCAACTTAGAATTTATCTCACGGACAACTTTCAATGGAATCCAGGAGTCGATGCTCTTCCCTACTATTAATACTTTTTACCAGCAAGAGATTCGTGAGTGCAGGGAAGCAGTACGAGGAAGACCTGTCACTGTTATTGCTGATGGCCGTTGCGATTCACCCGGCTACAATGCGAAGTACTGTACATATACCTGCATGGATTCTGCTACGCATAAAGTCATTGCCATGGCTTTAGTCCAGGTTTCGCAAGCCAATAGTTCAGTCGCCATGGAGAAGGTGGGCTGTAAGATGACGTTAGATGACATGCTGGCTGCTGGGGTGGAAGTAAAGATTTTCGCAACCGATCGACACAGCGGAATCAGAAAGATGCTGAGGGAGGAGTATGAATGGATCGATCACCAATTCGATGTTTGGCATTTTGCCAAATCGGTTGTGAAAAGGCTTACGAACAAGGCGAAGACCAGAGACTGTCAGGAGCTTGCACCATGGATACAGCATATCTCTAATCATATTTGGTGGTCTAGCCAAAACTGCAGAGAGGATCCGGACATGCTAGTAGAAATGTTACAATCCATGACACATCATCTGGTTGACGTACACACTTGGAACTCGGGAGAAAAATTCCATGAATGTGCCCATGCACCATTGACTGATGACGAAACTGAAGAGAGGAAGTGGCTTGAGCCGGGATCCAAAGCGCATGAAGCCGTTCAGCAAGTCATTTTTGACAAGCTACTAGTGAAAGATATGAAGCATCTGACAAAGGCCTGCCACACTGGTGTACTAGAATCATACCATGGACTATACTTGAAGTATTGTCCAAAGAGGCAGCACTTTTTCTACCCAGCGATGCTTGCAAGGGCACAGTTGACAGTACTTGACCATAATGCAAACGTAGGAAGAAGTCAAGCAACAATCATTCGTCCAAGAAAAGGATCTGGCAAGAAAGGAGAGGCACGCTTCAAGTATGCATATTCCAAAGGAGCAAGAGCATGGGTTAAGAAGAAGGTGCTAGAGCACAAGGAGTATGCTTATCTCTGGGAGATTCTGATCGCTGCCCTTCAAATGAAGACTGGGGAATTTCAAGCAGAATTGCCTCAGATACCTGTCCTTCCTCCGAACATTGCGAAAATCCCAAGGCCATCGAAAGAAGAGCTAGAGTCACAAGGAAATGTAACACGATTTAAAGAATAGTTGTACAATTAAAAGTAGGACTACACATTAATTGAACATGTTGCTGCTCAACTTGTAACAATTGGACTCATCGTTCCTCTTGTTTCCACCGCCTGACTTCCACGTGTAAGAGCACGGCAGTTTGTACATTTGCCTTATGATTGATCCTAAATTGACATGTCAGCATCTTTATTATACTGTCTGTGTATGAGCAAGTTTGGAATAAAATTGCGAGACTCAATAATACATATGACTGGTTTATTGACACCCAATGACTGAAGTAGCCTTGTGAGGCGTTACCTACTCGCTGATTTCATAATCCATGATAGGGTCAAATTAGACCAAATCACAGATGAATATCCCTTTCGTATGTATCAGTACCAACTTGTTGTGCTTCCATTTCTCAAGTACAGGAAATAACCAATACGTGAATATGTAAGAAATTTCACACACTTCCAGAAATTCATTGTTCTTACTGAAAGGAAGAGAAATACCTATTTGTGGGAATGTTTCTATTTTAACCAATGCTATTTCTGGGATGAAGGGAGATATTTGATTATTTCTCTAACTCTCTAAAGCAGAGTGTGAAGAGTAATGTGAAACAATCATTGTGTTTAGTCATGCTGTTAACATTGCAAATCTATTCTGTATAGTTCTTTTGTTTTTATTTGTTTCTTAGAAAGGACTTGACTATTTTAGAAGTGTTAAGAAACAGCCTCTTCTGATCACATCTTCAATCTACTCAAACGTACTAAAATTTGGAATTCATGTTCTTTTCATTCAACAAAGACTACATGTCTGTCGAATTTTATTATCCCATGGTGTTATGCACATTGGTCTTGGATTCGGAATAAAGACATTGAAGTCAGTACTGTCAGTTCTTATTTGGTAAGGTAAAAACCAAACCTTGGGTTGTATTTTTTACTACTTTTTGCGTATTCATAGCGTTTATTGGATTTGATGAATTTGTACATGTAGAATTTAATTGTTTCCATATAGTACACTGTACACCTGTGATATTGAATATTCAGTGATATTGTCTTAGGTTTTCTTGCTGTCACAATTTGTATTATTATGGTTTATGGTCTACTTTATTCAGTGCATATATTAGATAATGTACAGGAAATACATGTAGTACATTTTTAAAGCATCATTGGGTTTGAATGCACACATGCTAAAGTTGAACATGATTATAATGTGTATGCCTTGTCATGATATCAATAAATTGAGGGAAATCTTGGAATTCTGACCAATTATGCTTTATGAGCAATGCACATCAAAGTTGGCATACCATGCACACAAGGGTATGGGTGTTGATCATCACCAGTTTCTACATTTTATTACCCCCACATACATGTAATACCAAAATCAATTTGGTTTTTCGTCTGTTAATTGCCTCTGTGATTGAATTAAAGCTGGCATATTATTATATGTATTTTATTAGGTGTCAAATTTGACGTTTTTCATTCTTGTGCCTATAGTTATTAATCTATTATTCTCTTTTTGTCCATTAGTTCACTTATATAACTTGAGAGTAGTCCACATGAAGGGTTATACTGTACAATTATATTTCATTTAGAGTACAACATAATATGTTCTTGCTGAAAGAATATGTCAGTAATTGCATTATCAGAACATGTTTTTTGTTGCATGCACATCGATACATCTATATAGTTTGAGACTTTAGTTTTTGAACAGTTTGATTTTATTACATATTTCTCGGCTTCTCTTCTTATGGAAAATATGGCAAAAGAATTTATGGTATGTGGTGGTATAGGAACAGTGGCGGACCGTGACCCGGAGGAGACAAAGCATGGGGCACAGCATTGTCCGAAAAATAAAAAGGGGGATTGGAATCTGACACATCAGAAACAAGCACTCTAACAACTACTGCAATAATTCATCTAGATGAAGGACAAAAGCGGATTGTGTCATACAAAATACATGAACATTTCTGTTATAAGGCATCTTTTTTTTTGATGATTTTACGGCTTTGTTTTGTTTTTGCCTGTATACAATTTGGTATTCATTTGAATTTGACATTTAGGTTTGATAGAGAATGATATTCGAGTGGAACATATCTTAAATTAGGGGGTACACATGATTAAAGTTCTTTGGAAAAATGTTTCATTCTTAGTGTTGGCAAAAATGGGTCTTAAGGCATGGTCACACCACCAGAGCGTTGTTGGAGCGGTCGTGGAGCAGAGAGAAAAAATCATCACCACTCGCTACCGCTCACCATTTTCAATTTCGTTTGTTATTTTTATTTTCGATTTTTTCTCTCAATTTTGTGAGCGAAATTCAGCCCTCTTTCCCTACCGCTTCAACAACGCTCTGGCGGTGTGACCATGCCTTTACATGCTGCAGGCAGATTTTTGTGAAGTTTCACTAAAAATGCATTTGTATGTTTTGTAAATTTATTCATGGTGTTGTACATTGTACTTGTGTTTATGCTTTTATTTTGATAATCTGAAGATTTTTTTGGTATTAAAAAAACTACAAAATTACTTGAATTATTCTAGGATTTGTCTGTTCAGTGTTAATTCATTCCCTGTCCTACTTCTTTTTACTTTGTGATAATCAAATAGAAATTACCTTATGTGCCATGTTCAAGCATGCTCATCCGTTTTTTTCTTACAAAAGGGGATCACTGTTATATAACACCAATACATTTTCAACGATGGGTGCTGAACTTTATGATGAATTTAGATGCAAATTTTTTCTCCAGAGGAGTATGTGAAATTATCTTGGGATAGATTGCATGTTGGTAAATGTCACATAAGATAGTCTGTTTCCAAGAGTTTAATTGAATAGTTTAATCAGTTTTCTGAAACTAATTTGCCAAGTCCACCCCTTAAAATATCCAGGAATTCATCATAAAGCTCTTGCAAATATGCAGTAACTGCAAAAAAGTCAATGAATTTGTTGGTAATTATGGTAATCAGCTAATACCTACATCCTTGAGGAAGGGGGAGGGGTTTCCTCAGTAATTTATTAGATAAATGATAACTGACAATGATTATATATCATCCATTTCATACATGAACTTTGAAGGTTTTTTCATCAATAGTGAAAATTGAAATTCTGAAAGCATTTTTTTTCCACTCCTGGTATATGCAATTCCAGGGCATTTGTCCTCCCATCCTCATTATTTCCATTACAATCATCAAGATATAGTGGCATGATTTGGGCCCGTAACATGAAGGTGCTTGATTAATCGCTATGTCAACATCAGAATTGTTCTTTCACAGAAGTGATTAATCTCTCAACTTGGGTTACGTGCCCAAGGATTTAATGAGACCACACTTTTATAGATGGGTGTGAGTGGTCACAAATAAAAAGATTTTAAAAAGCTGAAGAGTGATGATTATCTTACAATAGAGAGAGCCCCCCATACTTTTTGTCCAGACGTTAGCCAAAAAATAAGCTGAAAATCATAGCAAAAAAAGTCTGAAATCAGCTAAAAATCTGAACTCTCACACTCCTGCCAGTTAGAACTTATACTGCAAAATGCCCCAAAGTATATAAGTGAGAATATGAAAATACAAAAATGTGGCTCACTAAATCAATATATTGCCATTGCCATGAATATGAGGAAATCTGGGGATCGTTTCATCAACATTTTGATCCGACAAGTTGTCAGATCAGACATCTTTCTCTGATGTTGAATGGCTGAAAGGTACTGTTACTATTGTAACTGCCGGATAAAATGGGACTTGTCGGAGGTTTTATCCGACAAGTCCTTTCATGAAACGCCCCCCCCCCCCCGGAACTCTAGCATTCCATAAGTGGTTTAAAATGGGGAGGTCAACACTGAAAAGTTTAGGTTAGACTTGGGTTAAACCTAGGTTTATCAGAACACCAATTTTTTTTTCATCGAAATATATCGAAGTATGATCCCATGTTTACAGCATCCTTTTGACATTCCCAGTTTATTTCGATGTGGTTTTTGTTTTAATAACACTTGTACAAATGATACTCTTGCCAGTTTTCCTTGCACTTTCACTTCTTTTCCCTCCTCTATTTCTCACTTCTCAACCATTCAATCTTCAGCCTTACTTGCCATTTCTCTCATTCAATCCTCACATCAGGATTTCACCCTCAGTTCTCATGTTTTCCACTATAACTTCTAACTACTGAGTTTGTAGCTGCTCAGACTCCCTCCTTACTGCTCAGTATTTTCTTCTCTCACCCTTTCATTTTCATCCATGAACTTCTCTATGGCAAATGCAGGATCAAAGATATTGTATACTAGACAACAAACAGACAAATCTCAAGATTTATTTGCATTTTCACTTATTTATTTACCAGTTTGAACAATGTTGGTTGATACAGGTAAAATGACATTCTGCCTCTCCCAGTATTTTATAACACTGAGGTAAAGCTGTTGTACGTTTCTATTAAAACAAAAACATAGTCCAGTGTTCAAGAAGATAGATGACACAAAATATATTTGTTCGGGCCTTAAACTTTGAATCTCTACATCAAAGAGAAATATAAATATCAAAAGCAAAGTTCCAATAAAACAAAACAATGCATACACGTAAGTGAAAAAAAAGTTTAGAAATCTGCTAATTAAAAACAATCGTACTGTTAAGCACATGTGTTTGACAAGTTTTATGTTCACGGAAATTTTCACAAGTTTAAATTAAATGACAAATGTTGACTTGAGAGATGCTAAATTTACAAAATGCTAAACTTGCCCTTCAAAAACTAAATATTAAGAATTTTAACAGAGAATCAATCAACTGTTGTACAAATTATACAATTTGGCCTACATTTTTTTCATCTTTTTCATAGTACATGCTTTAAACAATATAAAAAAAAATTGTAAAATCAATAATCTACAGACAGTAGAAATATACTTAGCATTTATTGAGCAAACAGTAGGCCTCGAGATGAAAGACCTAGTCCCCATAATTTTAATAGAAATCTTCCCAAGCTCCCCTTAACATACCTCAAGTGATATTCATGCAGGCTCAACTTCACTACCGCTACACTACGCTCCACCTACTTGAACATCAAGTACATGGAGGTGAACTTGTTTGGACACTCTGACTCGCAAAGGTGGGGAAAAAAGGATATTTGTAGCAAAAAGTATATGAATCAGAAACAATGAGAAGGAATAAAAGCTATATTTCTTACCCTACACCTTTTTTCACAGACCACTCTGACTGTTTACCCTCAGGTTATCCTCAATATTGGTGATTTTTGGCCAGTATCTACATGTAATTCCTCACACGTATTATTTACGCCCGATTTTAAAACATCGCATGCCATCGGTCGCAGGCCAAACAGCATAGATATTTATATTATATTGGATGGCTCAGAAAATACCAAAAATATTCTGAGAGTTTGGGAATATATTCCAAGAATCAGTGGAACATTTTCCCAAACTCTAAAGAATATTTCTGGTATTTTGTGAGCCATCCAATATAATATATTTATGCTGTTTGGCCTGCAACCGATCACATGCAATGTTTTGAAATCTGCTGTGAATAATACGTGTGAGGAATTAGATACTGTTAAAAAATCACCAATTTTGAGGACAACCGGAAGATGGACACCGAGTGAAATAAGGGTGTAGAGTAAGAAATCAAGCTTTTATTCCTTCTCGTATCTTTTTGGTATAATTTTTGCAATAAATACCCTTTTTTTCTCACTTGCAACTTGGAGTATCCGTATGAGTTGAACGACTTGACATTCGGGTAGATGGAGCATAGTGTAGCGGGAGTGAAGTGGAGCTTGCACAAACATCACTTGTGGTACCCTTAACACAAAAAATAGCCATTGCGATCAGTGCAGAGTTCTACAGCTATATTATATAGCAAGTTCTTCAGGAACTTCTTCTAGTTCGCCATCAGGTAGTTCTCTATAGCCAACATACACATGTCCCTCTCTGGCTGGAAACGTTGTACGGATTTTCAACACGGCACATGCTGGGATGACGCGTCTATTACCTTTGCCAAGGATTCCGTGCACCCAATAGGTAAACATCCTGTATGCGCAGTATCGGTAGGATCTGTAGTAAGGATAAATGATGGAGAAACAAGGTCAAAATTAGGAAACAGGACTTTCTGACAATCGTTATTCAGATACACAATCAATTAAAAGTACATGCAAGTCATTCATCCATTATCAAGATTAAGTTAAATTTATTTTACAACTTCAGGATATAATTTTATGGCATCTATTTACTATTATCGCATCACAATTTGCTCCACATATTTTACCAACACATATTCCTTAAGGCTTTTGCGTACAGTTGTAGCAACTTAAATTACAATTTACAGAGCATAGAAGGTAATGCCAGGCTTAAAAAAAATGGTGAATCAAATCAATCAAGCCAAAAAATTACAAACTCGTTAGTCATGTTCATGTCGCTGCCAGCTGTACATGTAACTTTGTTACTACTGTCTGACTTCAAAGAGTGAATTTGACCTACTCGCTATCAAGCTCTTCGGGCAGTCTGGCTCGGTGTCCCCTGCAGTCAAGTCTTGCGACAAGAGCTGTCCGCAACACTGCTTTCTCTAAGCAGACTTTATTAAAGTCTTCGTGAGTTGTGATGCATGGAATGTCGTCGTCTCCTTCCATAAGTCTGTTGCAATTCGCTATCTCCTTGCAGCAGCGGCACTGAATAGGCTGATCTATGGGAACACAATTCCCGCAGGTGCACCAATGATTGTTTGCCATACGATCGGGTGGTGGTGGTGGAGGAGGATCTTCATCGGATGCTGGACCCGAGGCCGAGGTGTGAACTGCAGCTGCAGCACGTTTAGCTCGACGAGCTGCTATCTCTTCAGCCGTGTACTTGGGCTCGAAGTTGTAGGCTTGAGCGCTCTCCAACACAGTCACAGACTGAAGACGATTCATCGTCGTCGCGTGGATCGAGATCGAGTAACTTGCAAACAACAGGAACAGTGCACAGTCACAATTAAAAATGAGTTCAAAATACCATAAAAACAGGTAAAATAATTTGTTCCGTAGCACGGGCGTAGTACTATTGTGTTCACCAAGAAGAGTTCGTCAGATAACAATGTAAACAAAACAAGCTGCAGAATTACGACGAATTAAATAAAGCGCGAGCAAATGCAGAATGGATGGTAAATACGATGTCTGCGTACTGTCTGTTTTTTGGTTAGGAAAAAAAATGAGGGACTGTATTTTTTTTTAAATATTTTTTTATTATCAATAATATTTTTAGATATTTGTTTTGTTCAAAAAATGACTAAAAACTTTAATTAAATCAAATTAAAAAATATATATAATGATGAATTCATTTGCGTGCGTACGTGTGCGTTCATTCAAGATCTTGATCCAGCACATCCTCGCTCACAAAAGAAAATACATTTTACTCTTTTTTTTCATAATATCTTTGTTTTTAAGAAATTTATATTTTTGATAAAATACAATTTTATTGATAAAATAACTGTTCATCGTTTTTAGTATCTTTTTTAACTACAATTAATATAATTTATGTAAGAAAATATAGACGCACGTGTAACACAATCGATCCAAATAAGGAGATGTCCACAGATACGTCATCACGAGCGGCAGGCTCAAAATCATGGCTCCGCGCAGTGTACTCGAGAAAGGTATCAAAAGCCGATAGAATTTCGGTTTTATTTCTATTTTGGTTTCTTTTCCAAGGATTTTAAGAGGACTATAGTGGCAGTTGAAAATGCTTCTCTCCATACAGCCTCATTTGTGCCATGGGTTTTGGTTTCCTTTAATAGCTATCGTAATAATCTAGACAATGCCAGGCATATAGAGCTCCACATCAAATATATTCCAACATGTTCTATTAAACTAGATTTTCATCACAATAAAATGTTTACAGGGTTGATTTTCTATGTTTAGATCCTATAGCCTGATATATCATGATTTGTATTCTATAAATTTTATATTTCTATACAGTTTTCCCACATATTAATTGTATTTCGACTTCGGACTTCAAAAATGATTACAATGCAGTGGAGGTCGATGATCATAACCAGATGACATTGGGAGGTTGCATGGCGACATGTCAGGAATTTAGCTACAGGTTTGCTGGTAAGTAATACCAAGGAGATCAAACATTCCACAGCCTTGACAATGGTTTATGAGGGTTGGCGCTATGCAAAATGACTACAATAACTAAATCCTCCAGTTTCAGACAGTTATAAGAAAACTTTATGATCATAGATAAGCTGCATTCAAATTAAAATTTCCAAAATAGCCAAAATTTCCATATCACATGCGTACAATACAAATTCATCGCAATTATGTAACATGAAATTTACACTTAATCTCCAGGGTCTTGTTGCCTAATTAGTTACTATTATGGTAACTTTGCTACCCAGTGGTTACCATGGTAACGATGCTCAGTAGCCAATAATAATCAAGGATTTCATGCAAGTTAGCATCAGATGCCAACGTCACCATTATAGTAAATTTGATACATTAGGACCAAATGGTAGGACTACAACAATGAGATGAGTGGGTTATAAATTAATACAGTTTGATAGGATTTCTTTTGACATTTTAACATGGCACAGATAATGTCATGCAAGTATTTCTTTAATTGAGATGATAGTGCATATAGGCCTACTTATCATAATGACCATTCTTTCAGGTATATCTGGGAGTAAATGTCATTGCGCAAGAAATATGATGACAACTCACACAGATGATTTCAGTGCTACATGGGAATGCGATACACCCTGCCCAGGATCAGCGGCAAGCTCTAATCACACATGCGGAGGTGAAGGACATGTCTCTATCTATGCAACAGGTATGAGGTTATTCAGTTCACATTACTAATATTCTTGTAGATTTTGTTGCCTTTGTTCATGTTGCAAACAAAGGCTCTTTGATGACATCGATTCTGTCATTGCCAAATGACAGAATTAGATTGCATTATAAATTATACATTAGGTGCTGAACATGGCATGACAGGCAGATTTTCTGCAAAATGATAAATTCAAATGAGCAAAGTAATCAATCATATGACACTTGTGAATTTGATTCTGAAAGACAATGAAATTGACCATTGCAAATCTTTCAGCTTGGAAAATGAAATGAAAAGGAATGCTCATTGTTCAAGAAAAACAGAATTGGATTGATTTTAAATGCAGTATTCTCCAGACTACAAATTTTGATTTGCAGTTTCATTCATTGATATTACTGATGTGTTATTCATATTATTTCATTTTGCAGGATCCAGCTATCGTGGATGCTACCGTGGAAGGCCAAAGAACGGTGTGGTGGTCATTGAGCCTGCTGGTCCTACAACGATGGCAATGACCACCACCATGAAGGTCACCACACTTGGTGAAGAAATGACCACACAACCGGCTGAGGGATCAACTTTGAACAAGGAAACCACTGTAAATGATGTGATCACAACTGCTGGAGGTAATTATTGGATGATCAGCGATCATGATCGTTGAGGGGGGATAGGATTACTAATGCATCCCATCTTTCATCTATCACATGTTCAGTGTGTCTCATAAATAAAGGAAACCCAAGTTTAGAGGAAGATACCTCAATAATTAAGTATGTTTTCATTATGAAATTAACATTAATCGTAAGAATGTTATCTCTTCTTGATTCGAGGCCAAATATTTTCGTAATTGTTCACACCATGCAGAGTAAAAACAAAACGTCCTGAACAAAACTCAACCCATTTTTCCATGCAACTTGATTTTGACATTAAATTTTCAAAGTTTTCTTGCTCCTCTGTAAACTATTCATATCATATTTAGTATCAAATTGAAGAAGAAAAGTTGAATTTTATAATACAATTGAAAGACCATACATCGTTTGGGTATTTTGAAAATATTAACAGTTACTCTGGTTTTCTTTTCTGTGGGATACACTGTGATATAATTCTATTTGAAATTTGTTTTTGTATAACAGCGTTTTGAAACTTTTGTGTAAAGCGCTATATGAATATTTATCATTATAATTATAACATTACCATTGAAAATTTAGCAATATTCAAAGAATGTAGATTGTCATTTATCTGAGATACATCACATTGATCTAAGCCTATATCCCATAGAGTGAACGTGGTATGACTATTTCTTCAAAATATTGGTCATGTGAATCATAAGAACCCATTCACAAGATATACACACCTGGCTAGGTCGATGGAAGTGAAATGTAATTGAATTTATGTAAACAAATGAACATACAGATAGGGAGATAGAAAGATATATCAATAGATTAGATTAGATAGATAGATAGATAATAGGTATGTCAATATAAAAAGAGATAAATTAATGGATATCAATGAATACAAAACCTAATGAAAGAATATAAACATAAGTAGGGGAAGGCGGGGTAAGTTGTGACACTTTTTACATTTTGCATGTTAGAATTGATATTACTAGCACTATTGTAGAAATAAGTACCTTGTCTTTAAATTTGATTCTTGGGAAATGTTTTTCACCTACATATAACTTTCTACCCCCACACTGAAAGTCATCGTGACCTTTGAAAAAAACCAATGTCAAATGGCTCAAATTGCCCCATATATGGGGTAAGTTGTGCCACCGTCTGTGGTAAGTTGAGCCACAAAAACTATGTACAAAATGTATGGGGGAGAACCAGCATGTCAATTTTTTGTTTAAAGTCTTTTCACTTGCTAATTCTCTATAAATACTTACATCCTTTAAAAGGGAAAGAGCAGTCATGTAAATTTGCTCCTTTCAGCCTGCATTTCAATCAATATTTATGGTTTGTTTGTTTTTTAATATACATTACCATAAGAATTACCATGGCTCAACTTGCCCCATGCTGTTTGGCTCAACTTACCCCATGCTGTTTGGCTCAACTTACCCCAGTCCGAACTTAGTGCGATAATTTTGTATCCACACATTTATTATGCATCCATCATATAAAAGACTATGACAAGAATGAAGATCCATACCTGGACTAACAATGTTGTTATCATGTCTTTACTATATTTAAAGATGTGTGTGTGAATAAAGCACTTGTCTATTTCACACTCTTTTTTGCTTTTTTGGCTGAAATTTATACTTTTCCCTCTAAAAAACTACTTTTTGTTTCAAAGTGGAAAACAATGTGGTGGGGTTAGGGGTTATGCTATGGGTCATCAATACATGACACCACCACAATGTCTGACTCATTCATTATTGGCCTGGGGCTGGTGGCTCAACTTGCCCCTATGCTCAACTTACCCCGCCTTCCCCTACATAGAATTGAACACAGGTAATATAACCAAATAATGAATGGAAGTATTCTCATTTTCAAAATTTATTGTTTAATTTTTTTATTTTTTAATAGTTTAAATTGCATTTAAACTTCCTTTATCACTTTGTTTTTATAACTTGTTTTATCCATCTCTTTTTAAGAGGATGGAACAACTATTGGACCAGTCAGCGGAGCAGTTGGGGCTGGGACCACTAATTCAGCCTCGGGTAATTATATACCTCACACATTTACAGCGTAACTTCTTCCTAGTACGATGGAACTGTTTTAAACTTAAAGGGGCCTCCCTGACGGATCACAATGAGCTACTAGATGCTTATTTGATATTATTAAATCAATAATTACATAATATATAAGCAAATTCACTAATTAAAAGTGATCCTTCACGTACAGATAAGTTCTATGTAAAAACATGAGTGAAGTCATGCATGAATGAGTGAATAGACGTTAAAGGTGACAGTATCATTTTGAATATTACAAGAAGATGTAACATAATACTATACTGTGCAGTTAAGAGTGATATTAGCATTTCTTGCTCTTTATATTGATGTGTGCTCACTCAACCAACCATTGTTTTCAAGAGAAATTCCAGTAGTTGCAGTAAACACTGATTTCATGAAAAAGTCTGTAAAACAAGGCTTAATTGTCAGTATATCATCGAGGATCTAGATCTGGTACAGTTACATAAACTGAACTTCGTGAAATCTTGAAATCTACGCTGAATAATGTTCAGACTGATGATCCCCAACACAGATAAGCGCACGTGGGACAGTGTATAATTATTGCTTCGAATGTCAGGCCCGACGCTCTACCCGAATCCTGTGCTTATTTGATGATTTCTCAGCAATTACACAATTTCTTCCAGAATCCTTTGGCACATACGTTTTATTCATACAAACAGACACTTTGGTGGTCATTTCATTGGATTCTGTACGGACTCATTTTGATATCGTTACCAAAACTAACATTCACCTTTAATATCTTTCTCAATGAGCTTGTAACTATGTTCTTTACACTGAAAAAGAAACACAGATTGGGTTGGAATGAAGATCTGCACTATCAAGGAGATAGAGAAATAATACACATACAGAGTATCCCAAAATATTAGAATTGGATGCAATGGTCACTCTGCACCCAGATGATAATGGGTATCCAGCAGGATGAGCTTACCAATGTATTATGCTAAGCATTTAAGTTTGGAATGTTGGAATAGTCTCCAGCCCGGTGGGGTCACTCAGCCGCAGAGGGGGACACGTATGACCGTTACCACAAATGCAAGTGACCCCCTATTGCAGTCAATTTCAAGGACATTTTGTGAAATTTACCCCCCATTTTCACGCAAAACAAGGACAAAATTGCGGTAAAATGGTACCTTGAAACACCCCTAATTATAAGAGTGCTCAGTCCTTAAAGATGACCAAGAGCCAAGTCATACTGATACAATAATCCAAAAGAACTTTATTTTTCTTGAAAAATAAGAAAAGTAACGGTAGAATAATTCTTTGTAAAAATAAATGTAGAGTTGTCCATATAAAGATACAGAGCATGATGCGCGCGCCCTCTGCGGCTGGTGACTCGGCGACGGATTTTACATCGTTCTCCCCTTTTTCCTGACCCCTATTTCCATCAGATCGAGGACGGTGAGCACCCCTATTTTCACTACTTCGAGGAGTGTTCTGTCCGCGGACGTTCCGTGAAATTGACCCCTTTTCCCGCAATTTTGGTAACGGTCATGCGGTCCCCAAGTCACATTGAGTGACCCCACCGGGGTCTCCAGTCCCCAGGGAGTAGACAATGTGTAAAAAGGCTGTCAGCACAAAAATCCAATCTGTGAAGCTCTTTGATACATCATTCCAAATGTAGTAAGAACTGGGGTATTTAAGGTGTTATCATTAAAAAAACGACAAGAGTGTTCGTTCCAAAAAAAAAAAAAGGAAAAGGAAAAGAGTATGTAATAAAGAATTAATTGATAATGATATTGGCCGTATTCATGTTCCAGGTATGACAGGAGCTGCAGGAAGTGGAACTGTCGCAGGAAGCCCACAACAACCAGGTACCACAGAACCACCAACTACAAATGCCCCAACGACTACAGCTGCACCAACCACCACTGACGGTGTAACCACACCCTATGTTACAACCGTCATTCCATACCCTGGCATAACCGTCAATGAATGCATGGGTGAATGCGATGTCCTCGGCTTTATGTATGCCTCTCTTTACAACGGAACACACTGTATCTGTCATAACTCGATGGCTGCACTCGATGTTGAGTACGATGACGAGGCAAACTGCGATATCGAGTGTGAGGGGGGCAATGACTACGGTGGTGGGTTGATGTGCGGTGGCGAGGGATATGTGTCAGTTTATCAGAACAAGCTCTTTGGTAAGGAACTATGCAAGCCATGAAATCAATGTTGGATATTATTGATCATATTGTAGATGTATAAACTCCTCCAATAACAGTCCCTCTTTCATCAGGACTTCTCACTCTCTATATTAAACCCTCTGCCCCTTTCTTTCTCTCTCTCTCTCTCTCTCTCTCACCTCATGAATTCATACTCAAATATTGTACTGTGTTGACATTAACTTTTCTCCTTAGTTTCGTTCAGAACTTGTTTTTACCATTAAAAGTATTATACTGTTTATTTATGACCTCCAGCTTTGACAGGAAATGAATAAATAATAAACAAACTGAATAAATAAATCAGCCTCTCCCAATCCCTGATAGGAGCATCAGTTCTCAATTCAAAAGGGAAATAAGTAAATGATATTGAAAACAGAAATGAAACCCTATTGAAAGTAGATGTCACTATTACTTATAAAAATATATTGTTCAAATATTTGTTTTCTCATATTCCAATACCCCCCCCCCCCAGAAACTACAACATGGACTGACTGGTACAGTGGGGACTCTCCCTCTGGGGATGGCTCTGATATAGAGATGCCTGATGATTTTCGAGCAGCGAAACCATGGGTGTGTGACAACCCTGTTGATATCCAGTGTAAGACCACTAATGATCTACGCTATGATGAAACAGATGACGTTCTGGCTGTACCATGCACGTTACAAGGAGGGATTAATTGTACAAAGGTATTGGGACTGAGATACAGATATATATGTACTAGACATATCTTTAGAGGGAGACTATCCCCTCAGGAGGTCAATATTATAGATATTTGGACTGCTATGAGAGGCATGGTTGTTTCTAGAGGCTCAAGGGTACTGCAGCGTGACTATGCCCGAGGGCATGATCTGGCCGGTGCGGTACCCGCGAGCCGTAAGAAACAACCATGTCTCGAATATCAAAGTAGTCCATATTTTATGAACAGAATTAATAATAAGCCTACCAAACTTCTCCAAAATAGATCTAACTTAGACCTAGATCTAGACATCTGAGATGACATTTACATCTACTTAATCAGACTAGATGATAGATCTAAAAGTTAACAGCTAGGTCTCAAGTCAAATAATTAAGCAGTTCATGAAATAAAATAAGTCTAACTATCCAAAATAACATTAGTAGATCTATATCGTTAGATTTAGATCTACACCTATATCTTAATCTACGTCAGATCCTTAGAAATGGCAAACATTAGATCTTAAACAAGTTAGGCCTAAAGTAAGATATAGATCTACATCTACTCTAGGCCTAAATTAAATAGCATCCCCTGACATTGATTCTAACGTTAGTTAGGCCATTAAGTTATATATAACTTTAATTGGGCCTAGATCTAGGCCCTAGTAATACTCGATTCTAGCCAAAGCCCAAACTCACCTTTTGCGAGTTTATTTAGATTAGCACGCAAAAGGTGAGTTTGGGCTTTGGCTAGAATCTAGTATTAGCTTTAATAAAACAAGGATTGAATTGATCAATCCGTTAAAGAGTCCATGATTAGTTCCCTTTAGATTCTTTCCAATAATCTCTTTATCCTTGAGCAAGCCAGAGTCGCAAACCAGTATCGCTCCATCGATATGTCACATACGTTGTGCACGCTTGCGCAATAAGCGCGTAAATGCGCAAGTCAGAGATGCCAAGTTCAAAGACCAGCTATGCGCGAGATTTTCTGTGAATCTGAGTGAGATCACAGACATTGTGTACAATGTATATGGGGATAGGCTGTGCTAGGTGCGTGAGATAGATATTTGAGGGGCTGAACAAGAGTCCAAAATGCTTGAGTCTCACGCATAATGCGTGAGACTTGGTAGCTCTGGCAAGTTGCCTAGAATTGTTGATTTAATCACAGACATTTACATGTATGGTAGCCGCAATCACCGCAGAAAGCACCATTTTACATGCAATTTAAACTGGGATCTCAGCCAAATTCAACAATGGCCATCGTTAAGGGGCATATCAGGGGGCAGAAATCTTGTTAAAGTTGAATTAAGAAGGGGGTGAGTTTCCATAAATATGGGTTCCACACATAATATAAAGTATATATCAGTTGTTCAAACAGATAGCATGTCACAAAAATCTTCTGCCTTCTCGATATTTTGCTTTGAAAGTCTATGAATTAGCCACCTGTCAGAGCCCGAGAGACGAGTGTACAGAAAAATCACTCTGAGTGTGACGTCACCGGAGGGAATTTAGTGTAAGAGGTGCCTGGGTGTAATACAGAAATGCTATGCAGAGAGAGAAAGATGATTTTACAATTTTTTGTCAAAGCAACTCAAGTCAAACAAATAGGAATCATATGTACAAATCTTTACTTTACCTGTATAAAGAACAGTATGAATAACTATCATGAACTCTTAAATCATGATGAAAGATTGAAAACAGTGAGTTATTGAATGATATTTTCACTATTTCTCATTTATTTTATCACGATGTTCCATCAAGTGAGTAGCTGGAAAGTAATTCCGGCGGCTAGCTCAGCTCTGCGCGCGCTGCATGCAGATATGCTATATACAATACACTCAAGTACACCCAGTGCCTGGGTGTACCTGAGTGTACTGCACTGTAGTGGGGTAGTGTTCTGGTATGTCGACCCCCAGACCATCCCCATATATATATCTATGGTCGAACCGCAGTTCATGACCATGCAGCAATCCCCTGACGTCTTTTTCTTCTTTCCTTTTGTCTTTGACTCCATTTTTATATCCTGTGGATCATTTCCACTCATGGCTCATTCCACAGAACAATCTTGAATCAACTTACTATTCTTCTCGGCCTCCCGAGTTGTTTTCTACATGTATATTTAATTACGCTAGAGGTCACCGTCACACATACAAATGCAATTCGCAAGTGAGTTGAAGACAGCATGAAAGGTATGCGGTCCGGCAGCTCGACAGCTAGCTGCGCCGGAGCGGGTGGCCGGTCGGCACAAAGCAATTCCGCAACCAACTGTGTTTTTTGCAAGAGCCGCGTCACACGCGGATAAATATATCATAACACGTCTGCTACGTTATCGACTGGTGAGAAGATCTTGGTCAAATTTCATATTATTCGCCTTGAAATTATTCCTTTAGGGTCTATGGTATCATTATGAGGGAATTTACATATTTGGAATAATAGTATGGCCATAAATATAATTTTAATCATTTCCTTTTTGCAAGTTCTCCGGCTCGCAGATACAACTTCAACTGCAGTTTATTCAATTGTTTCGCCACGGACACAGTCCGGAACGAAAACAAGGCATTAAAATCGTCTAAAATTGCTACAAAGAAGAACAGTTTTAACAATGTAGGGTCATATTATTGACAATATGTCTTATGATAATTATTACTTCCTTTCAACATCGTTCACATAAAATCAATAGCGATAAAATTAAGTTTTGACACAAAAGTAAATATGAAGGCGTACGTGCATAGTACACAAAACAGCACTGCCTTGTTTACTACGATACCCCCGGTGACGTCACAGTCAAAGAACACCCGTCTCGGTAGGCATTGCAGGAGCGAACTCAGGGAAAATGAGTAGCGATAAATCGTTCAAATTCACTATTTTGAAAAAAGAAAATGGGGGGTCGAATCACCTCTTAGTGTTTGGTGGGTTGTAAGGTTGCTATTAATGTAAATATCTCAATATTTTGAATCGTCTTCTTAATTCAACTTTAACTATGCCCTTTGCCCTTGGCTACTACCGAAGTTTGTTGTAATTGCAGGCATGGTGGATTACATGACCCCAATTTTGACCAATCAGAGGATTCAACATTCTTAAAGAGAAGTTTAAAATACACAATAGGTAGATTCTCAAAGAGATGATAGACCGAAATGTAGTCCTATTGATAAAGCAAATGAAAATATTTTGAATTTGAGTAGATATTATGACAATCATGCGAATTAGAAAACAGAAGCATTTGGAGACATATGGTAGTCTCTTTGTTCCTTGGCAATATATCTGTTTGATGTTGGGAGACTGTAAGATGAAAACCTTGCATTCTCTTGGGAAGAAATGTTTGAGTGATACCAGGGCCTGTAATGAATAGCTTAGCAATTGATCATGTGACTGATTTCTGTGATTGATTGCATTGATTATTGTGAATGATCAACGTTGAAAATCAGCCTCATAATCAACAACTCAGCTCTATGTTACAGGCTCTATGCAATGCTGTCCAAGCTTTCTGTAGAATGGTTGCTTTATTCAAAGGGAAAGACCGATTAGGCAAAGAGTCCAAATTATTATGAGCCCATTAAATATGATGAAATAGAAAGTAGAAATAGCTAGTACTGGCGAGAATTGCATGTTTCTTCTAATTCCGTATTCATGAAACTAGCCAAAAGAAGAATGCACTTGATATATATCTTGATATATATCTATCTACATAAAGTTTGTGCTCTTTGAAAGGCTTTCCATGCTAAAGCCACGATAATATCCAAGTTCCTTTGGAAGCAAATAAAGATGTGAAATGGTATGCAATATGCCCATGCAAGAACTGAATGTTATAAATGTGGTTTAAGGATAATACCCCCCCCCCCCCCGATACCTGGTAAGATTCATTGGGAGATGCTGAGGCTTCAATATGTGTTCTCTGAGTCTGACTCGCCCTCCAGAGAGCTCTATTCTAGGAGCGAGGTATTCTAGGAGAACGTCTATACATGTGGAAACTGTATCTGGGGTAATAGTCCATGTTGGGAAGGTACATTATATGATACTGGAATTTTCCAAGTAACTTTCTTTGAAATTAAAACATCTCCCTTGTCCTATTTTCTTAATTCTATCAGGAGGATCAGACCATCTATTTCAATGTGACAATCAACATTACTAACTATAATGTCTACGACATCAACGTCACCACCCAGATACAGCAATATGGCTGCTCGCATTACGGCGTTGCTGCCAACGGGAGCCTAGTCTACCTCAAGCCTTACACAGAGACCTACATCTGAACCAACCACTACACCCTTCCCAGGCACCACTGGTGGGCTAGCAAGTACTGCCACAATGGGTGCTGCTGGCACCTTCACTAGTATGGCTATGAGCACCACTGCCAACATGCCGCTGTACCTCAATACCACAGTGCAGTGTGGGAATGCAACGGTAGATTAGGTAGAGACTCAGACGATGAATGATTCTATAGTGGTGTTGTCATGGAAACTCGTACAAGAAAATGCTTGTGAGGATTACAAGATCAGGCTGAAATGCCCCAAGGGTAAAGTCCTTGATTTTCCTCAGAATCCTGGCTATGCATAAAGAATATAAAGCCACCAGAACAGGCATGTTTTAAAATCTTTTGATTTTGACTAGAAGGGACTATTTATACACTATTTAGGGAATCAATACACTACTTGTATATAGTTAGACTTAATTTAAATTGAATCTATGATTGAAAAATGCGCTAAAGCCCTATATTAAATCTAAGTTAGATGTAGACTGAGTTTTCTACACATAACCATAACAGAGCAATTTAAAGTCTGCCTTCAGCTTTGGTAATAAAAAATCAACAGTTGCAAACTTGCATGGAGCAAAACAATTATTAAATTGAATTTTTTAGGATCAAACAAACTATACTGATGCAATTAAAATGGTACCAGGTTATTTTTCTATCCTCAAATAATTGTTATGACAATTTTGTCTCATCACAGAGCACAAAATGTGGACCCACTGTTTGTGCTAATATTTGCTTATATTACAGAGAAAGACAAGGCAATTGGTTGCTATGACAACAGTGATGTTAGCGAGGTCAAGTCAACTCCCCTCGCTTTGGACTTTGCCACCTGTATCGCCTCTTGCCGTGACGCTGGGTACCGCTACATGGGTCTGCAAAATGACATCGGAGAGTGCGCTTGCGGGAACAGCATGGCCAATCAGGAGACCTCAATTGATCAGTGTGCACAGACATGCGGTCAGAATAATGAACCATGTGGTGGTATCAGCAAACAGGCCGTGTATTTCTCAGGTATGCCACTCAATGCATGATTTGCACTAATAGGATTTCATTTCTTTTTTTAGATCTGTGCAACTATAAATTTTCCCCTACTCCTTGTAGCTGTAAAATAAAAAGTCCTTTATCACTGTTTTTCTTTCACTAATTCATTGTAAACAAGATGAGGCCCCATTCCCCCAATGCTGATGAAAAGAAAATGGGAAATTATTTATTATATATTTAATCATTTTCAATTTATTCAGACATAGTTAAACAAGTTCACAAGATCAGAGAGATAATTACTGTAAAATAATAACATAATCAACTAAATCAAGATTTCATCTATGGCAGTATAAATAGTTGTTTTTTGGTACAATCTTGGATTCTTTCCACATCTAGGGTGTGCGCTACCCTTTGAAGTCAATACAACAATGATGACAGGAACACTCATGCATAACAATGATGATTCCGATGACTATGGGCTATGGTTCTATGCCCTGGGCGATACGCCTTCCGTAGACTTGGGAAACTTCACCAATGAAGGAGAACAGCTTGACTTTCAAGTTGACATTGACCTCGGAAGACCAAGGACGATCTCAAAGGTATGTGAAGGTGTAATTAATCTGTTGAGTTCTGGGAATGCGTGGTGCCTAATACTGCCTATACAAAGATCTGTAGGAACTGCATGTTTTAGTAGTTAATGATTTAAATCAAACAGTATCACTGCTGGTGTTACACAATGTCTTACCTCTAAAAATATAAAATAATCAGGTGACAGAGGGAAACAACATGCCTGCCACACCCATCTTCTCTTTGAGATTGGATAGAAGCTTCACATGGCATTTTTTGCTCCATGGAAGACCTTGGTTAATGGTTTTATGGTTTTACTTATGATCAGGTCTGGGATTCAAAAGGCATGCTTTCATTTTGGAATGAATTTCACAGAATTTCTCAATTCAGAACATACAAGATTGCACTGTCCCAGGGCCCAGTTACATGTACATTTTGATTTAACACATGGATGTTGAAGACTTACAAATTAAATCAATAATGTAATAACATTGCAAATAATTCCTAGACAATTGTTTCTGTTATGCTGCAGGACCCAGAAACCAATATTCATACAATAGTAATGATTGGAAGATCTGTTGTGTAATGTAATGCTAGAAATCAATATTCATACTAGGGTAATGATTGGAGGACCAGTGTAATGAAAATGGTATTATTCTGACTTCACAATAATAAAAAAAAAACAAAGTTTCTGCAGAGTTATTAGTTTCAATACAAGAAGAATCTCTTCAATCAGAAGACTTAGAATCAATTGATAGTAAGGAAATGAAAGCATCGACTATATTGAAGAGAATGTAATACAATATAACTGCATTGTGCTCATCCAAATAGTAGTAGATATTACCTACCTAGACTTTAAACATAATATTTCATTTTCCCCAAGGGAATATAATTTACCCGAAGTGCAGCGCTGGGGAAAAAATATAGCTTCAGAGGGGAGTTGAAATGATATTCATTAAAAGATGGACAAGGCAATATCTGTTATATAGTCTGTGTAGATTCCCAATCAGAGATTGCACTCGTCATTTGGCTACATGGTTAAAGAGATATGCCAGTAGTTGCAGTAAACACTGATTTCGTGAGAAAGTCTGTAAAACCAGGCTTACATGTAATTGTCAGAATATCATCAAGGATCTAGATCTAGTACAGTTACATAAACTGAACTTTGTGAAATCTTGAAATCTAGGTTGAAAAACATTCACACTGAAGATCATCAACACAGATAGGCACACATGGGACAGTGTATATCATTATTGCTGGAATAAAGACCCGACATAAGTCACTGAATCCGCGCTTATTTTGCTCATTTCTCAGCAATAACACAATTTATCCCAGAATCCTTTGGCACATATTTTTCATTCATACAAACAGACACTTAGGTGGTCACTATATTAGATTCTGTAAAAAGTCATTTTAAGATCGTTACCAAAACTGGGATTTATCTTTAAGCGAAATTCTTGCTGCAGCTCTGATCCATCCACGTCCTAATAGACAAATTTTTGAAATATACAGCATGTGCACTCTTCATGCAATTGATGCATAAACACTAGCACGTACATCAAATAAACGACTCAACTTGTAAACAGCGAGAGATGTCACCTTAGTGAATATAATGCCACAGTTTACAATAAAACACAGTTATATTCACCGAGGTGACGTAAAAACATAGAATATAACAAATGGGATCCTTGCAGCTACATGAATGGTCACATGATGGCGTATTGACATATCACTGATTAGGATCCACACATAACCTATGTAATATGTGAAATCAATCACCATCTTGGACACCTAACCTAATTTAAATTTACTCTGAGTTCCTGAAAAGGAGACATTTTCTGAAAGACTTAATGATTGACCTGATCACTTCTCATTACCAGCTGGAAACCAAGGGTCTATACATGAGCAAAGCAGACACCTGGACGGGGGTCTCATCTTTTAGCCTTGGATACCGTCTAAGAGCTGATCATGATCTAGAGGTCCTCACACAGCCTGGTAGTACAGAAGCAGTGGTAAGTCTGAATACTTTATCAGTCATTAGGGGAATAGGAGAAAAAAATTCTCTTAATTTGGGCTTTGATATTTTCAGACATTTGCATCGTTCACAAAAAATTTACATCTCCAGTGAAAATCCTACTTAATTAGACCGAGAGCCTCATCAGTTCTAAGTGGATAATTTGTCTGTCTGTGGTATCATGGTATCTTACTTAACATTATTTTTATCCTCAATTGTTGGTATACCTTGGAAACTTCAGGACTGGGGATGACTTAATTGACTTGGAAATGTTGTATCACTTCCTGTTTTTAACGCTTGATTCATTATTTTGCACACAGGTGTTTGAAATGTCTGACTTTAGTTCAGTAACGGAGCATGATCTTGGTGATTTCTTGATGGCCAGATTTATCTACATCTACGTCAAATCATACACAGACTTCCCAGCATTGAAACTTGAAGTGTATGGATGTGCAGACTAGTCAAGAAGGATTCCATTTCAGAGAAATATATAATGCATTTCAATATACAGTATTACAGTGCATTCCAGAAAAACTGAGATTTGAACTGCTTCGTCTAGAAGATTGGAGAGATCAATGTCAAGTTCCATTTTTCTTTAATATGACGTAAAAGGATGATGCATATTTCAGCCTTCGAACATTCAATTTCAGTGTCAAGCTGAACAGGATTATTGGTCAACAATTTTTAGGATATCACCTTCTTGTAGAAGAGAGATATGGCTCATGAGCATCACTTTATGTTGTTTTACATCGCTTACTGAAAATTTGTTGCTGTTTGATTGATAGAGAGCCCTTCACATGACTAATCATAATTTCACCACGAAAATGAAATTCATTGGAGATAAAAAATAGTTCATGACGTCAGACTAGAATAGATTTTTACTATTTAGAGTCGACTAAATACCATGCAATCACTCCGGCACAGCGCGCAATAGGTTGCCTCCCCGGGCAAGTAGAGTGATGCAACCGCGCAGACACTTTATCATGTGTCCGCTGAGTGCAGCGCACTCGGCCAAGGTAAAAATACAATATACTAGCTGAATCACTAACTCTCTGATAACAAAATGTCAATGTGAAATTATTTCTTGCTTGATTATAATGAATCTGTATGCTGAAAATCTGAAAAATAAAGATGGCCATCAATCATTTGATCATCAAAAATTTTGGCTGCTTGATTTAAGTTAAGCCACGTTAGTTCACAAATGGTAAGTGGAATTATTAGAAGATCAATCTATCACATTACCGCTGCTCAACACCAAACCACCCAGGGTGATGCTTGGGAGCCGGCGGTAACTGGCTAGCTTAGAATGTTAAGCCAATCCTAGTCAAGACCATGGAGATGGGTCAATTAGGACTAGGTTACCAATATTTGTTTTTGTACTTTGATATGGAAGGGATATAAAACAAATATACCAGGCGTTTCTTTCAAAAGTCTAGGGGAAGTATTCATCCTTAGTTGGTCTGGCAAAGTTACTATTTCCCTTGGGGCCAAAGGGAAAAAAATTATAGTAATTGCTGTATCAACCTCGGATAAAATATTTCCACTATACCTTCTCAATATATTTGCGTGATATTTTGTTCACTAAATCTCTGAATAAAAATTTACACATGTATTTCTGCTCAAAACTTTGGTGACAGGCCTCATATTTCATTGTCCAGAATATTCAATAGTCTCAAATGCACAAAGGAGATATATTGATAATCTTTTACATCTGGTGTTAAGTTTTGAATCCACAAATCATCACATTTTTGGTGATTGTGATATGTTCCCTGAAAACAGGTTAACTTTCTTTCTGGGATGCATTGTATATACTATTAACAGCCTAACAAATGTTCAGATTGTGTATAAAAAAATGTATATTTATCAATAAATTTTAATGTATAATTTTGCCAAATATATGTTCATATTAATTTGTCCCATCAAAACAGTCAGAAAAGTTGGGGATAAATATGCAGCAAAGGAAACTTTATCCAGAATGCAAGTTTATAAGAATGCTTAGCTTTAATTTCAATGACAACATCAATGCAAATAATATTCAAGATATTATTGATATTAAGATTTGATTTCAATGCTGGGGAGCATTTCTTGTCAGACGTTGTTTCTGACAAGTCCTGTTTTATCTGACATTTACCATAGTAACAGTGTATCTCAGAATATCAAAATCAGGGTAAGTTGTCATATCTGACAAGATGTCGGACAAAAATGTTGATGAAACACTCCCAGAATTTGTTTTTACAAGTCTCAACTACATGTACATGTATATGATCAGAGCCCTGTAACATAAATAAAAGTGATGGATTGTGGGGAAGATTTAATAATTTATTGAACACAAGAAACAATAAAATAAATTGTAGGTTTCATACCCACAGTCGATTGCTAAGCTTTATGTTGTGTGGCCCTGATATTGTATTTTCTGTGTAATTCATTGTCATACATTTACATGTACTTCTGTAAAATTAAACCAAAAGAGTATGTAAATTTATTTAATAAATGAAAGCATGCCTGCACCATGCAAACAAACACTGTGAGCTTGCAAAAAATGTTTTAAGAAGCTTTTTCCACCCAAAAAATAAAATAAGAGGTGAAAATTGGAACACGAAGATTAGGCTTTCATAAACATGATTTTTAAGAAACGTATATGTATGTTTCTTTATATGTGTCATGCTTGAAATTTGTACATGTTTTATAGTATATATTTTGTGACAGGAGTGATCATGTCATCACATGCAATAAACAGAAAAGAGGCAAATAATTAAAAATTAGAATGATGCATTTATTTGAGTATGTTACTGTCATGAATGTCATAAACTCATCTCATAACTGTCAAATGGCATGAAAAGATATGTCATATACATATCTATTTATATTTAGTTAGATAGTTCATAACTTAATATTTCTTTATATTTATATTTTTATGCTTAGACATTTACATGTAGGGATACTGCAACACTAGTTTGCTGCCATTTCTTACGGCAAAGCTTAAAGGGATGGTCTGGGATATAAGGATTTAAAGCTTAATAAATAGAGTAGAATTCACTGAGCAAAATGATGAAAATTTCATCAAAATCGGATAACAAATAACAAAGTTATTATATTTTAAAGTTTAGCAACATTTTGTGAAACAGTCGTCATGAATATTCATTAGGTGGACTGATGATGTCACATCCCCACTTGTTCTTTTGTATTTTATTATATGAAATTGGGTATATTCAAATTTTTTCCTCCAAGAACTAGAAAAATTGGACTGAACCTGATTTAGTGCATTAGATACTTATTGCTGCAACTTAATTTATTATAAGGGAGACATATTATTCACACAAGTATGAAATAATGAAAAAATTATGATTTTATAATAACATAACAGAAAGTGGGGATGTGGCATCATCAGCCCACCTCATGAATATTCATGATGACTGTTTTCACAAAATATTGCTACACTTTAAACTTCAATAACTTTATCATTTGTTATCCGATTTTGATGAAATTTTCTGCATTTTGCTCAGTGAATTCTACTCTATGTATCAAGATATACAAATATTTTCAGCCCAGACCATCCCTTTAATTTCAAGAGGTAGCAGTCACACTACTGCAGCTTGTATAAATCTAACATAAAGAGCATGATTTATATTACAATGTACAGTACATTTGTTCAAGAATGACTGGAATTTACAGTTCATTTTGTTCAAGATGGACTAGCATAGTAAAGTACATATAGTGCCCAATAGCAACAGCTCTGTGAGTGATGTGTGAGAAATACTGCCATCCTATGACAAAAGATGGCAACTCTTTGGAATGAGTTTCTTAGTAAATGACAAAAATGTGTCCTAGTTTATGGAAGATTTACTTGGTTTTGAAATGTCTATATTTCAGAAATTGGGGCTAAGCTATTCTAATTCCTTCGGCATCATGTAGAGCATACGCATATTATCCCAAATCAATATTTTGAAAAAAAATTAGGAGTTGCTTCCTCTCCAATCTCTGATCCATTGCACTATGATTTGTCCTCATTTATTGATATAAGAGTAATGTGATGGGAAACCATTTCAAAACCTGTCAACATTTGTAGGATATTTCTGGACTATCTGTGAACAATTTCATGGCTATCAATAATGCTCATAAAATCCCTAAATGACAAATGAATTCAAATGACTGATTATGAACTGCTTGATAAGCAAAGCCGGGCAATAGTATCTTCCAAATGCTCATAACTATAAATAAAACCTAAGAGAAATATTCTTATCAAGAGTTATTACTGACTTTTAACCTGTCTATACTATCTGTGAGCGTCTTTTCATCTTCATCGTCATCTTCTTCGTCTTCATCATCTTCCTCTTCATCATCCTCATCATAGTCGTAATCATCGTCATCATTATAGCTAGCGCCTGGGTAACTATTATCTGTAGACATGTACAAAAGAGAAAGGTATATATTATGTGAGGCAAAAGATACAGATATTACATGTACTTAAAATGTGAGATTAGTACTACGGTATTTCATATCCTTGGCTGAGTTATAGTTTTCCCCAAGTGACTTTATTTCCCCCGAGCACTGAGGGAAAATATTGTCAAAATTGGATTATCAAATATCTCTTAGAGAGATACATTTTGACCCAAGAGCAGCTTTAAGTTATTTTGATAGGGAGGGGGGCAAGATGAAATAAGGGTGCAAGATACCCAGACTTTTCTTTTTGGTACTCTCCTTTCTCCTTTCCTCCCTTTTCTTCATTTTTTTCTTCCTTTCTGATTCACTAATAAAAACTTCATAGGGTGGTGGTTAGGATGACTTAGAGATTAGACATTAGATATTTTTTTCTTTTATTGCAACCATAGTGATGATCAAAATTTCAAATTCAAAATGAAAATTCACATAAAAATATATACATATATACAAATCATTGACATTAAGAAATATTTCACACGAGGAGGGGTCAAAGGAAGCATAACTGCTTGTATAAATTGGCCCCTTACTCCCGGGGGGGGGGGCACTCGACCAAAAAAGTGGTGGGGGTGTGCCGCGGGCGAGACAAAAAACGGGGGCCTTGGAGCGGGCTTATTGTAAAAAGGAGGGTCCTCGGAACGGGCTTCGGAACGACAAATGTTTGTGAAAACGGGGGTCCTTGGAACGGATCGCCAGCGTGTGAGTGCGTATGCATCCCTATGGAACGGTCATGCGTGCATGATGCAGCTAGCGCAGCCTCCGCCGGGGGAGCTCTGCGGCCGCTTTTCACCAAAATTGCAGCTCATTCAATGCGATCGGAGCGGCATAACGAAAAATATGCGAAGCTTTGGAGCGGATTTCCCTCTTCTTTTTTCTCGATAAAAAGAAAATGCTATGCCTTGGAGCGGCTTTCTTTGTTCTTTTTCTCAACAAGGCAAAAATGCTATGCCTTGGAACGGAAATTTGAGTGTGAAAATGGGGGTCCCCTCCGCGGCACATACCCACTATGCATTATATACTGAGTGCCCCCCCCCGGGCCCTTGCTGATAACAAAAAAAAATCATATCAATACATATAAACTTAGCACATGAATGATAACAATAGAATATAAACATTCTTTTTAATTATCAGTCAAGGGTCTTACCATTAGCCAATGACATTCCTGGGTATGGGCAGATGAAAAACAGATATAATAATATTGTACTTATATAGCGCATAATATTGGTAATCTCTATGCGCTTAACAAATGAATTATCTATTACATAAGAGATCAAATTATTAATATGGTTAAAATAAAATATCATTCTACATTAAACTAAGTATAGCGCTACATTGTAATAAACATTAAATTTACATATATCATTACACGGTATTATAAATTTGGTACTGAACATATTGAATAAAACTATATTAAACTATATTACGCTACAATGAAAAAAGATAGGTCTTGATTGATGTCTTGAAATGAGCTGTTGAAGTGGCTTCACGTATTTGAGGTGGTAGAGAGTTCCATAGATGTGATGCAAGGGTAAGTGTATGTATGATATGAGAGTAGGGGAAGGCAGGGTAAGTTGTGACACTTTTTGCATTTTGCATGTTAGAATTGATATGACTAATAATTTTGTAGAAATAAGTATTTAGCCTTTAGATTTGATTCTTGGGAAATATTTTTCACCTATACATAGCTCTCTACCCCCACACTGAAAGTCATGGTGACCTTTGAAAAAAATGATGTAAAATGGCTTTCTGCCTGCATATCAATGGCTTTTTAAGGGTTTTTTTTTTCTTTATTATGTTCAAAGACATGTGCGGGTAAAAAGCACTTATCTATTTCACACCCTTTTTTACTTTTTTTGCTGAAATTTGTATTTTTCCCTCCAAAAAAAATTACTTTTTGTTTCAAAGTTGAAAACAATGTGGTGGGGTTAAGGGTTATGTAATCGGTCATCAATGCATTACATCACCACAAAGTCTGACTCATTCATTATTGGCCTGGAGGTGGTGGCTCAAATATGCTCAACCTATGCTCAACTTACCCAGCCTTCCCCTATATATCTTAGAAAAGTAAAGAAATGTTTTTCAATTCAATCAAATTTTCATCTTTCACTATCAATTTGGTTTTTACCATCTGAGCTTTTGCCTACTCGTTTCTACAGACTTCTTCAGACTAGCCGCTGACTCGCTGTGGATGGCGTAGTATCGGCAGTGCAGAAGTCTGTAAGACTTCAGCAGTAAAAACCAAAGCGATTGTAAAAAGGTGAAAAATTGTTTGAATTGAATTCTACAAATCAGATAAATCTCTTTACGGAGTGTAAAAAATGTTCTTATCCGAGTATATCAATACAAACTATATTGTTACCTGCTCCATTTCCTGATTCAAGTTTGGCCCAGTAAGCAGCGTACCCAGAAGCTCCTCCCCCTCCATCATCATCATCATCATCATCTGAATGTCTCGCTTGCTGCCTTCCAAAGTCTACTTTACGAACTATAACACAAATACAAAGTCGAGAGTATTCAGATTAAAAGAATTTAAATTTAAGATAGTGATTGAGCCCTAAAGACAAGATTTCAAGAATAAATTAGATCAGCATAACTTGAATAATTAAGATATTCAGAAAAAAAATCTTTCAGTTTGGAGACTAATTCACAGGCAACAGAAATGCCAAATGTTTGTAGCAACTGCAGGGGGGGAGAGCCAAGACCTTGGGGCCTGAAGCCTCCCTCATCCCCATCCCATCCCCTCATTTTGGACATCAAAATAGCTTTTAGAGTTAATTAACAGATTAAGGATGTTTCACAGTTACATTTTTGCATGATATGCACATATTTTACACAATGCGCATTGACATCACAATGAATGAACATGTGATTAATCAGCTATAGGCATCAGCAGATTTCTCACATGATCTACATTTAAACTGCAGATCTGATGTGTTATTTTAAAAAGCTAATTAGCTGAAAATAATCCACGAACCAATGCTTTTTTTTTTAAATACCTCATTTTTTTTTATTTTCTGAATACTTTACTCTGCAAAGTATGACAAATATGACCTTGAGTTCGAATAAAGGGGTAAAGGAATAGCAATATGAATGAATTTCCTTTTCAGTATACAATTTTGAACTATACTGTAAAATTTAATGAAATTTACATGAATTTTGAATTAGTAATGGATGTTTAAGCTGAATGTGACTTCATGGGGTCTAAAAATGCCAAATTCTTTTGAATGAGCAATTCTTGAGAACTTCCAATTTTATCAACTTCAAAGCTCAAAAGCAAAAAATTAAGCACATGAACCCATGTTATTTTTTGCATACATTTGAAATATTCAAGTGCTAAAGTAACTATGCGCAAAATTTGGTGAAAATGACATGAAATGCTGAAAATTTGTTAACAAATTTATTTTAACTGTGGAACGTCCTTAAGCTTGTCTTTGATCTGAGATGTTAGACTTACTAGACATGGCAAGATCCTTAGTTTCCTTTGTCTCGTAGCCACACTTAGGGCAAGGTATCGCTTGATTCCTAGCATACTTTATACCTTTTCTTCTAACATGATCTTCGCAGAAACAGATCTATAAAAAAAAGTAAAAATAACAATATTCTATACATAAGAAATAGCCTTCCAATTGCTTTTAAAAAATCTAAAATAAGTGTAATTTGACATTCCTCTTAGAGCAACAAGAAACACAAGAATGGGAAATATTGGCATTGGTTAACTGTTAATCACATTAAAGATATTTTAACTGTGTATAAAACCTAGAATGACCAATCCCTTACTATTTTTTTTTTTAGAATTACTTCCCTGAAAATACAAACATAACAATACAATCACAATTATGTCACAAACAAATCATAAAAATGATTATAAATTAATAAGGATAACACGTGGAACGCCTTTAGCTGTCTTGCATGCATTACGCGATTCAATATAGCAGCAGTGCTGACTTTGAAAATAGCTATTGAATAAAAAACAAGTGGAATGCCTCTGGCCGTCTCACCTGCATCACGCGGTTCAATATAGCAGCAGTGCTGACTTTGAATACTACTCTAACTCGCACAAGATGTTCAGTGATAATACTCTTATGTCCACTTTTTATGAACTAGACCAATAAACTTACAGAGATATGATGGTTATTCAACAAAAAACCCCAACATGGCCAAAGTTCATTGACCTTACATGACCTTTGACCTTGATCATGTGACCTGAAACTCGAACAGGATGTTCAGTGATACTTGATTACTCTTATGTACAAGTTTCATGAATCAGATCCATAAACTTTCAAAGTTATGATGGTAATTCAACAGATACACCCAATTCGGCCAAAGTTCATTGACCTTTGACCTTGGTTATGTGACCTGAAACGCGCACAGGATGTTCAGTGATACTTGATTACTCTAATGTCCAAGTTTAATGAACTAGACCAATAAACTTTCAAAGTTATGATGGTAATTCAACAGATACCCCCGATTCGGCCAAAGTTCATTGACCCTAAATGACCTTTGACCTTAATCATGAGACCTGAAACTTGCACAAAATTTTCAGTGATGCTTCATTACTATTATGTCCAAGTTTCTTGAATCAGATCCATAAACTTTCAAAGTTATGATGGGAATTCAACAGAAATCCCCAATTCGGCCAAAGTTCATTGACCCTAAATGACCTTTGACCTTGGTCATGTGACGTGAAACTCATGCAGGATGTTTAGTGATACTTGATTAACCTTATGTCCAAGTTTCATGAACTAGGTCCATATATTTTCTAAGTTATGACGTCATTTCAAAAACTTAACCTCAGGTTAAGATTTGATGTTGACGCCGCCGCCGCCGTCGCCGTCGGAAAAGCGGCGCCTATAGTCTCACTTTGCTTCGCAGGTGAGACAAAAACCACTCATATGATAATAAAATACTATGTCCACTGATTCAACATGACCTTTGAATATGACCATAAGACCTAAGACATGTGCATAACAATCATTCATACTTTAATACCCTTATACATGTATATCTATGTTTCATGAACTACATGTGTAGATCAATTAACTTTCAAAGTTCTGATGCCAATTCAACAAGTACCCCCAACACGGCCAAAGATCATTGACCTTTATGACCCTTGATCTTGGTCAGGTGACCTGAAACATGCACAGGATATTCAGAAATACATGGTTACTCGTATGTCAAAGTTTTATCAACTAGATCTAAAAAGTTATGACAATTCCACACATACCCCCAACATTATCAAAGTTTGTTGACCCTAAATGTCTTTTGACTTTGATCATGTGACCTGAAACTAACACAGGATGTTCAGTAATACTTAATTACCCTTATGTCCAAGTTTCATGAACTAGATCCATAAAGTTTCAAAATTATAATGACGATTCCACAAATACCCCCAACATGGTCAAAGTTTGTTGACCCAAATTGAACTTAAGTGACCCTAATTGAAAAATAATTTCAAACATAAATTAGCATAACATAAAAACTATGTTTAGTGAAAAAAAAGATCGAGTCTCGGAGATTGCATCACTTAAAATTTTCTTGCCATGGCAATCATGCAGATTTATATTTCTGTTTTATAATCTTGGAGGACTATGTAACATAAATAACAAAACTTGGATTGAGAGATTTTCTGGTGAGTACTGAAAGAAAGGTCATATCTCTGCGTTCAATAGACAATATTGCATAAAACTTTAGCCTCTTGTATAAGACAAATGCAAGTTTACAATTACAAAATTATGAACAATATGATTTGGTAATTTTCACATTATACTCAATGTAAATTGCCATCAAATAGGTACTCCAGGCTGACAATATTTATATCTAAATAGAAAATTCACAGAGCAAAATGCTGAAAATTCATCAAAATCTGATATCAAATAAGTGAAGTTATTTAATTTTAAAGGGGAAGTTCACCCTGAAGAAAACTTTGTTGTAAAAATAGCAGAAAAATAGTAAAAATTATTGGTGAAGGTTTGAGGAAAATCCGTTAAAGAGTAAGAAAGTTATTAGAGTTTAAAATTCTGGATTTGTGACGTCATAAACGAGCAGCTGCCTCATGTGTTATGTAATATAAAATGTATGAAATTCACATTTTGTATGGTTCCTGATGACTTAATTTTATTTTATTTTCATGATCGGGTGTGAAAAGATTTGTCTATTGATATACAAAAGTTACAGTGAAAACCATTTTCAATTTTCTGAGAAAATGACATTTCACTGATTTTTTACCATTCGCTATGTAGGAATGCTGCTCGCATATGACGTCACAAATCAAATAATTGAAATTCTAATAACTTTTTAATTATTTGATGAATTTTTTTTGCAATATTTTTTATTATTTTTTCTGCTATTTTTACAATAAACTTTTTGTCAGGGTGAACTTCCCCTTTAAAGTTTAGCAAAATATTGTGAAAATAGTTACATACACCTTTTCATGAATATTCATTTGGTGGGCTGATGGTGTCACATCCCCACTTTCTCTTTTCTTATGTTATTACATTAAATCATAATTCTTCCTTTTTTCATACATGTGTGAATGACATGTCTCCATTGTAATGAAATAAGTTGCAGCAATGAATATCTAATGCACTAAATCAGTTGTCATTCCATTTTTTCTGTTCTTGGAGGTGAAAATTTGAATAAACCTAATTTCACAAAATAAAATACAAAAGAACAAATGGGGATATGACAACATCTGTTTGCTCATTGAATATTTATGAAGACATGTCTCGATTTGTTTCACTGGAATATTGCAAATGCCATAACTTTGTTTTTCCTTGTCCGATTTTGATCAAATTTTCAGAGCTTTCTTTGTCTGATTTTTCTTTATCTGGTCAAATCATATAATTTTTTGGAGTTCCCCTTTTATCTTTTTTGTGGGACGCACTGTTTATAAGGTCATATGCTCATCAAATATATAATTGCACAAAAATTAGCTAACAACAACCATCAAACATACCAAACACAAAATTTATAACATTATATGCCACATGTGGTCACATATGATGAGAGCATCTAATGCTGCTAATAGAAGCTGAAGGCATGCAGTTTTCTTACCTTACATTTCAAGCAAGAATATTGCCCTAGTTTATTACATGAGCCACCTGTTAGCAGAAAAATGAAAGATTTGAAATACGAAGGAAAAGTAAATAACATACAATGACTGGAAGATTCACATAGTGTCTGGAGTTTACAAAACGACTGATTAATTGAACATCTTTTCAATAGCAGCAATCAAATATAGTAGAGCGGATTAGCCGAACGATTGTGCAAAATTTGACTAAAGCATGAAACTTTCACAAGTATCAGTATATGCCGTAAGATTTATTTTATAGATGAATAAAATGATAATTTTCAAGCTTCTAATTAAATATATATAAAATTTAGAAACATTCAAAATCAACAAGATAGTTCCATTTGGTACGTTGCCATGGCAACGGCTTGTTTTTCCCCAGAAAAATAAAATTTTGATTAAAAAAACGTTGTAGAATATGATTTATCTTTAATTTCCCCTAATTTTACAGTGTTAAACAAAGATATTTTGGTTGCTAGACGTATAAATTATATCTCAAGCCATTGCCATGGCAACCAAATAACATGGTTGACAAGACAATGGGCAGGTGGAAAAATCAACTGGAATTGACTCAATCTGTATGCTTTAGTTTTGACCCCCTCATTTGAACCAAAACTACAGAAAGTGTTCTGCAGGAGTTCTTTATAAAGATAAAACTTTATGTTGCATTGGTAATGCTTGAATTAAATTTAAAAAAAACAATGTTGCAAAGATCCCGTTGCCATGGCAACAGCTTATTTCCCTCTAGAAAAGTAAAAATATTGATAAAAATGTAGAATACATGTATGATCATCAGTCCATTTTCAATCATTTTTGAGGTACTAATCGGGATATGCTTGTGACTAAATTTATAAATATAACATCTTAAGTCATTGCCATGGCAACCAGATAACATCTAATTAAAAACAACAACAACAGGGATGACAAGGTTATGGAAAGGTGAAAAGTACAATGAAAATTAACTTATACATGTGTATGTACATGCATAAGGTTTGACCTACTCAATTAATTTAGGGGAAATAATACAGTGAGTGTTCTGCATGAACTAATTGGAATGATACAGATTGATGTTGCCTTGGTAATACTTGAATTAAATAAAAAGAAACAATGTTGCAAAGAACCCGTTGCCATGGCAACAGCTTATTTCCCTCTAGAAAGGTAAAAATATTGATAAAAATGTAGAATACATGTATGATCATCATTCCATTTTCAATCATTTTTTAGGTACTAATCGGGATATGCTTGTGACTAAATTTATAAATATAACATCTTAAGTCATTGCCATGGCAACCAGATAACATCTAATTAAAAACAACAACAACAGTGATGACAAGGTTATGGAAAGGTGAAAAGTACAATAAAAATTAACTTATATGTACATGCATAAGGTTTGACCTACTCAATTTAGGGGAAATAATACAGTGAGTGTTCTGCATGAACTAATTGGAATGATACAGATCGATGTTGCCTTGGTAATACTTGAATCAAATAAAAAGAAACAATGTTGCAAAGAACCCGTTGCCATGGCAACAGCTTATTTCCCTCTAGAAAGGAAAAAATGATAAAAATGTAGAATACATGTATGATCATCATTCCATTTTCAATAATTTTTTAAGTACTAATCGAGATATGTTTGTGACTAAATTTATAAATATAACATCTTAAGTCATTGCCATGGCAACCAGATAACATCTAATTAAAAAAAAAGAAACAACAGGGATTACAAGGTTATGGATAGGTGAAAAGTACAATAAAAATTAACTTATATATACATGCGTAAGGTTTGACCTCATCAATTAATTTAGGGGAAATGATACAGTGAGTGTTCTGCATGAACTAATTGGAATGATTCAGATTGATGTTGCCTTGGTAATACTTGAATTCAAGGATAAAAATCAATGTTGCAAATGGCCTGTTGCCATAGCAACGGATCATTTAGTACCAATTTTTATTAAAAAAAGGACTATAGAATCTTATTTTTCTTGCATTTCCCCTAATCTTAGTGTGTTAAACATCGATATGTTTGGTGCAAAATGTTTAAATAACATCTAAAGCTATTGACATGACAACCAAATAATATCTAATTTACAAAAATATTAATTTGGATGACAATATCATGGACAGGTGGAAAATACAATATAACTCAATGTATTCTGCATGAGTTCATTAGAATAATAAATTGATGTTGCCTTGGTAATACTTGAATTTAATGATAAATATTAGTAATTCAAATTAATGTTAGTAATTCAAATGTTCCCCTCCTCCCAGAAAAGTATAAGCAACTTTGATAAACAAAAACATGGTAAAATTTGATTTTTCTTTCATTTCACCTAATTTTAGGGTGCTAAGCATATATATGCTTGTTGTTAATATGTAGATAACATCTTCAGCCATTGAGATTAAGATGTAATTTATAAATACAAAAAAATTACACTGTTGAAATGATAATGGTCAGGTGGAATGTAAAATAAAATTTTACTTAATCTACATAATGTTTGAACAGTCATTAAGTTTTGAACAAAAATTACAGTGAGTGTTCTGCATGAGTACAATAGCATGATAAAACTGATGCTGCCTTGGTAACGGTTGAACTTAATGATATCAATGTTTGCAAATGTGTGTTCGGTTGCCATGGCAACGGATCATTTTTCCTCCAGAAAAGACCATCTTTGATTAAAAAAATACCTAGTAGAATCTTATATTTCATTTATTTTTACTAAAGTTAGGCGTAAAGATACGCATACATTTTTGTTGTTTATAAATAACATATTGAGGCATTAATATTGCAATAACAACATTTAATTTACCCAAAAAACTATAGCTGACAAAATAATGGACAGACGGAAAATACAATAAAATTAACTTAATATGCACAAGATTGGACCTGCTCTTTTACATGTAATTTTGAACAAGAGTTACATTAAGTGTTATGCATTGTTCCATTAGGTTGATAAAAATACTTATGTTTTGGTAATGCTGAACATAAAGATGAATATCAATGTTGCAAATGGCTCCAGAAAAGTACAAATTTCGATAAAAATATGTTTATTTATTTATTCTTTCCCCTTTTAGGGGGGTGCTGAACATAAAAATGCTAAATGATAAGCACAATCTTGTTTCATTATACATGGCATCGAAATAAGACCAACAAAACTCGTATCAGAGTTTTGTGGGCTCAAATAAATGCCCGAAACTCGATGCTGGACAATTTCGTTCAAAGTATTCGCAGGCGGCCATTTTGAAGAAAGCGTCTTGGGGTGATATGTGTTTTAAAGCTGTTCAACATATCAATATATAAGGGGAATATAGGGGTTGATAACTCAAAATCTTAGGTCTATGTAAGGAGTCGACATGGTCTTGATATCCAAATCAAGGTAAATACAGTAAATCATCTTTTACATGGAGATCATTGAAATCATGCCTTGTCTGACTGTTTTAGCATACTTGGCTTGAAATATGATAGCAAAGCACTATTAAGCATCATCTGCCAGGATATGCCTATTTCCTGCATATAAATATCAGAAAATTGTTACTTTTTGAAAATTCCCATCATTTTTTTTTTAATTCCTGAAAATTGCCAAAAATTTAAAAAATTCCCACAAAAGTCAAATTTATTCCCATGGAAAGTTTCCATCAAGAAAATTCCCAGTAATTTAGCAACCCTTCTCCCACCCCCAAAAAAATCATTACTAAAAAAAATAAAGAGAAAGTGAAAGAGAGATGGATGAAATATTATTTTACGAATAATGTACCCAAAATGAAAAACAAAATGAAATTTTTTGCTCTGTCGCTGGCTCGGTGAGAACATTTTAAAGTAAATTTTGCTCGATACGTCATATCTGGCCGACTCAAAATTACACTGCTGATTTTGAAGAAGAAAATTTTGTAATACTGTGATAATTTTTAAAGTAACGTTTGAATCTATTCAACACGAAGTTTAATCTATTCACTGGTTATTTTACATGAAAAGTAGACTGGTCAAATACGATAAAAATACCCTTACTGGTTGAAAGGTTGAAAATAATTTAAGCACTCAAGGGTGTTCCAAGATGATGCCCTCACTGGCTGCCGTGAGCTAAAAATCCACAATTTATCCATTACTTGATAAAATGGCTTTAATTTGGTTTCTATTCATTGGTTTTAAGGATCAAGTAGTACATTTGGCCAAATACAAGGACAGCCAGTGGTTTGGAATGTCCAAAAATCCAAGATGGCTTCGAAAAATTGAATCTAGAATGGTTGCTGATACCTAAAGCGTACATAGCTCATTTCATATTGGCCTAGAGGATGATAATTATATTGATGTCTAAATCATTGGTTTCAAGAGTCTAACAATATTAGGACAAGTTACAATGACAGGTGTGTTTGAAAATCCAATATGGCTTCCAAAAACTATTCTAAAACGGTTGCTGATACTTGAAAATGGAATAGCTCCTTTTATATTCACTTGTGAGATATTATTTTGGTGTTGAAACCACAGCTTCAAGAGTCAAATAATAGATTAGGATATAGTTTGCTCAATATCTGTCTGGGGAATATGATTTGTTATTTCAAGGGTCAATACATAAGGACAAGCTACATGGACAGTCAGTGGTCTAGTATGTCCACATTTCCAAGATGGCTTACAAAAAAAGTTTTGTAAAACCATATCTAATGTTACTTACAAATAAACATTGGTTGTTCAATATCTGTCTGGGGAATATTATGTTGCTGTCTAAACCATAGTTTAAAGGGTCGTGTAATGCATTAAGACAAGTTACAAGGACAGTCATTGGTCTGGTATGTAAAAAAACGCAAGGTGACTTACAAAAATGGGGTCTAAAATTGACTGTTTTTAATCAAATCTGACGTAGATCATTCTATATCCGCCTGTGAAATGTGATTCTGGTGTCTAAACCATAGTTACAAGAGTCAAATAATAAATTAGGACATAGTTTGTTCAATATCTGTCTGGGGAATATGATCTTGATGTATCAGCCATTATCATAAAACCATTTTTTAATGCATTAGAACAAGTTACAAGGACAATCAATGGAATGATATGTTAAAAATCCAAGATGGCCTCCAAAATGGGGTCTAAATTGACTGTTGTTACTTCAAAATGGACATATAGTTCATTACTAATACACATTGGGGATATGATTTTGGTGTCTACAGAAGTGTTTCAAGGGTCAACTAATACTGTACATTGTGTCCAGTTGAACAGACAGTCAGGCGTCAATATTGTGTCCAAAAATTCAAAGATTGTTTGAAAATGGGGGTTTTAATGTTACTTAAAAGTGGACATAGTACATTAAATACACATTGGGATGTTGTTTTGGTGTCTACACTAGGATTTCAAGGATCAAATGATACGTTGGGACTGGTTACAATGATGTATAATTGTCCATTTTGCCTGAAAATCCAAGATGGCTTCCATAAATAGATTCTAAAATGGCGACTGTTACTTTGAAGTGGATATGATATCCACTTGTGAGAATCTACCTTGGATTTTGGACAAAATTGAAAACTAACCATCCTTGTTTCTTGTCCTAATGTAACAATGGACCCTTCATACCACAGTGTAGACACCAAAATTGTTTCTTACAGGTTTTATGAACTCTGATAATTTTTGAGTGATAGAAGTCATTTTGGATGCCATTTCGGAAAACCCTCTTGGATTTTTAGGCAAAATGGACAACTGGATATCATTGTAACAAGTCTAAACGTATCTTTTAAAACTTGAAACCAAAGTGTGAACACCAAAATCAGTTTTCCTTGGTGGATCTAAATGAACTATGTCAATTTTTAAGCAACAGGCTCCAATTCAATAGACTCCGATTGTTTGAAGTCATCTTGGATGTTGGAACATACTGGATTACTAACTGTCCTTGTGTCCTTGTAACTTGTTCCAATGTACATGATGTATTTACTGACTTTTAAAACCATGATTTAGATATCAAAATAATATGCACTTGGCAGATATTACACGAAATATGTCCATTTGTTAGTAACAGGGGCTATTCTATATTCCATTTTTGGAAGCCACCTTGGATTTTTGGACATACTTGAACACTAACTGTTCTTGTAACTTGTCCTTATGTATAATTTGACACATTTCACTATGGCATAAACTTATTCCAGGATATTAAAGAAACTACGTTTTTTAATGCAGCAACAGCAATTTTAGACTCCATTTTCAAAGCCATCTTGGATTTCTTTTAATATACAGGACAACTGACTGTCCGTGTAACTTGTCATAATGTATTACTTGACCATTGAAACCATGCTCTAGACACGAAATCATATAATTATCCCAGAGGGATATGAAGTGAGCTATGTCCATTTATATATCAACAGCCGTTTTAAACTCCATTTTTGGAAGCCGTCTCATGGTCTTGGACACATCAGACCACTACAGTTTTTCTAATCAAAACTGGTACTTTTCTTGGGAAAATGAGCAGTTGCTATGACAACAGATCATTTGCAACGTTGATATTTATCATTGAATTCAAGTATTACCAAGGCATCATCAATGTTTATCATTCTAATTAGTTCATGCAGAACACTCATAGTATTGTTTCGGTAATCCTGGGTTTTAGGGGCGTAAAATATCTGTATACATTACCGGCCTCTAACTTCAGCCACAGCATCCCAGCATAGTATGGACGGCTAAAAGGGCAAATATTCAAATATGATTGAGCTGTTTTCATCATTTTTTGTCTCGCAGGTTATAGCTGGATCTTTTCTTGAAACTTTGGCATTAGGGCAATCAAGTTTCACTGACCGAGTTGAAGGTCACATGATCAAGGTCAAAGGTCAGTTAGGCTGAAAATCTTAACAAGATAATTGTATTTTCCCCAAGAAATTTGACTACCTTTAATATCAATTTATTGCTGCTACTCCTAGCCTGAACAATTGGGTCAAAGGTCATCTTAATTCGAAGGGAATTGGCTTGAAGGGGGGGGGGGTACTTCCAAAAACCCTACATTTGAGTGGAAAGGGGATCAAATTGGCCTATATATATTGCACCTACTGGGTTTGAGGGGCATAAACTTATGTTTTTGGCTGGGGGTGGGTATAAACCATATATTTAATTGGGGAGAGGGGGTGAAATTGGTCTTACTATATTTATTCCCGTATCGTACCTACTGGGTTTTAGGGGTATAAACTATTTTTTGGCTTGAAGGGGGGGGGGTACTTCCAAGAACCCTAAATTTGAGTGGAGAGGCAGAGGGGATAAAAATGACATAATATATTCCCGTATCTTACCTACTGGGTTTTAGGGGTATAAACTATTTTTTGGCTTGAGGGGGGGAGGGGGTACTTCCAAGAACCCTACATTTGAGTGGAAAGGGGATCAAATTGGCCTATATATATTGCACCTAATGGGTTTGAGGGGTATAAATTATGTTTTGGATTGAAGGGGTGGGTACTTCCATTAAACCCCTACATTTGATTGGAGAGGGAATGAAATTGGCCTATATAATATTCCCATATTGTACCTACTGGGTTTTAGGGGTATAAACTATGTTTTTGGCTGGGGGTGGGTATAAACCATATATTTAATTGGAGAGGGGGTGAAATTGGTCTATATTTATTCCCGTATCGTACCTACTGGGTTTTAGGGGTATAAACTATTTTTTGGCTTGAGGGGGGGGTACTTCCAAGAACCCTACATTTGAGTGGAGAGGGGATAAAAATGACATAATATACTACCGTATTGTACCTACTGGGTTTTAGGGGTATAAACTATTTGTTGGCTTGTGGGGGGGGGGGTACTTCCAAGAACCTTACATTTGATTGGAGAGAGGATGGAATTGGTATATATTCCGTATCTTACCTACTGGGTTTTAGGGGTATAAACTATTTTTTGGCTTGAGGGGGGGAGGGTACTTCCAAGTACCTTACATTTGAGTGGAGAGAGGATCAAATTGGCATATATATATTTCCGTATTGTACCTACTGGGTTTTAGGGGTATAAACTATTTTTTGGCTTGAGGGGGGGGGGGGTACTTCCAAGAACCTTACATTTGAGTGGAGAGAGGATCAACTTGGCATATATGTATTCCCGTATTGTACATACATGGGTTTTAGGGGTATAAACTATTTTTTGGATTGAAGGGGGTGGGTACTTCCAATAAACCCTACATGTAATTGGAGAGGGAATGAAATTGGCCTATATAATATTCCTGTATTGTACCTACTGGGTTTTAGGGGTATAAACTATGTTTTTGGCTGGGGGTGGGTATAAACCCTATATTTAATTGGAGAGGGGGTGAAATTGGTCTATATATATTCCTGTATCGTACCTACTGGGTTTTAGGGGTATAAACTATTTTGGGGCTTGAGGGGGGGGGGGGGGTACTTCCAAGAACCTTACATTTGAGTGGAGAGAGGATCAAATTGGCATATGTATATTCCGTATTGTACCTACTGGGTTTTAGGGGTATAAACTATTTTTTGGCTTGAAGGGGGGGGGGACTTCCATTAAAACCCTACATTTAATTGGGGAGGGAATGAAATTGGCCTATATAATATTCCCATATTGTACCTACTGGGTTTTAGGGGTATAAATTGTTTTTGGCTGGGGGTGGGTATAAACCATATATTTAATTGGAGAGGGGGTCAAATTGGTCTATATATATTGTACCTACTGGGTTTTAGGGGTATAAACTATTTTTTGGCTTGGGGGGGTACTTCCAAGAACCTTACATTTGATTGAAGAGAGGATGAAATTGGTCTATATATATTCCCGTATCGTACCTACTGGGTTTTAGGGGTATAAACTATTTTTTGGCTTGAGGGGGGGGGGTACTTCCAAGAACTCTACATTTGAGTGGAGAGGGGAAAAATGACATAATATACTACCGTATTGTACCTACTGGGTTTTAGGGGTATAAACTATTTGTTGGCTTGAGGGGGGGGGTACTTCCAAGAACCTTACATTTGAGTGGAGAGAGGATCAAATTGGCATATGTATATTCCCGTATTGTACCTACTGGGTTTTAGGGGTATAAACTATTTTTTGGCTTGAAGGGGGGGGGGGGTACTTCCATTAAAACCCTACATTTAATTGGGGAGGGAATGAAATTGGCCTATATAATATTCCCATATTGTACCTACTGGGTTTTAGGGGTATAAACTGTTTTTGGCTGGGGGTGGGTATAAACCATATATTTAATTGGAGAGGGGGTCAAATTGGTCTATATATATTGTACCTACTGGGTTTTAGGGGTATAAACTATTTTTTGGCTTGGGGGGGTACTTCCAAGAACCTTACATTTGATTGAAGAGAGGATGAAATTGGTCTATATATATTCCCGTATCGTACCTACTGGGTTTTAGGGGTATAAACTATTTTTTGGCTTGAGGGGGGGGGTACTTCCAAGAACTCTACATTTGAGTGGAGAGGGGAAAAAATGACATAATATACTACCGTATTGTACCTACTGGGTTTTAGGGGTATAAACTATTTGTTGGCTTGAGGGGGGGGGGGGGTACTTCCAAGAACCTTACATTTGAGTGGAGAGAGGATCAAATTGGCATATATATATTCCCGTATTGTACCTACTGGGTTTTAGGGGTATAAACTATTTTTTGGCTGGGGGTGGGTATAAAACCTATATTCAATTGGAGAGAGGATGAAATTTGTCTATATATATATTCCCGTATCGTACCTACTGGGTTTTAGGGGTATAAACTATTTTTTGGTTTGAGGGGGGGGGGTACTTCCAAGAGCCTTACATTTGAGTCGAGAGAGGATCAACTTGGCATATATATATTCCCGTATTGTACATACATGGGTTTTAGGGGTATAAACTATTTTTTGGATTGAAGGGGGTGGGTACTTCCAATAAACCCTACATGTAATTGGAGAGGGAATGAAATTGGCCTATATAATATTCCCGTATTGTACCTACTGGGTTTTAGGGGTATAAACTATGTTTTTGGCTGGGGGTGGGTATAAACCCTATATTTAATTGGAGAGGGGGTGAAATTGGTCTATATATATTCCTGTATCGTACCTACTGGGTTTTAGGGGTATAAACTATTTTGGGGCTTGAGGGGGGGGGGTACTTCCAAGAACCATACATTTGAGTGGAGAGGGGATAAAAATGGCCTATATATATTCCCGTATTGTACCTACTGGGTTTTAGGGGTATAAACTATTTTTGACTTGAGGGGGGGGGGGGTACTTCCAGGAACCCTACATTTAATTTGAGAGGGGATCAACTTGGCCGGGGGGGGGCACAAATTTGTTCAACCATATTTACCTCGATCGGTAAAGGGGTAGTTCTAATTGACACTTTTTGTATTTGCTTTATTCTTGTAACCTTATAATCTCATACGCCCCATTCAAACAGTGTGAGCGCAAAAACGCGAGTAAAATATTTTAATCGCCTGATCGAAAGGGACCTGTTAAGGACTGTTTGCAGATCGTCATGAATACGATGCATATTTCAACGATGGAAAATGCGAACGAGCAGCGCAAGCTGAAAATATTTTACCTTTCGAACTAAACAAATTATATTCTAAGCACTTTTTTAATCATAAAGTTAAGCACCATTTGAAGCACTGTGTAGGGAAATTGTGAAGTGGATATGGATTGCACTCCATAAATGATGCGAGAGCAAAGAGCGAGCTGACATTATTTATTATGTAGACGTAGGGCGTGAACATTTTACGGACATTGCGTAACCAGGGGCGGATCCAGCCTTCACCAATAGGGGGGGGGGACCGGAATTGTTTTCAGCCAAATTTTCCCTGATCGGCTGCTCGAAGTTAATTTTTGCTTGTTTCTTGTGAGGGGTAGTCTGTTATGTATATACATACATATAGCGTAGTGACTTAGTGACTGTTATTACTATATATTCATATAATATCATAAGCCTTATTAAGTGCGAGCAGAATTTTTTTTATATGCGCTTTGATCTGATAAAAAAGATTCTGTCAACAGCAGCTTCTTATCCAAGAGGACGTTACAAATTTCCACTATCAAATAATGTGAGCGCGAAGCGCGAGCTGAAAATTTTGTCATTTTTACCTGAAGAATGGAAAACGATAGGTATATAGCTAGATAACCAATGCGAGCGCGAAGCGCAAGTTGAAAAAAATCAAGATTTTAATCTCAAAATTTGACACTCTATATTCATATTTTGTAAATCATGAAAAGGATGAGTAATTTGAATTTTTCCTATATTAATAATGCGAGCGCAAAGCCCGAGCAGATTTTTTTTCTTCTATTTTTGATATACATTCTGATCTCATATAAAATATGTTAAAGGCTGCTTATTAGCCAGGAAGACAGTGGCGTAACTACGGGGGGGGCATGGGGGGCACGTGCCCCCCCAATCGGCTGGCCAAAAAAAAAAAAACGGGGAAAAAGGGAAAAAGAGGGGAAAAGGAAGAGAAACGTAGTGGGGGAAAGAAGAAATTGTTGTTTATCATAGTGTTATATTATATCATATAACATAAGAAGCATTTTTTCACAACTTTATGAAACATTATTTGCTTAATTGTGTCTTTATTGTTCCTGGTGCTCGCATAGACTTTTTAACGAGATATATAAACCTGCTGTACTAAAGCCTCCCGTTTTCAAATCAATATACAACAAAATAATATATTTCCTCGCAATTAGAGTTATTATTGTTTTAAGTAGTGATATATTCTTATTTTTCATGACTACTGAAAGTAATTGCCCTATTTTAAAGTCTTAATATAAAACATTTCCTGTCCGTGCTAACGTTCGCATTAGTGGATTGGTGAGATTTTTGCTCTTCATTAACTCCTAAAATCAGTCCTTAAAATATCTGAATATCAAAAAATTTTAACTCGCGCTTCGCGCTCGCATCATTTGGTTAGTGAAATACGTGGGGTCTTAGTGAATTCCTACAAACAAGCCTTGGAATGCCCCTCTTTATGTCTGAATTTCCTAGATTTTCAGCTCGCGCTTCGCGCTCGCAGTATTTCATTAGTGAGATGCGTATAATAATCATGATTACAATGACTTCAAAAAGTGCTCCATGTGTTTAGATGAAATTCTAACAAAATCAGCAAGCGCTTGGCACTCGCATAAGATGACTATGGTGAGATATGTATACTCTGACTTAATGGATTCGTAACTATAGTCCATAAAATATCCATGTTTGTGGTCAATATACATGTATACAAAAATTTCAGCTCGCGCTTCGCGCTCGCATCATTTGGTTAGTTAAATACGTAGGGTCTTAGAGATTTCCTACAAACAACCCTTAGAATGCCCCTCTTCAGGTCCATATTTCCTAAATTTTCAGCTCGCGCTTTTGCGCTTGCAGTATTTGATAAGTAAGATGCGTATGATAATCATTACATGACTACAAAAGGTGCTTCATGACTGTGTTTAGATGTAATTCTAACAAAATCTGCAAAGGATGGCAATAGCATTAGATGACTATGGTGAGATAATTATACTCTTAATGGATTCTAAAATATAATCCTTAAAATTTCCTTGTTTAGGGTCAATATATACAAAAATTTTAGCTCGCGCTTCGCGCTCGCATTGTTTGTTTAGCGAGACAGTTAAGTATCATGATTACAAAACAATTCGCTTATAATGTCAATTTTTAGCCGTCAATATCAAAAATTTTCAGCTCGCGCTTCGCGCTCGCATTATTTAATCAGTGAGATACATATCCGTTTGATGGCACTGCATGTCCTTAAAATATCTCTATTAGGTCAGTATACCTGACAACTGAGCGCGCTTTGCGCGCTCCCTAAGTGACCCGAATGTTTTGCTGGTGCCCCCCCCCCCCCGATGCCGTGACCCACGGTACGCCACTGCAGGAAGATTTTACATTCTAACTATCAAATAATGCAAGCGCGAAGCGCGAGCTGATAATTTCGACATTCTACCTGAAGAATGGAAATTCTAAGCACCTTTTGTAATCGTGAAACGGATAAGTATATTACTAATCAATTGATGCCAGCGCGAAGCGTGAGCAGAACAATTCTGGACAAATCATGTTTTGTAAATCATAAAAAGGATGAGTAATTGGAAAGTTTCCAACATTAATAATGCGAGCGCAAAGCGCGAGCAGACAGTTTTTGATATTGTGATCTGAAACTGGATAATGATTTGTATAGAGAACCTGCGTATCTGAATTTCAGATTTCGACCTAGAATTTGGGTATTCTAAATACCTTTCTTATCATGAAAATCAATAGAGCAAGCAAAGTGCGAGCTAAAAATATATGATGTTATCTGACAAAAGGGTCAAGTTAAGTTAAACTCTGTATTTCAAGCACTTTGTAGGAAGGATATGGATCACAGTTTAAAAAGAGCTGATATATTTCAATTTTTAGTTTGGCATAGGACTGGGACATTCTACAAGGACATTATGTCATCATATGAAAATGATGACTATCTTCCTATTTCTCTTCCTAAGCATTAAAGCGCAAAATCTAATAATATTATGGCCTGAAAACTGAACATTATTTTAAAGCACTTTCGAAAATATGAATAAGATGCATGAGTTAATATCTTTCAACAATCAATGTGAGAGAAAATCACGAGCCGATATTTCTTATAAACTGTCATCAAATTGGGATTTTTAAGTAGTTTGTTTTAGAATTAATATTGAGATATACTGTACATAACTCACCAATCATAATGCCAGCATGCAGCGCTAGCCGATACGTTTTGACATTCTGACTGAACAGTGGCGTAGCTAGGATTTTTCCCGGGGGGGCACTGGGGGGTCCTTGCTTTTTCAGGGGGGGCACCGGCCATTTTTCCGGTGTGTGTGTATGTGTCCACAAGGGCGAATCCGACTTTCGCCAATAGGGGACGGGGCCCGAAATTATCTTCACCTATATCAGTCACTTCTTAGTTTTATTCTTATTAAACAACATAAACATAATCTCATAAGCCTTATAAAAAGTGCGAGCGCGAAGCGCGAGCGATTTTTTTTTTTTTTACTTTAATGTATTTTTTCCTGAAAATTTAATTTTCTGGGCAATGCTATGTGTGATCCTGAACAAGATTCGTATGTACCCCCAAGCGCGAACAGAAATTTTTATCGACAGTTCTAGAATTATCGAAAAGGGACCTGTTAAGGACTGCTTACAGTTACCCACGAAGACGGTATATACAATGTATTTCAATAATGCGAGCGCGAAGCGCGAGCAAATTTTTTGACATTCCGACCTAAAAAAATGGTCATTCTAAGCACTTTTTGTATTAATTAATGGGATAGGTATGTAACTAAACAATAGATGCGAGCGCGAAGCGCAAGAGGAAGAAAATTGAGATTTTAGACCAAAAAGCGGGACACTCGATCTATTCATATTTTGTAAGTCATAAATAGGATATAGTCAATTGGGTATCATTAAAAATGCGATCGTGAAGCGTGAGCAGACAATTATTGATATTCTGATGTAAAACTAGATTAAGTACATTTTAAATAAAGAACATGCAGGCTATCGCGCATGTTTTAGATTTAGAATCTGGGCATTCTGAATACATTTGTTTAATGGAACATTATGGAATACACGTAGACAATATGAACTTGGCAAATCAAACAATGTGACCACGCAGCGTGAGCTTAAAATGCTGATATGTAGACCATAAAACGGACATTTTACAGAGCACTTAAATTTGTAAATGAAAAAAAAATAATGAAAGCTCGATGTCCGAGCTAAAATATGTTTTGCATATTGACTTCAAAACTTGCTCCACATCAGCCTATTGAGCAAGATATGAATCCCATCGAACAGGCAATTATGGCGCGAAGCGCCAGCAAAAAAAATATAAACATGAAAAGTTTTTTTTTAATTGCAAGTCTTCCCCTCACATTATTTCATTTACTAGTCTTCCTCCTTCTTTTTTCTTTTGTCTTTCTCTTCTTTTCCTTTTCTTTCTTCTTTCTCCCTTTTTTCTCCCACTGTGACTGAATAGGAATCTTACGTTTTGATAACTTTATGGAGTACAGGAAAATAATAGGTACCAGAAAAATTAAATTTTATGAGCGCATCGCAAGCAGAAAATAATATTCAGACCATAAAACAAGAAATTTTTACAGAGCACGTTTTAAAAATAAATTTGTGAAATTTCCGAGCTGAAATATGTTTTGTATATTGACTTCAAAATTCGATATTTTAAGCTCCATATTGCGCAAGATATGTAAATCACCTCAAAGGCAATGCAAGTGCGAAGCGCGAGCGAAAATTTTATATCCCTACATGAAAGATTTTTTAATTATTTTCCAGGTCTTCCTCTCTTCTTATTTTATTCACTCGTCTTCCTCATCTTATGTTTCTCTTTTTTCTCCTCTCTTTTCCCTTTTCTTACTATTTTTTCTTTCTCCCCCCCCCCTTTATTTTGCTCCGCCAATACGGGGGGGGTGGGGGCGGACCCCTCGGGCCGCCCTAGATCCACTTCTGACAAAACATAAATTGTTGCAGAGCACTTTTTAGAAATCAAGTTGTAAATCAAACAAAATAATGAAAATTCGATTCCCGAGCTGAAATATGTTTTATATATATTGACTTCAAATTTTGATACTTAGGCTCCGTATTAAGCAAGATATACAGAAATCACCTAAAAGTCAATGCGAACGCGAAGCGCGATCGAAAATTTTATACTGTATGGTGGCATGAAATATTTTTAAAATTATTTTCCAAGTCTTCCCCTCATCATTTTATTCACCCGTCTTCCTCCTCTTATGTTTCTCCTTTTTGTCCTCTCTTTTTCCTTCTTTTTTTTCTTTCCCTTTTTTTTGGTTTTGCTCCGTCAATAGGGGGGCCAAGCCCCTCGCCCCCCCCCCCGCCTGGATCCGCCGATGCTTTGCGCAACCATTTGCAAATGATGACTGTCTTCCTATTCCTCTTTCTCAGCGCGAGATGAAACTTGTCGATTTCCAATTCTTCAAAAGGGGCAAATTTGATTATTCGGAATTCATCAAAATGTTATTATGTATTTATTAATCTAATAAGAGCAAGAAGTTTGTTGATATTAAGGTTTTTTTTATTTTTGTACTTTTATATTTATCAATAGGATGCATGCGTTAATATAGTTTTAACAATTAATGCGAGGGCAAATCGCGAGCCAGATTTTTTACTGTCATGCAGGGGGGGGGGGGGAGCACAGTGTCTACCACCTTTTGAAGCATTGAGAAGGTGCCCTTTTTACGCAATAAAAATGTCCCTTCATAAACGTGTACTATGCCCCTTTCACCTTAGGAGGAGCCTGAAAAAACCTTTCTCGTGTAAGTGCCTATTTTTTAAGTGCCATATCTCTTTCATAATATTATGAAGGGATTTAATCGAATTAATGAATATTGTCGTATCGTCTGCGAACTGTGTTATTTTCATCTCTCTGGTAAGCATAAACAATATCCTGAAACATCTATACATGTACCTCTGATTTCATTACTTTCTTTAATACGGATTGCTAAAATCTCTGAAAACAAAATAAACCTCTATATGCTGACAATGGACACCCTTGTCTTACACCTTTATAAATATGAAATGATTCTGATAACCAACCATATGCATTGTATAGTACTCTACCTTGAGCATGTTTATGTAACATCTTAGTTCAATTTATAAACGATTCCTTAAACTTTAATGTTTTAAACAGAAATGAGTGGTTCACATTGTCGAATGCTTTTAGAAAACCTAAAAAAATGATAATACCACAGGAACTTTTATTTATAAGATTCAATAATATCTTGAGCAAGCATAACATTTTCGGATGCCGATCTACCTTTAACATGTTTAATAAATCCACATTGATCAGTTAATAATGATGACAAAACTTTCTGTAAAGGCATCGCTAAAACCCGAGCTGCAATTTTGTAGTCGATAATGAGTAAAGATATTGGTCGTCAATTGTCCAAAGATCATTTTTATAACAGAGTAACAACTCACTCCATACAGGGGTATGGAGTGATAATCTTTGAAGGGGTGATGTCATCGATGAAGCATCAGGAAGCCTGAGCCATCCACTTCCAAATGCTTATGCGTTGACATTTCCATGATAAAAAAGAACTCTCCATATCCTAATTGGAGAAAGGTACAGGTATGTACAGTTTATTTGCCAAAATAGAATGATATAATTTGCCATTAATACTATTTGGCATAAATATAGAATGATATTGAAATGTTTACATTAATTGATTATGACACGAATTGAAAGTGTAATGGATGGATGACCGTCAGTAACATTTTTTAAAGAAATATAACTCAATGAAGTGATTACATTTAAGCCGTCTTTTTCATTTCATTCATTCATTTATTTATTCATTTTTCCAACGAAATTTATAATTTACAATTAATAAAACATAATAAAACGTCCCCGTCGTAGTGTCAGTTATGAGTTTGCAGCTAATTCTCTCATTTTGCATGAATCATAAACAATCATAGAAAAATCGTGGAATCAAGTATTCTTCTAAAAGATAAGCGTGCGATCAAAACCTCATCTTTTTATGTAATTGATTTAGTTATCAAGATTTTCATTTATTTGTATATGCACAAAGAGTCGTGCGGCTGAAAAGGCTTTTGACATGAGATTCAGAATAGGATGGAAACGTATTTTTTACTGATGTAGAAGGACTTTTGTTATTGAAAAAAAAAAAAAATTATTGAAAATGGAATGATGATCATACATGTATTCTACATTTTTATCAATATTTTTACCTTTCTAGAGGGAAATAAGCTGTTGCCATGGCAACGAGTTCTTTGCAACATTGTTTCTTTTTATTTAATTCAAGTTTTACCTAGGCAACATCAATCTGTATCATTCCAATTAGTTCATGCAGAACACTCACTGTATTATTTCCCCTAAATTCATTGAGTAGTTCAAACCTTATGCATGTACATATAAGTTAATTTTCATTGTACTTTTCACCTTTCCATATCCTTGTCATCCCTGTTGTTGTTGTTTTTAATTAGATGTTATCTGGTTGCCATGGCAATGACTTAAGATGTTATATTTATAAATTTAGTCAAAAGCATATCCCGATTAGTACCTCAAAAATGATTGAAAATGGACTGATGATCATACATGTATTCTACATTTTTATCAATATTTTTACCTTTCTAGAGGGAAATAAGCTGTTGCCATGGCAACGGCATCGTTGCAACATTGTTTTTTTTTTAATCTAATTCAAGCATTACCAATGCAACATAAAGTTTTATCTTTATAAAGAAGTCCTGCAGAACACTTTCTGTAGTTTTGGTTCAAATGAAGGAGTCAAATCTAAAGCATACAGATAAAGTCAATTCCAGTTGATTTTTCCACCTGCCCATTGTCTTGTCAACCATGTTATTTTTGTAAATCAGTTGTTATTTGGTTGCCATGGCAATGGCTTGAGATATAATTTATACATCTAGCAACCAAAATATCTTTGTTTAACACTGTAAAATTAGGGAAAATTAAAGATAAATCATATTCTACTAAGTTTTTTTAATCAAAATTTTTATGGGGAAAAACAAGCCGTTGCCATGGCAACGGACCAATGGGAACTATCTTGTTGATTTTGAATGTTTCTAAATTTTATATATATTCAATTGGAAGCTTGAAAGTTATCATTTTATTCATCTATATCATGTTTATTTACCATTTACATGGGAATGTATGTCATTTTTGAGAAATTATTCCGTTGCCATGGCAACGGCCAAAAATGGCATTTTTAAATTTACCTCCCATCTTTAAAATAAATCTTACGGCATATACTAATACTTGTGAAAGTTTCATGCTTTAGTCAAATTTTGCACAATTCTTGTGATTTTTGGAGCTTATCCACTCTACTAATACCAGATAAACGAGGGTGTCCATTTAACCCTCGCTTCAGATCGCAAGAAAAGTCCAATCGATGCAAAATTTACACAGGTGTGTATAAAGAATGTCGCTTCACATATTTCTTTGTAATCGACATTATATCACATTAAAAACTGCGAGACGCAATATTTTTTTTTTTTCATAATGATTTCCTTCTAATTTTGCATACTTACATAAATACGCCCATACACACATACATGCTAAAACTTTTTGCAGGACTTTCATGCAAAGCCGAGTACACAAAAATTAATCAGCGACAATTTTTTTTTCAAGTGATTAAGTTTTACTTTAGTGTGCTCCTAAATTCAAATGAAGATCAACTTCAGAAGGGCCAAAATACCTTTCACCTGATGAGAATGTCAAGTTAATAAGTAGTATCTTACAATACTTCATGAAGATCAACTATTTCATATTGTTTTTAAACAAATTCATATTCGTATCCCAAATCGTAATTTTCCCCTCTTTTCCTCCCAATCACGTCAATTTATGACTCCTTCTTCACTGAGCCTATATATTAAACATTGTGGTATATACAGACTCACATTTGTAGTTTTCTGATTGGAGTTGTTGGCAGCTGGCTTGATGTTCAAACTGGTCATCCTCACAAAGATGACCTCTGCAGTAGGCACACTGGAAGACACGCCCACCTGGTTGAGATATGAATATACCATTCAATGGGAGACTTTGGTTAAATAAATCAATGGGAGGGCCTGGATGAAGATCTAATTAATTTACCATTCACTGAGAAGCTCTGGTTGAAATTACAAACAATACATCATTCAGTAGTAGTCTCTCTGAAATAGAATGTATAAACAATACACCATTCAATCAGAGGCTCTAGTTGAAATTGAAATATACCATTCAATGGGAGGCTCTGGTTGGAATTATAAGCAATATACCATTCGACAGAGTATATAAGGCCTGCTTTTACAAACTTTGCTCATTCTCCTGAGGACAAGAACACACTTGTCGAAACGTCGAGATTGGGTGGTCCTTTTCAGGACCAACACTTGCCCAAGAAAGATACATGGTGTACCGTGAAACCTACTACACTATTCTTCTTCACCATGGAAACCTTCAGAAGTTAAATATACCATTCATTAGGAGAGTTTGGTTGAAATCATAAACAATATACCATTTACTGACAGGCCCACAGAAAATGGTGATTGTGTCACCATGGGATGCATTCCTTATAGATAGCTATGCCAAAACCGGGTTATAATTGTGAAATATCTTACCTGACAGACCTACACGTAAAGAACCAGTTAGGAATATTGCTTTACTTGGGTCTTGAAATAGCAAAGTTTGGTTCATATTTTTGTTTTCCAATGGTATCTTTTAACCACATTTAATGAATACTGTTCCGATTCCAAGTTACATGCCACATATGAAACATCATCACAATGGTCAGATCATGATCTGGGGAGCGTTTCATCAATATTTTCATCCGACAAGTTGTCAGATCTGACATCTTTCCTTGATTTTGATTGGCTGAGAGGCACTGTTCCTATGGTAACTGTCGGATAAAATGGGACTTGTCGGATAAAACGTCCGACAAGTCCTTTCATGAAACGCCCCCCAGGAGACATATACTACTCAAAATGTCATACATAAGATTTGTGTGTGAGATTGCACTTAAAGGTTCACTTGACTTTTCATTTAACTGATGTTGAATGCGTATGTATTGATACTTCAAGGTTATATAAAAAATAATGAATATAAGGCCCCATTCTCAGTATACTTTCTTGAACTAGTTTCCCTTTAACCAGTTCAGGAAATCAGCGTAGAAGATCGCTTTGCTAGCGTCCTCATCACCATCTGCAGAACTAAGTTCTAGAACCACTTCAGGTATTAAAGGGGTCTTGTTTGCTATGGGAACGCTCTCAGTCGAGTAACATGATTCATGTAAAATTTGGAGACATTCTACACACAGTATGTACTGAGTAGAGTGCACAAAATGCACATACTCATACTTCCAGACAAGGATTGCTTTCTGGAGAACAGTTGTGTTCCCACCTAGGCTTAAACCAGCTTAACAAGGCAAAGCAGTCATGAAAACCACATTGAGAGGTGGTATTCCAAAATAGATATGAAGACAATAATAAGATCGCTTCCAAGACCCACTTTGAGAATTCCCATTACTTGTTAAATTAGTTTCCACTAAACTTGTTTAAGGATGTAGATGAGAATAAGGCATAAATCTAGCCTTAAAATCTTTGTGAAACGGAACCCTATATTCATGATTTTTATAGTAATGACAAAAATAATGGAATCATCATCCCAAAATAGACTGGTGTTGCATATATAGTAATGATTATGCATATATTTACAACCTCGGTTAAAGAACAACATTCATGTAAAAGTCAAACTACTAGTGCTTAAAGACATAACTGATCTGTAGTCTAAGTACTCACCATGTGACCATACCCCTCGATCACATTCCAAGCATACTGAATCAATAAGTGGGCATTCACATCCATGAACAGCTAAACACTTTCTTCCATGACAAATAAATGCTTCACAATGATCACAAATTGCACCCTGAATTGAGAAAAAAAAGAACTAAAGTTGAGAGTGAAGTCATCTATATCAAAGCTGCTAAATTAATATTCACCTATATAGGACAATTTACCGAGAAAAGAGGGAGATATTTCTCAATTATATACAATCCAATGAAAGAAATCAAGGCATTAATCAGGGAGATGTTAAAAAATCTGTGACTTTTTCGCTCAAATATCACGTCAGTTTTCAGGGAGTCACCTTGACAATTAGGGAGACTTGGCAACTTTGCTATATATATATATGAAATTAGTTCTGGTATAGATGCCACATACAGCATAGAACTGACCAGATATTCCAGGAAAGGCTATTAGTGCATGTATTTGGTGAACGAAAATGGTATATGAAAATTACTGTAATTCTCCTGTTTATTTGGTTAATGTACCTGCCTTAAGAAAGCAAGGTCATAGGGAGTCTTATAAATCCAGAAGGAAAATAATACGATTAAAAAAAAAGTAAAATAAGATAATTAAACAAAGAAAATTTCATCAAAATAGAACAAGGGTTAAACAAACTATGACATTTTAAAGAAAACATCGAACTTTCAGTTGAATTCTTTTTCTTCCTTTTCTTTTTGCATCTTTTTTTTTCTTTATTATTTTGGCTTATCACACAAAATCTTTCCTAACAACTCATTGAGTGCAGATTTCCAATTGGGCAGTCAAATATGAGTGCAGAAATCAGGATATATGTTACTTACCACCATACCTAAGCCTGTTGTAAATCGACCTGCATGCTTAATAACACAGTCACCTGTCTTCATCATACACTTCATCTTACCTGCCAAGATAAAAATTTGAATTAGAAATAAATGCTAAGAGTCAGAGCAAATTGAATTGAGGAGACATTTGGTATCATCAAAATCTCAATATAGCTCTGAGTATTACATTTTAGAGCATTTAGACTTCCACTTCTCACAGTAGCATGCAACATTGAACAGAAGGTTTAATAGTATACAAATAATGAATGTTTATGAGTGCAATGGACAGAATACTTCATGAGGTGAAAGATGAAAAGATCCAGTCATTTCATCTTTCACCGAATTAAGTATTTTGTTCATTGCCTGAATGAAGGAACATACATTATTTGGTTTATATGACACTTGAGACTAGATTATTTTTCATGATACTCATCTATTTTGGTGCAAAATAATTATAATCATGCAGTGCGAGCTTGGTCTGTTGATTGATTGTCGCGTTCATACAACATGCACGCTGTAAACATGAGTGGTTTTACTTGTGATGCCAGCAGTCTCGGTGCGCTCTTGCAATGGACAAATTTGAATGGAACCAAAATTGCATGATAAATGGATCCTACATTGCACTGCCGATGACATCATTATAAAATGGTCCGAATGATCGATATCAAACAACCAATCAAATGCCAGGGATCTATCTCGGTGTCATATAATTTATAATGCAAGTCAAACATAGATGAACGCCCTGGCATTCTTGCCTACTTTACATAATTCAATAGGACGAGAGTGTTGACTTGGTAACAAATTTCTCAAACTTATTTTTGTTGTAAGTTTGAATATACAGTAATGCCAAATGGGATAAGGGAGAAGGCTGTTGATGGCCTAATGGCAATTGGCCAAATAGTTTGATGGTAATTAGACCAAACAGATAGTGATAATGTAAAGTTTCTACAAAGAACTGCATACTATTACCCTGGCGTTAGCCAATAGACCAACTAGTCCAAGTGGCATATTAAACTCATGAGTGCAAGTAATGTTTGAAACAATACTACTTACCACAATGTGCACATATAGGAAGCTTTTGTACAGTTGCACAAAAATAACAGAAGGCTCTGTTCTCCTGTGTTCTACAGGAAAAAAGACAGGAAAATCGATTGGGTTAATGTTACGAAGCATGCATTTTGGCATTAAAAATCATACTCTTAACTTAACAAGGACTTCAATTAATAAATCCCAGCATCAAACAAAGCTTCATCAATTCCCCTGATAATTGGCAGATAGTGTAACACTCTAATATGATATTATTTTACTCAAGTTAAAATGATGCTTCATGAACAAAAAACACTGTGTATACAGCTCTTGATAAAATCTTCTCAAGAGAGAAAAAAAAATCTAAAGGAATTAGAGGTCAGCTAAAGAATGTAGTCACAAATCACTTTCAAGAATACAGATGTCCATTTAAGGAAAAAAACCTGAATAGTCCCTGTGAGTGAATTATATATTCATTGAATCCCCAAACTGATGGCTATTGATACTGACCATTATCAAAGTGAAGATAGAGAACCGGGTAAATAAGAGAAAAAACTACCCCCCCCCCAAATATGAAATCAAATGAGCCTATTAAACTAAAGTTATGATACAATTTGCTTTATTCACAAAATAGTCATATGCACATAATAGCTTAGATCTCTTCACCAACCCAAAAAGAATGTTGTAATGTTGTAAACTTTAGATTATCACATTAGCCTGGATTAACAAATGTCAAATGATAATCACCTATGACAGCTGTCGCATTCCTGTATTAAAATAAAATAAGAGAAAACTGATCAGTAATAATAAACCAATGCTGAATTATTGGCATTAACAATACAAACAATACCATTAATGTACATTACTTCCTAGTATACTGGGGATGGGAAGAGAAACCAACATGAACCAATTGTCTGTCTGTCATATTTTGTCTATCATTAACGAATTCTAAGAGAGAAAATATATCAGCTTCAAAATTTTCTACACTTCCTTTGTGAATTGCAACACACAGTGACAGTACTATACACTGCACAAGGACCTCCTCTTCACTGAAATAATCATAGGGCACAGTGATAGTGTTTATTTGCAGAACATGTGGGGCCTATAAAATAGACATCCCGTACTCTAAAAATATATTATTATGTACATGTGATGATTCTGACTAAGGTCAAATATATAGAGAGCCAAGTGCAATGAAATAAGTTAGGCAGGGCTTAAGAGAAATTATGGCAAATAACAAGGCATGAATGATGAAAGTTAAGTGTATTGATTAATTCCAATGATATAAACTCTTCCAATAGGATGTTCATTTAAGGGGTACAATCCCAGCCACTACCCCCCCCCCCCTCCTTTAAAGGTCAAGTCCATCTCCGTAAAATGTTGCTTTGAATAAATACAGAAAAATCAGACAATCATAATGCTGAACATTTCATCAAAATCAGATGTAAAATAAGTTAAGACATTTTAAAGTTTTACTTATTTTTCACAAAATAGTTATATGCACAATTTAGTCACATGCTGATGAGAGAATCGATGATGTCACTATTTTGTTTTTATAGTCAGAATTATAAAATATTCACATTTCTACAGATTTGACAATAAGGACCAACTTGACTGAACCATAAAATGTTAATCAATGGTAATTCAACATGTTCAGGAGAAATAAAACTTTGTTTCACAGGACAATGAGGAGAAAATTAGAATATTTCACATTTCATAAAACAAAATACAAAAGAAATAGTGAGTGATGTCATCAGTTGTCTCATTTGCATCCCGACTAGGATGTGCAAATAATTGTTTTGTGAATTAAGCAAAACTTCAAAATGTCATAACTTTCTTATTACGCATCCAATTTTGATGAAATCTTTAGTGTTATGCTTATTGGATTTTTATCCTTTTATTCAAATCAACTTTTGTTGGGGTGGACTTGTCCGTTAATGGGTAATGTTTTACCATGAGATAGTTACAAGGCCATTCCACGACGCTCCTGGCTTCTATTCCAGACCTGATTCCCTTTTGACGAAGCTTCTGTCTCTCAGCCTTCTTACGAGCACCTGTCTTTTTCTTCGGCATCTTTACTTTATACCTAGCTGAAATTAATAAGAAATAAGTCTCTATTTGAACTTTACCATCCATCTTGAAAATTCTGGTGTGGATCAGGCATATCCCTTACATCAATAAACAAATATATAAATTCATCTAAGCAATATCATAAACCCTGATGGGTTAAGAAAGGGCAACAAGTTGAGCTCACTCTGAGAGTGCATCAGGCAAAAAATCATTCTTTTATTTTCGGGGACTACTTTTTATAACTTAGTCTAAATCTGGAATATTTCATAAGCTTTTATTAGGATCGGCAATGAGTGCTATAAATAGTGCTAGAATTGTTTAAGTTTCCGTGGGTGGCCATGTAAAGCCAGCAAAGTGTAGCACACAATGCATACTGATGCCATATAGGCTTGCAATATGGATTTCAATGGATTTTCGCTAGCGAGCGGCGATGCTTACACACGAGTATAGGGGAGAGCTGGGTAAATAATGTCGCCTGTTAGTGTTTAGCTCACTGCTAAAGAATGGCATAATTTTGTTACTTTTGCTTTTCCGTCAAAATCATACCGAATAGCGCCAGTGTCGCATCGTGTTCGTCAGAGTTTACAGAATCTATCGCTACGTGTACAGTCAATGGAGTGCATGGTTTTGGAGCACCGAATTGCTGAATATCGATAATTTTTTTCATGTGTTTTATTGAATCAACATAATAAAAAAACAGAAAATACCAATGATTTTAACAATAACAATAACAAAAATAAAACTTGACATTAATACAATGCATACAAACAAGGCAAAAGCAATTTTGTGTCTCGCCCACTTATGAAAATAACTAGAAATATCATGATTTGTGAGGGCACGCAAGAGGATTATATCGAAACTTCATTGTGAAATGACTGGGATGGAATAACACTTGTCATAAGAGCCTTGCACGTAAACTTTAATGTTGACCTGAAAATGACCTTGACTTTACCATGTGACCTCCGACTGCAGCATAACATGCAGGTCGCCTAAGTACATCTACCATCAAAGTTTGGTTAAAAAACAACATACGGTTGCGGAGTTAGGTGTCATAAGAGAGTCTTGCATGTAAACTTTAACGTTGACCTGAAAATGACCTTTGACCTTACCATATGACCTCACACTGCAGCATAACATGCAGGTCCCCCAAGTCCATCTACCATCCAAGTTTCGTTGAAAAGAGACTTACAGTTGCGGAGTTAAGAGTCTTGCATGTAAACTTTACCGTTGACCTGAAAATGACCTTTGACCTTACCATGTGACATCCGACTGCAGCATAACATGCACGTCCCCTAAGTCCATCTACCATCCAAGTTTGGTTGAAGTGTCATACGGTTGCGGAGTTAGGTGTCATAAGAGAGTCTTGCATGTAAACTTTAACGTTGACCTGAAAATGACCTTTGACCTTACCATATGACCTCACACTGCAGCATAACATGCAGGTCCCCCAAGTCCATCTACCATCCAAGTTTCGTTGAAAAGAGACTTACAGTTGCGGAGTTAGGAGTCTTGCATGTAAACTTTAACGTTGACCTGAAAATGACCTTTGACCTTACCATATGACCTCAGACTGCAGCATAACATGCATGTCCCCCAAGTCCATCTACCATCCAAATTTGGTTGAAAAGCGACTTACAGTTGTGGAGTTAGGTGTCATAAGAGAGTCTTGCATGTAAACTTTAACGTTGACCTGAAAATGACCTTTGACCATATCATGTGACCTCAGACTGCAGCATAACATGCACGTTCCCCAAGTCCATCCACCATCCAAGTTTGGTTGAAAAGCGACTTATGGTTGTGGAGTTATGTGTCATTACATGTTTGTGATGTATGGATGACGGACGGACGACATTTGAATCCCCAAGTCTCACCTTCACCTCTGGTGGGCGAGACAAAAAGCAGCTTATATCCATGTAAAGATATACATACACAAATTAGAAACCTAATATGACAGTCATCTTGAACTCTTGTAAACTTCTCTATGCTAAAAACATAATATGACTTTGTTCTACTGACCATGACAAACACCAAGTTTAATGAACATGTATACTTTCAATTCCCATTTTCTTAGGGCATTCCTTTTTTACAATACTATATTCCAGGTTATTATTGTAGGCAGTGTAAGTATTGTAGCTTTCAAAAGACAATGATTTATTTTTTAATTTGCATGTATATCGTCTCGTGAGACTTTCTATCTCACACAATTTAACCACCTTCTCCTTGAGTAAAATTGATTATTTTTATACCATAGGAAAGAGTAAATGTTTATACTCTTTTATGTTTTTATGTTCTTTTGAATGAAATATTTTGATAAACAATCATTGTAAATTCTATTACGTAACATTCGTATAAGTCTTCAGAGGATAGCATTTCCCAGGTGTTAGGCAGTGAAATTCACACAATGGAATTCAAAGCAATCAAAATTCCACACAGGACCAGTTCTCTATAAAAGGCCCGAACCAATGAATAGGAACCATCTTTTTCAAGTGTGACGGCAGTGACTAAACATCCTTATTTTCATGGTGAGTATTGAGGAGACGTAAGCTTACGGTCTCCTTCAGCCCTGCTCTCCGCTGGGGAGCAGGCATGGAAAGCCGCCTGGAGTTGAGTTAAAGCGGCAGCTATCATGGCAGTCTGATATTTTAAGACATGCCAGTCATGTTGACTTGGGCAGGAGGGCTCCTCCACCCATATTTTTGGTATGTGAGCCATACCTTTCTACATCAGGGCGCTGATGCCCTACACTGTTTCTTCATTAGGGCGCTGCCCTATCTTATCTACTAGAAATTTCGCTGATTCAGCACACCTTCACATCATTTTTAATGATTACAATAATTACTCTGTAAACTCTTTGGTTTATCGAATTAAGCCGTATGCTGCTTTGACATCGAACCATTATGGATTGCGATCCTTGCCCTTATTTCAGCCTGATTTTGACTTTGATTCATCCGAATAATTGCTTCCAACTTTTCTTATTTGGCATTGCCATATTTTCTACAATACTCGCTCTAATGTGTGGTTATACCAACCAATAATAGCAAATGAGTTGGACCAAGGGATTTAAATTAACCCTTGCTAAATTTGTCGTCGAGTAATTGCTATATACGCCTATATGCCAATCGCATTGTGTACAGAATTTTTCAATACAACCCCGGAGCACCGATAATGCTGATGGCAGTATTTATTTCCATATTAAAATCACAATTATATAATAAAATACGGTGGATAGCCCACATTCAGCGTGACTGTGCCAGTCACGCTGGTCTTCCATGGGGTCTAAAACATTTAACATTAACATATAAGTTAGACACAGTATAACCAGATTAAAATAACAGATGTACAGAGGATCATGGTCATGGCCAACTGTGTACTGGATTTACTTTTTACTGCTCTGACAGTCGATTTTGTTTTGACCATCCCAAAAATGGAGAGTTTCTTACTCTATAGATGCTACCATTCGTTTGCCATAGATCTTTCGCCATATCATAATGGGTCGACATTATGAACATGTGTATCTATGTATAAACATTGTTATGCCTACATTTTGAATTCTCTCTCATATGGATCCTTTACAAGAAACATTTTCGTTTAAACATGTTTAAAAAGCATCGATTTGGAGTATAAACTGACATTGCTATATAACATGGACTGGCGCAGGCCTCTCTTTATATCTTAGAGTACATTGTACACAAAAGGCATTTTGCACAACGCAAGGAATCTTATTCACTGCTTGTAAAAATGATGATCGATATGCTCTTGTGTTAAATTTTAAACAAGTTCATCAGTTGTACCAAGAGCTTCACAACAGCGATATTATCACTAGATATCTCACAGCTCGCATGGACAATGCTTAGACTTACTACTGTGCCATTATACATTTTGGCATAACCCGATTTGTTAGTGGGCAATGCATAGTCATTTGATATAGGTTGCTGTTAATCTTGGAAAAGTCAAGTTTTGACACGAAATTCAACTATCATCCATTTCTTGCTTGTAATATGAAGCCTTACATTCCTAAAAGGAAAAAAGCATGATGAAAAATGTTTCATTAATACATATTAAATGATTATGGATCTGGAAGGAACTTCATGTTGAAATGAAAAAATTGAATTGCCAAGATGCAAATCTTGTCTGAGGTTTACCAGACAACAATAGATAATACAAGCAAATTCGTTCCAATTAGTAGTTCATCCGTGCAAGGCGCTTTAATGAATAGCTCACTACTATTTTTACATTAAGAGGTAGCTAGTACATTTTCACCAGACTTTGTAAATAGGTTACATGCCCAAGCATGAACATTCTTTTGCTGATAGACCTTCCCATTCATTCATGTTGTCCTTGACAACCGACATAGAAGATTTGTCAGACCGTGGACCTAAATACATGTACATGCATGTACATGTATTATTGTTATCTATTCATTGAACAAAGAAGAAACACAATTTATACAGATCGGATTCTCTAACTTAGTGACAAAGCACCTAATTATCCTTTCCAACGCAAGCGGTTGATACAGAATATTCCAAATTCTCGAAGTGTACAACAAGTTGGATTAAGTAACCTTTAAACCTTTCAAAAGTTTAGAATGTATGCGGACATGCATTCCGCCACTTTTGGTATTTGGTAAAAACACTGAACAGAGATCCATTGTTAGTCTAATCAAAGTTGAAATTTCTTTCACCCTGTACTCATCTTGTACAAGACTATCAACTATGAACCATCATCCTTATGCCATGCAAAAATATAATATACATGGATTCTCCAGAGAACGTATTACTGAATGTTAACAATCAGCCATCTGATATAAAAGATTGCATTAGCCATTATGATCCCTAGAAGATGCTACTTTTATTTGTACATTTGTATCGCTAAAATTGATATTTTTTCATTAATAACTCCTCGTTCATGAGGGTAATACCAAAAAATGAATTTGTGATGATAAATAGTTTGAAAAAAAAAAAAAGGAATAACAATAAAACTGGGATTTCTGAAAGCGAGCTCTCGAGGTCTGTTTCACAGGGGAAAGAAACATCCTACTTACGAAAGCGACTGGCGCGTATAATCTGGAGAGATTGAAGAGCGCCATCATATTCAACAACAACAACAAACACCTGACTTGGCACTTCTAGGACCTAACCTGGTTGGTTCTATTACCGTTTACATTTTATTATTCAATCAGACGACAATATTATATCCGCATACATTCGTAATTCCGAAGCTTCGTAATTCCGAAGGTTCGGTTATTCCGAAGGTTCGTATTTCCGAAGGTTCGTAATTCCGAAGGTTCGTAATTCCGAAGGTTCGTCAATCCGAAAACGAAATAAGGTTCGTAATTCCGAAGGTTCGTTAATCCGAAAACAAAATAAGGTTCGTAATTCCGAAGGTTCGTTAATCCGAAAACAAAATAAGGTTCGTAATTCCGAAGGTTCGTTAATCCGAAAACGAAATAAGGTTCGTAATTCCGAAGGTTCGTTAATCCGAAAACGAAATAAGGTTCGTTAATCCGAAAACGAAATAAGGTTCGTTAATCCGAAAACGAAATAAGGTTCGTTAATCCGAAAATTAAATAAGGTTCGTATTTCCGAAAATGAAAATTCATTTTGGTAACAAAAACGATGTTGTCATTTAAAGATTACACGATACTATGCAATGATAGTAATAACGATCGATGATACATGCGTGTGTTGGGGCTAAAGCATGTATTTCATTAAGAATGGCGCCCTGATCAAGCATAGGCTAATTTCGATTTTATCTGAGTAATTGCTGCCTATAAGCAAATGATTTAATTAAAGATGCAGGAGATCAAGTGTGTTGGAAGCGTGCGAGCAACCTCTAGATAATAGGATTTGTATTGGAGGGGATGTCATTTTAAATAACAGCTTGTGCTGGTAATAAAAATAAAAATAATACTAATAATGATCCTTGTGAAAGGTTGAAAGCGCGAATCGCAAGCTGAAACTAGTAGACATTTCATGTAACAAGACGTGAAGTGAGCATTCGGAGCATTTTTTGTAATCGTGAGAAAGATGTGTATCTTTCTAAAGAATTAATGCGAGGGCGAGCTGTAATTTGTTTATATACTGACCTGGGGCCCGTTGCATGAAACGTTTTACCTGAGAAAACTCAGGTTGTTTTTAACAGGAGTTTTTGCCCTGTACTAAAGTCATGGGCGGAAATCAGACTAACCTTAGTTTTCAGTTTTTACCAGAGTTTTCTCAGGTAAAAAGTTTTATGCAACAGGCTTCAGAAAGTAATCTTTTAAGGACTGCATTTAGTGACTCATGAATAGAATATATACCTCACGAACTAAATAATGAGAGCGCGAACCGCAAGCTTAAAATTTGTGATATTCCAACCTGAAAACTGGATATTTCATACTTCTTTTTGTAACCAGGAATAGAATAAGTTCCTCAATAAACAATACTTGATGCGAGCGAGAAACGTGAGCCAAATTTTTCCGATTTTCCAACCTGAAAACTGGACATTCTAAGCATTCTTGTAAAAAAAAATAATAATAGCTGGGAGAATAGTTTTCAGAACTGAAGTGGCTTCCCTGGGTAAATGATATCTATATCAATATTATCATTCTAGGCCCACATTAAATTTCCAAAAGTTTGAGCACGTGATTCGCTCGCAACATCTCACAAGGATGCCCTTTTAACAGTATTGACCAAAAAGGTGAATTTTACATCTTCAGATTTGACTTTTTCCCCCAAACCGCTTGCTCTCTACGCTCGCAGAAATGAAATGTAAATATATAACTTTAGTGATCACTTAAAAAATTGTGCTCAATTTAGTTACTACAAAACACACAACCTCTTTACACAGATGATAATCTAATGGTGAAAATATCCGTTTGCACCAAACTGCCCCTATTGGCCCCTTTTTTTGCTTTGCCCCCCCCCCAAAAAAAAAAAAATACGTTCCGCCGCCATTGGCTAAAACACGCATCGTCTTCATGGCTAACTGCAAAAAGTTCTTAAAATGTCCCCTTTAGATCAGGTCAGAGCTTATATATTTAAAAATTCTCTTCGCGCTTCTTGCTAGCAGTTATTGTCTAATTTTAGTTACATAGGCATCTCGCTTTGAAGATCACAAACATATTGCCCATCATATTAACAAAAATATATAGCTCGCGCTCGCATAATTTAAAAAGGGTTTATCATGTTATTACATATTTACTTTATTTCATAATGATAAAGCTAATTATTGACTGTTAGGACTACCCTTTCAAAGAAACAAACAAAAATCAACTTTAAACTGCCGACCAAGGAAAATATGGCTTAAAAAAAAATTGCCCCCCCCCCCCCTCTATTTGACGAAAGTTGGATCCACCGGGAGGGAGGCAGGGGGCATCAAAAATGGAATAAAAAACAGGGGAATTAATATTTTCCAAAATGGGAAAGTTCCTTTTTCAAAAATAAATATGCCGTTTTTCATGATTTTTTCGAAATAAAATGAAGAGATTAAACGAAAACTTACCTGTTTGAAGTTTGATCTCCATTTTATGAAGTAGGTGTAGTGAAGAGCTAATGTGAGAAGCCCGCCCCGCGCATGCGCCTTGCCACAATTCAACGTGAGGACAGAGTTTAAAAACCCCACGTAGTGCCCACTGGATTAGTTTTCCAATTCTAGGTAAATTTTCCCATCCACTACGTGGAGGTATATAGTATGTAGGTGTGTGAAGCTATAACCCCTCTTAGACCTTCAGTTAACCAAACATGGGAGGGAGTGGAGGGCACATTAGCTCTTCACTACACCTACTTCATAAAATGGAGATCAAACTTCAAACAGGTAAGTTTTCGTTTAATCTCTTCATTTTATTTCGAACGGTGTACGTTCGATCTAATGTGAGACTTTAAAGTAAACTCTGGCCTCGAAACCATAACTGAAAAGACAAATGTTTGACGTAAAACTCACATGAGCTACATGTATTTACAAATCCGTTACTTCATTGGTCGAATCTGCAGTATCCCCTAAGAGCGCAGACACAAACGAGTCAACTTCCTCTACTATTGGCTTGTTATAGAATTCCTGGAATGTTGCTTCTGACCTCCATCCCACATGATGCATAATGTTTTCTACTGGTAAAGTCCTGCCAACTTTAGAGGCAGCAGCAGATCGCGTGGAGTGGGGTTTAAACACCCCAATGTCTATACCTGCTTTAGACATTACTAACTTAAGCCATCTGGCAATAGTATCCCTAGACACACGGCAATGTGGTTTCCGGGTGCTGATAAACAGGTAGGTTTCCTGTCCTCTAAGAGGCCTAGTACGGCCAACATATTCTAACAAATGCGTATAGATGCAAACACGCGAGTCATGTCCATACTTCTTAAGCACTAACTTCTGCCCAGTTTTTCCTGGTTTGCTTGTTTTTAACAGTTCATCTACTGAAAAGGTGACTGCTGAGTCTGTAACATCCATACTGGTGATACTAAGAAGGTGAAGGGTCTGCTGTCGTTGAGCAGACACTAATGCTAAGAGCATGCAAGTTTTCATTGTCAAGTCCTGAAGGGATAAGGACGTCATGGGCCATAATCCTCGCAAATAAGATAATACAATTGTCACATCCCAAGTTCTTTCATACCTAGGTCTGGGAGGCTTCAAATTAAACACACCCTTCATGAAGCGGGTAACAAGTGGATGTGTACTAAGACTGATACCATCTGACAAAGTCACTGTAGCTGCCAGTGCTGATCTAGCTGTATTAACCGCACTGTATCCTACTCTCTCATATAATGAACTCAAGAATTCTAGCACAGCTATCACAGATGTTTGCACTGAATCAATTTTTCGTGTGCGACAAAAGTCCAACCACTGGTTAATGTAGGTAGCATACTGCTTAGTTGTTGAGGGCCTCCAGGCAGCAAGGATAATGTCTGCAGTCGATCTCGAAAGGCCCTTGTCTTGGAGGTCTTTCCTGACAATCTGCAAGACATAAGGTTTAAACGGTTAATCAGTGGGTGACTGTCCCTGGTATTTGGGAGAGTAATCAAGTACTTTCCCTTTGGAAGAATGATGGGCTTACTGATGAGCATTGTCAGCAATTTCCCAAACCATGGCTGAGTGGGCCATCTAGGCACTATCATCATGACTTCACATTCATCAATTTCTATTTTTTGCAAACACTTTCCAATTAAACAAAAAGGTGGGAAGGCATAGAGCAACTTCCCTTGTTGCCAAGTGATAGAGAAAGCATCTGTGCCCACTGCACCTGGGTCTGGGAGCCATGAAACATACGTCTCAACTTGAGCATTAAGGCGTGTTGCAAATAGATCAATCTCTGGCCTACCATGGATATCACACAATTTCGAAAAAACATCTTTATCTAATGTCCACTCCAGTTGGTCATTGAAATTACGTGACTTTTTGTCTGCTATAGTATTCATCACACCCGGCAAGTGTTTAGCTGAAACTGAGATATCTCTCTCAATACACCAGCTCCAAAAAACCTTAGCAAGTTCGTTACATGATGGGGATTTCATTCCACCATAATTGTTTATGTAGGCAACTGCCGTGACATTATCTGACTCCAAAGAAAAATGTATGTTCTTTTTATTGGAACAAAATGATTGCATAGCTAGGAAGGCTGCCTTTAATTCTAAATAGTTAATCTCATTATTCTGTGCTCTGATCTCTTCTTGAGCATTCCAACGTCCTCCCACATGGACCGAACCATTAGATGCACCCCAACCTAAACCAGAGGCATCACTTGTGATATGCATAGCCGGGGCTTGCTTAGAGATTCGTGATTTTGAGCATTGAATGTTTGAGATCCACCACCTCAAGTCATCCTTAGCAGCCCTTGACAGGGTCATATCGCGGTCATAGTGACCTTTATTGAGCTTAAGTGCTTTTTGTTTCTCTCTCTCAAGCTCTCGGTAATGTAGCTGACCAAATTGAACACCCGGAAAAGCTGCAACAAGCTTTCCAATTACTGTTGACACAAAACGTATTGTTACTGTGCCGGATGATAGTAGTTGGGAACACAAATGGCTAATTTCTTGAGTCCTTCTCTCTGTCAGCCTGACACACATGCCTTGAGAGTTCAGTATACAACCTAAAAATGTTATTTCTTGTACAGGCTTCAGGATTGACTTTTGGGGGTGGATGACAAAGCCTAGGTCAGATAATATTTGGGCTGTGTCTCTTACAGCTTCTTGTGCTGCTTGGCTTGAATTGGCAACTATCAACGTATCATCAATATAGGCTACTACACTGTGCCCTTTGCACCTCATAACTGACAAAGGAGGTTTTAGGAGTTTTGTAAATATCCTTGGCCCTGAACTGAGCCCATTTGGGAGTGATTTAAATTGCCATAAATCTTTGTTCCAATAGAACTTAAGATATTTCCTATGATGCACAGCAATAGGCACAGAGTAATATGCATCCTTGAGGTCTATTGAAGCTAAGAAGCAATCTGATCTCAGTAATTGGAGTGCAGTCTCTAGAGTATCCATCTTAAAATGATGATATTCTAAATGATCATTCAATCGTGACAAATCTAAAATCATCCGATGGCTACCATCTTTCTTAGGCCTTGTAAATATATTGGAGATGAATTCTCCTTGCTCATTCACAGATTTTTCAATCACACCTTTGCTCTGAAGACGATCAATTTCAAGAGTTACGGCCTGTTTTTCCCTTTCATCTAATTTATATGGATAAGGAATATGATCTTGGACTGGTGGTCCATTTTCATTGAACTCTAATTCATAACCAGAGACTGTTTTAAGAATATTACTGTCAGAAGTGATTGCTTTCCAAGCTTCAATATGACTCCTCAAACGTCCACCAATCTGCTCAAAAACTGAACATTCACTTACTTGTGATATGTGTTGTCTTGCTTGCCCTTCTGGCATGTCTTCTACCGTCTCTCTGGATTTGGGTAGGTTGAGGCTGGCTTGCCCCGCTTGGGTTTCATGGGGCGGTGACCCCTGGTTGGTGCTTGCTGGAACGGGGCGGCAAACTGCCCCTGCCTTCCGCCTAAAAAAGGCTGGTGTCCCAAGCTTGAACTTGAAGATGACACCCATCCAGCGTCCTGGTATCTCTGGCTGGGTTTAGCATACGGCTTTGCAAAAGGCCTGGCAAATCCTCCAGCTGCAACCGGCCCTTGACTGGGATTGGTTCGATATCGATGCTTCCGCATCACTCCCACTGCCTTTTGTTCTTCATCCATTTCCTTTATGGTCCTGGAAAGTTCATCTCCGAACAACCACTGCGTGGTTTTGACAGAGGGTTTGCACAAGTAAGTGTATCTAGGGTGCAATTCCGGTTTGATAAAATTTTTACGGAGCTGGTTTAGTTCGAAATGTGCATTCCCTAACAATGCCACGGCATCTTGTTGGGTTTCATTCAGCTCAGGCACGTCCTTTAAGGAGTTCATAAGAGCAGTAATCCCTTTAACTAAAGGCCTCTGGCACCTCTGAATTTTCATATCAAGTGTACGGGCATGAGGACGCAGATTATCCCAAACCAACGGGTTAACTCGAGGAACTAGCAGGTGAGTGGAGTTAGCAGGTCTCATATACTTCTCGCATGTCCCTGCCAAATATTTTTCCTCGAGTGGGTGTGTAAGAAGAAAATCAACACTTCGTGCGTGCTCAGATCCGAGAACGTCGCCTACCTCAGCAGAGACAGCGAACCTAGAAGCGAACCCAATTTCTTCCTGACCTTCATCAGTTTGCAGGGTATTAGCATCAGTTACATGTTTAGTCAGTCTTCGTTTCTTGGCAACTTCAACCTGCTGATCTGGAGCAGTGTCAACCGGCTGCATAGTTTCAGAGGATGCGTAAGTAGGAGAGTCTGGGTACCCCATCTCTATATCTACGTCCATTTGAGTAGATCTATCATAATCATAATCATGTTCTCCATAGTCTGCATGTTCATAAACATCCCCATAATCATATTCTTCAGGGTCATAATCACGCGTATGATCCCGCTCAAACCTGTGAGTACGTGCACTGCCTGCACCACCAGGCCTAAATCTAGATTTTTGTTTATCACTCTGAGTCTGAGGTTTTGTTTGTGACTGTGAGCACAAAGTCTCTAACATAGACTTGATCTCTATCCGCTCCTCCCGGGAGCGTTTCAACTCCTCCTCAAGTTTTCCCATCCTGCTTACCAAACTTATATTCTTAGTTTTCTTCATACCTGGCTCCGCGGAACCGGTACTTGCCGTACCGGGCGAGCTTGAGCTCCCTCCCTTGGCGGCAGCGGTAGCTGTAGCGGCGGCTGTAGTCCCGGGCGCACCCGAAGCTCCGGCGGAGGACCCGCTCACGGCGTGGTCCCGAGAAACAATGCCTGACCCCGCAGGATCGACAGACAATTTCTTCTTTTGGCTTGGGCCCGCAGGCTCGCCAGTTTTCCTCTTTGTGCAGGAGCCCGCAGGCTCCACTTTCTCCGAATCCTTCATGATGTTTTGGTAGAAAAAGGAGAAATTTTCTGAACTTTTGTAGGTCCACAGATCTTCAAAAGTGTAGTGGCAAACGCAAAAACGTAGCGAAAGTGGCAAGGCGCATGCGCGGGGCGGGCTTCTCACATTAGATCGAACGTACACCGTTCGAAATAAAATACTCTTTTTAAAGTATACAAGTTAAGTTTTCAGGCTGGAATATTGAAAAATTTCAGCTGGCGCTTCGCACTCTCATTCGATTGGTGAAATATTCATCCTAAAGAGGTCACTAAATGCTTTCTTTAACAGGTTCCTTTTCTGGTCAGAATGTTTAAGCTCGCGTTTTGCGCTCGTGTTAATTCTTTAGTTAGATGCACATCTTTTTTAATGACAGCAGAAATCTGCTCGGATTTTTAAAAACTAATTTTCATTTTTTATTGAAATAACCTAAGGTTTAGCTTGTGATTCACGCTCGCTACACCTCGCAATAATATCATTTTAAGAATAATTGACCACAAAAAACGTTACAAAACTTCACCTTTGAATTTGTTTTACCAAGCCGCTCGCTCATTATACTCTCTCCCGAAAAATAAAGCCTAAATATACATTTCGCCATAATAAGAAGTCACTTCAAAACAGTTTTTCTCTTCTTAATCACTATCAAACACACAATGACTTCAAGCAGATGATAATCTTAAGGTGAAAATATCACCAAAGTGCCCATTTCGTTCGTTCGGCCGCCCTTGCCTTCCCATCCTCATATGATAATTGAACGGCAACAGTGTCCCCCGCCCCCCTCCCTTGCCTCTGCCTCTGCTTTCCCGGTTTTCATTTTTCGGATTAACGAACCTTATTTTGTTTTCGGATTAACGAACCTTATTTTGTTTTCGGATTAACGAACCTTATTTCGTTTTCGGATTAACGAACCTTATTTTGTTTTCGGATTAACGAACCTTATTTCGTTTTCGGATTAACGAACCTTCGGAAAAACGAACCTTATTTCGTTTTCGGATTAACGAACCTTCGGAAAAACGAACCTTATTTCGTTTTCGGATCAACGAACCTTCGGAATAACGAACCTTTTTTCGTTTTCGGATTAACGAACCTTCGGAACAACGAACCTTATTTCGTTTTCGGATTAACGAACCTTCGGAACAACGAACCTTATTTCGTTTTCGGATTATCGAACCTTCGGAATAACGAATCGTCGGAATTACGCCGCAAATGTTCGGATTAACGAACCCTTTTTCGTTTTCGGATTAACGAACATCGAGGTATAGGCAATTTACGTGTTTCGGAATTACGAACCTTCGGAATAAAGAACCTTCGGAATTACGAAGCTTCGGAATTACGAAGTTTAACCATTATATCATGTATCAAAAGGGAGATCGAAGTGTCATCAGTTTTGGACTCGTATTCTCAAATTAATTTCTGACAATTATCAACATTACGATTAATTACTTATTTTGCCAGTCAACTATGCATATACTCCAACGGATACTCCACAACCTATGATTGATCTCAATCACTGCTAATATCGTTAGCATGTTAATAGGTGTCGCGATCATGTTTTGTAAGGTATCTGACCTGCTAACTACCAACATAAATGTTTAGGAATGGATTTCTTGCACGGCTTCTATGCCCTATGACAATAAATTTTTAAAACATGTTTGCTTTTCACAAACAAATGAATACCAATATCATTAACTATTCAAATTGATACGTATGTTTGATTAGAAGAATAACCTCCAATGTATCTTTGTCAGCTGTGCAGTAAACTACATCCCCGATCTCGACCACCACTATGCTGATAATCAAGTATTATTGAATTAAGGCAATTTACTGCCTACAAATCCTTGTTGAACTCCTTGTCTCAGTTACAGTGTTTGACAGCAATAAAACTCTTTATCATTTGTAATGATAAAATTTATTAATCGAACAAAATTTGAAAACATGAAATTTCATTTAATCTAAACCATGGTTATCAAGTAATCCTTTAGGAAGCTTTTCTTTTCAAGTACGTGTATTCTTACAGCTAAATTCATTACAGCCTTTTTATGGACTTCCAATTCGGGAGAATATGCTTTTACTTGGCACACCAAATTACAAGGAAGTTTGATTCAATTTCATTGTACCATTGTTGAATGTTAATCTTTCTTGGACAATCATAAATTATATCTTCTTATTTTGACGTCAATAATTCTGCTCTTCCCTGCTGACAGCAATTACATCCAACGTACTCAAACGCTGAATGATCCATCCAAATTTCACTTTCAAGAGTTGTCATGAAAGTTATTTTGTATGATGAGAGAAGTATTTGAACATCACTACTTTGTTCCCTTCAAGTATGAATTCTTTTTTGTTGATTGCTTTTTCTAAACTACTCTTCTCAAGTTTAATGTGCACAACCATGACAGGAGTACTTTCTAGTACTCACCCATTGGAACCCCCTAAAAATATCTATTAACCTTGTCTCATATAAAAAACTTAATTAGAGTTTTTACACTCATACCATCTGACCATGATGCCTCGGTAATTGTACCTCGTTTCATCATGAATTAACTATCTCCTTCACCTTTTGATTTGATCATAGAAAAATATTTTGACTTTTGATATCTGAAGCAAGATATTATTTTCATCCTACGATGAATCTTCCAACTTTAGTAATTCTTATCTTAACGTCGATTTTTATATATCTGGCTATTCCAGTGAGACAATTTTCGCCTCTACTGCAGCTGATGCAGAAAACCTTAAAATGATATAAAATTATCTGAGAATATTTCACATTTATATCAATGGATTATATAGAAGTATGATATGTACTTGATTGGAGATAATTTGCAAGATGAATCGATGAGGAATATTCCAATGATTAATTTCCTCGAATTGTTCATTGAGAAATAATTGATTAATAAATCGTTGGCTGATTCAGTCTTCCTTAATTACATTTTCATAATGTCAATTCATTCTGAAGTGTTATAAATATTTCTAATTTGGCAAGTGGCAACATCGTATGACCATATTAAGATAACACGATCTTTATGAGATCATTATGGGAGATAACTTTCAAATTGTTTGAAATTGACTTCTGATGTGTGGCTTTGAACATGCTATCCTCTGAAGACTTATACGAATGTTACGTAATAGAATTCGTAAATTATACAAATAGTATGAAGTATAATTGGAATTCTATTAGTAATAATGAAGTATAAGTCGAGGAGGATCCCACCCTGCATCAAAACAATTTTATTCCCTCCCGATTATACAGAAGTCAATTTTGAGATGCAGAACTTATTTTGTGGGAATATAGCGCCATCTATCTAGAAATACTCTTTTCTGAGGCACATTGTTATTATCATTATTTTCCCCGACTTAAGCACGAGGTGCCTTTTAGCGCTCAGTACAATCAAGGGGTTGATCCTGTCGGATATACCCATTCGTCTCACCTGGGTTGAGTGCAGCAGATGGTGGGTATATTTATTGCAGAAGGAAAACACATCATGCCTGGAATTTGAACCCACGTCCGTCTGATTGAAAGACGAGAGTCTTAACTTCTAGACCACGGCGCCCCATTAAAACACATACAACAAATTTCTACAAACCAAATGATTATTTGGTGTACATCTTGAAAAAATTACTTAAGTGAATTGGGAAGTAATCCTGTTTTTAGTTGTTTACAAGATCTTTGTGTTTTGTATGACCTTATAGCCGTCTTTGAAAAGATGGTTCCTATTCATTGGTTCGGGCCTTTTATAGAGAACTGGTCCTGTGTGGAATTTTGATTGCTTTGAATTCCATTGTGTGAATTTCACTGCCTAACACCTGGGAAATGCTATCCTCCTGGACTTATACTTCATTATTACTAATAGAATTCTAATTATACTTCATACTATTTGTATAATTTACGAATTCTTAGCCTGAAAAGATGCCTCAAACAGAATTTTCTTCCTGTTTTCACTTGCAAATTGTACAAAATTTTGTGTTTTAGGCACAAACATAATTCATATCATCAGAAAGCCCAAACTCTATACTTTCTTACAATGTGACTCTTGATATGTGGCATCTTTCAGATGGGTCAGCAGCCAGCTTTTTCCATCAAGATGCAAGACGAGATTTCTGAAATTTCTGAGTAACATAAAAATCCAGATTTCTGATTGGCTGAATGTTTTCAAAACAACAGGCGAGGGTAATTTGAAGAGATTACCACATGGTGAGTGTGACCTTTGCAGAGGCCCAGTGTGGGGAACATTGGAATTTGCATGGGTGTGTAGTCTCTATGACCAATCAGAGCGCAGTATTCTTGATGTTCGAGCTGCTTAATGTACTTGGCCTATGAAAAGCTGGCTGCTGACCCATCTAAATACCTCTTCTTAAAAAAAATATATCATATTAAAGTTTAGATCTTAAACTTTATCATAATCTAAAAATCACTTGGACTCGAACAGAAATTAAATGCAAAAATAACAACATTCGTTGCAAAGAAATAATTATTTTCTTTCATGTTTCAGATCAAAATTTTCACCGATATTATACAATCTTTTTAAAAATCCAAACACATGGCCTGAAAGAATTACTTTTCTTCTTTATAAAGATAACAAAAAAACATGATATTTCGTCAATATTGAGAGAAGCAATGGCCGAATAAAAGAGGTGTTTTCGTCCACACCTAGCTCATTAACAATGCAAAAACCCTCTAGTCATGAAAATCACTTGGATAAAAGAAGCTACTTTTAGAAGGTTTGCCGATTGACTGTAGCCTGTAGGCAAGGCTCGACATTACCGGTGGCCCGGGGCCACCAAAAATTCATCTCGGGCAACCAGTATTGAAAAAATGTTAAGTTTTGGTGGCCCGAATCGGGCAACCAAGAATTTTCAAAGTAGCGCAATTTTTCTCCCGATTTTGCATGTGTTTATCAACTTTCTACAGTTCAAATTGCAAGCCAATTCGTCATGCGCCTTTTTTGTTAATCTACACACATACACACACACAAAGATTGCATAGTCATGACAGTACGTAGGCCTACCGCTAGCATACAGTAACTATTATTCAGCCGGCCGCACCGGCTGTCTGGCTGAGCTTTGTGTGCATGAAACCACTGCAGCTAGCTAGCTGTGCACGAGCAGACTATTCAGACTCAGGGAGCTGCGATACGAAATGTAACTGCTAAGAAACCTTCCCCAGAACTCTGAAAATCTACGTCAAAGTCACATTTTACACCAATGAAATGCCCTTCTACAGTCCGTATTACTGAAACCTGATTATCTGCAAGCATTAAAAGGAGGAATTATGACCTCTCTTTTGACTCAAAAAGACCGATTTCCAAATGCATTAATACACATAAAACACATAGGTGAGTACATCAGAGTCCCATATGTGCATTTGTATGTATGTTGATATTTGGTTTATTTCGAAGCTGTGTCTCTTCTAGCCAAAAATAAATAGGCAGCTTCTTTCTTTCTTGTTTACAAATGACTTCTTCAACCACTCTTAAGGAAGTAAATACTTTGGGAAGGGATTTCATTGATATGAAATGTGAATTTTTCCATCATTTTGTCAAATATAGGGAAGGAATTTTCTCACTGTTTTTTTTTTTGCCGTTTTCTCATTTTTTTTCTTTCATTTTTTACAGTGATTAAACCATTTATACCCCTTCCCATTGAATATGCCTGATTAAAGAACATGTTTCTACTGAATAATAATAATAATTTTCCCCATTTCTTGATAATTTTGTCTTATTCATCTTTCTTACATTTTCTTTTGTTTTTCTCAAATGTTTTTTTCCCGTTCTTTGATTTTTCTTTCTTCATTTTTTCTTTTGTTTTATTTCACTTCTTCATTTTTTAAATTTTTGATTTCTTTTTTCAGTATACTATTCTAAAAATGATTTTTGTTTATTTCCCCCTTTTACACATTGTTCTAATTCTGCAGCATATTTTTCTGTGATTTTCTCCTGCAATAATATGCTGGAAAAGAGAAAATAAACTGGATTTGGGGCCTGCATAATCTAGGTTTTATGATCAAAAAGGAAGAAAGGAAAAATAATTGTTTTGTAAATCTATCTGAGTTTGCTATATGCACTATTTATTTACATTTATACCATTATAAGTGTGTGTCGATACGGAGATTAAGAGTCCACAACCTGGGAACAATACAATTCTTTTATTCTCTTTCAATCATTTCATATTTACAATGATAGAACAATTTATACCTATATTACCACGAAATAAGCAAAGTAAAATAACAGCAAGCACGATTTACATACAAGATGTACAAAGAATAGTGGTACGTGTTAGTGACTGCAGAATATTTCAATTTGTTTTATTCATTTTAAATTAATGTTTTTCTTTATATTTTTCGGGCCACCAAACTTTACTAATGGGCCACCAAAAAAAATTATTTGAAGGTTTTGGTGGCCCGAACGGGCCACCACCAAAAAAAGTTAATGTGGAGCCTTGCTGTAGGACAACGAAAAAAATGAAAAGCATTACCTTAATATATTCTTTATTACTATTATTGTCAGACATTGCTCAAAACTTACCTCAAAATTTCCAAATAGTGAAAAATAAGGCTAAAATATTTCATAAAATATTTCATAAAATGTGCCTGGAAATGCAGCATTTTTGACCACCCCCATACAATTTTGCCTTAGTTTTGGGTGGAAAAAAAAATGTCCTTGAATCTTGATTCTTGTTGGTGTTGTTCATTCAGGTTCATTCACTTCAGATTTTTCTATCATTTTTTTCCACACTTGCTTACCTTAGTAGGGACTGAAACTCACCTCGTTTATCTGCAGTCAAGACCTCTTCCCGCTATGCAAGCACCGATACAGGAAGAGGTATTTTAACGATTATCAGGCGATACAAATGTACATGTAGTATGACTAGTCTAGACTCACAGACCCTTTACTGACTAAATAAACTGATGTCTATGGACAATTACATGCAATAGATCCTGCTTGAAATTTGATGGAATAAAGCCATATATTGGTATGTAGGAATAGTTCCATATGCACCCCCACCAAAAATAACAGAAGATTGAGATTTCAGGTTAGTTCACTTCAGATTTTTCTATCATTTTTTCCACTCTTGCTTACCTTTAAAGGAAACCAAAACCCAAGAAGAGAAGTAATCTTATTGGAAAGAGTAAAATGAGAGGAACAATTTAAAAAAAGTTTCATCAAAATCGGTTATGAAATAAGCAAGTTATGGGAGTTTGAAAACTCTTGTTGTACTTTCTACGGGCATCCTCAAATTGGCAAACGTGCTTCAAAATGGCTGATTTTGTGGACAACTCTCCATTTGTTTTGTACACAAATTTTCAGATTTTCCTCATTATCTTTCAAATTGCATCTTGCCTCCTTCTGAGCACAACATGTCATGGGAAAATATAATCCACACTATATATGTCAAGGTCAGGAGGAGATAATGTGAAATATGTAAAATAAAGGGGGAAATCTGAAAATAGGTGTACAAAACAAATGGAGAGTTGTCCACAAAATCAGCCATTTTGAAGCACGTTTGCCAATTTGAGGATCCACATTGTAAGTACAACAAGACTTTTTGATTGCCCATAACTTGCTTATTTCATAACCGATTTTGATGAAACTTTTTTTAAATTGTTACTCTTATTTTACTCTTTCCAATAAGATTGCTTCTCTTCTTGGGTTTTGGTTTCCTTTAATAGTTGGGACTCGAAATCAACTCATTTTATCTGCAGTCAAGACCTCTTCCCCCTATGCTAACGAGAAGCGCTGATATCGGAAGGGTATTTTAACGATTATCAGCCAGTTTGACCAGTCTAGACTCACAGACCCTTTACTGACTAAATAAACCGATGTCTATGGACAATTTACACGCACTAGCTCCTGCTAGAAATTTGACGGAATAAAGAAAAAGCCATATTTTATTTTTGGTTTGTATTTCCACTCCCCCATCATATACAATGTATGTTAGGGCTAGATACATTATTCTAATCCTTCTCCATGTTTTCCTTTTCAATTTCAGTGGGGGGTGCACATGGAGCTCTTGCCCTTGTTTTTTTTCTTCTTTGGCAATGCAAGTCTTCAGTACATGAGGTGGTCTCCAATCAGGGTGACCAGATTTCACAAAATTAAATATGGGAAAATCAACAAAAAGATCAACAAAGAAGGCTATAGGGTCATTCCATGCCAATTCACCCAATGAAAGTGCAATTTTGCACCTGACCCTCCCGGAATTCGTTGTAAATTGGTACACATAAAATTCACCATGGCCCACGCACAAAACAAAAAAAAATTGGTCAATTCGGTCCGTCGGTTCTCGCGCTATGGCCCGCCCTTTTCTCCTTGTTTTGACAAAAATGGGCGTGACCTTCAACTTTCAATGGCCATTGCGTCGTAACGTGTTGACCAATTTTCACGAAACTGGTACCAATCAAAAGGAAATTCAGACAAGAATCCAAAACATGCATCAAATATTGTATTAGAGCGATTTACAAGGTCATGGCCCTTGAACTTTACTTTGACCTTGAATTTGATGCCCGGACAAATGATTTTTAACTTGATTTTCGTGTATTAATTATTTATATGATATTGACAAAATATGTTAAAACCAATATTTTATTTCTTCACCTTTTAAAACTCTTCCAAAGATACCATGAAATTTCACTCTAGTCCCACATACTGATATTCATGTTAGTAAAGTGTTCACCAGTTACATGATTTCTTCCAATCTTAAGTCACAGTATGCAAACACACGATAAGAAATTAAGCTCATCAGTTCACAAATGAAACATTAAACATTTATGCTCATGAATAGGTATCTGTTTATGCATTTTGATGTTCAGCAATATATATCATATATATATATATTATGGGAGCATTAAATAAGCATATACTCAACAATTTGATGATAAAAGTAAACACTTTACTAACAAGAATATACATATATATATATGATATATATTGCTGAACATCAAAAAAGAAAGAAAAAAAGGAGGAAAGAAAGAAGGAAAGAAAGAAGGAAAGAAAGAAAAATGTTTCCTTCATTCTTTGAACGAGAGAAAGAAACAAACAAAGCATACGTAGGAACGTCCTTAGGACCATTCTTCCGAGATAGGAAGATTGGCGACAAATCAGCGCTTTCCGTTTCACGAAGGCAATTTTGTCTTCCAAGTCCATGACATCGTTTGATATTGATAGTATCAGAGAAATATTTAGTCTCCATCGTCACCTGAACCTTTTATTCGGAATGACGACTTTTCATAAAATCCTATATTTCAATAAAATTAGATAAAAAAACTTTAAAGATTCACAAACATAACTGGATAAAATTGAAATTTTCATTATTTCCCTTATTTAAAACAGTGTCCTTTTAGAGACACCTTTCATTGATATTTCAATGAACAAGCCTTGTCCGACATAAAAATTAATTTAACTAAGTAATTTCGACATTTCATTAGTTCAATATTCTGTAGTTTTATAGCATTATATATAATGATAATTTTGCAAATTATTCGTTAATATGTTATTTGTTGAGGTAAAATAGGGTTTGAATGGAGTATTAAACAAAATCAACAGTGTCTGATTTTAAGAGACTATAAAGGAAAATATGAGAGGCTGCGCATGAAAAATCTAATTTATTTATTTTGTCAGATATAATGCAAGAAATACACATGTGAGTGTTTAGAGTACCTCAGTTGCATGATGAGTAACTGAAGACAAGGAAAATATGAATATTGCTGCAAACATGTCCAAGTGGATTAAGCCATGCTTTGCAATAAGAACTAAAACATAGAAAAAGCAGTGTGAATCAATCCGTATTGGAAAATATACTATTTACAGAAATAGTACTAAAATTGACAATGATCATAAACGTTAATCATATTAAAGTCGATCACTTAGTTTATGAAAGTTTATATACGAATATAAGGTTAAGAATATAAAAACTCTTTATGTTAAACATCTAAAAGTTAAGGAGTAGAGACTACATTATTGGATTAGCTTTAACATGGGGGCTACCCTTAGATTAAAATGCACCTCTTCGTATGGACTTTCCATAATCTTTTCTTTAATGAACTTATCTTCATTTGTAATGATTGTGATGGATTCGTAAGCTATATGCCTAATCTTGAATTCTATTAGCTATTTTGTTAGTGCAGGTTTTATTGTTTTGTTTCCGCTTCACAACTCAAGTTAGCACAAATCTAACAATTAATGGCGATGTTTACGCCGCCATCTTGTTTTCCATTGTTCTTCGCCAATGTTATAGAGCGTGCGTCGCGTAACGTTGGTGAAGAACAATAGGATATTAGGAAACAAGAATAGATGGCGGCGTCACTTGTTGACTGCAACCACCCTGCCTGTGGGGAATCTACAGGTAGGACTATGGTATGCCAATGCTGTATATAGCACACACTTTAAAAAATCATTAAAACATCACTTTTGTGACCAAAATTACTAATTTCCATACAGTTGCAATTTATTTTTCATTAGTAACTTGGGAATAATTTTTGTATTCACCAGAGCGCTCAAAAACTTGAATTTTGGGCATATTTTGTGTACGCCCTCTATTGGTGGAAAACTAATACGGCAAAAAAATTATAATTTTTCACTCTCTATTATACGGGACAGAATTATCTGTGGTATCTTAGATGATGGTCTAAGAGAGCATTTGTTGAGGCTAGATGATCTCACATTGGATAAAACGTTGCAAGTTTGTCGGGTTGCTGAACAAACTCGAACGCAGGCCCAAGCGTTGAGTTCCTCCGGAGAAAATGCCTCAATTCCGGTTGATTCTCTCGGCAAGAATAAGAAATCTTCTGGTAAAAAGTCAAACTAAACAAGACAAACAAAACCTCAAGATCGTACTAACAATAAAACATGTACAAGATGTGGTCATAGACATACCAAAGAAAAATGTCCTGCACAAGGTAAAACATGTAAAAAGTGCGGTAAGCAAAATCATTTTCCTAAGTGTTGTCGTACCCCAGAAGCAAAAGTCAATGAATTGCAACACTTAAAGGTAGATTCAGATGGTTTCATGATTTGTTCAGTTGATTCATAGGAACATGAATCAAAGGAAGAGTGGAAAGTCAATTTGAGGGTCAATAATGAGCTAGTTGAGTTCAAGATAGATACTGGAGCTCAAGCTAACACTCTCCCTGAAACAATCTACCACAAATTGAAACCGAAACCAAAACTACAAAAAGCCAAAGTGAAGTTAACAGGTTACTATGAGACTAACATTCCAGTAAAAGGTCGTTGTTATGTCCAAATGGAGTACAAAGGAATTAAACACAGTGTTCAATGTTTCATCATTCCTGGAAATCGTCAACCATTGCTAGGTCTCAGGACGAGTGAAGAGTTGTATCTAGTAAAACGCGTCTATCATGTTGATAAACAAACAGAGATAAAAACAGGCAAAACTGTAGTGCAAGATTATGACAATGTATTTGTAGGATTAGGATGTCTTCCAGGCAAACATCACATTACATTGAAAGACAATGCACAACCAGTTCAACATGCATGTCGCAAAGTTCCATTTCCACTCCAAAAGAAACTAAAAGAGGAACTAGATAAGATGGAAAATATGAATGTAATCAAACAGGTTGATGAACCGACAGATTGGGTGTCTTCTCTTGTTGTAGTCAAGAAAAAGAATGGTCAAATAAGAGTCTGTCTTGATCCGCGTGATCTTAATCGTGCAATCAAAAGAGAACACTATAAATTGCCTTCTAGAGCTGAAATAACCTCTCAGTTTGCTGGAGCCAAGTATTTCAGTAAATTAGATGCATCAAGTGGTTTTTGGCAAATCCAACTAGATGAAGATAGTTCCAAGCTTTGTACATTTATCACTCCGTACGGAAGATATAGATTCTGGAGACTACCTTTTGGTATTTGCAGTGCTCCTGAAGTATTTCACAAGATAATACATAACTTGTTCGTAGATATACCTGGTGTCAATACCATGATGGATGACATAGTGGTATGGGGAAGCACTCAAGAAGAGCATGACGATCGTCTGAGAAAAGTTCTAGACATCGCACAAAAATCAAACCTGAAACTCAATCGAGACAAGTGTGAGTTCAATGTGAACCAGATGACTTTCATTGGTGACTTGATCAGCCAAGATGGAGTCAGACCAGATCCTAAAAAGGTGGCTGCCATCAGAAACATGGCAAGACCAACCTGTAAACAGGACATACAAAGGTTCTTGGGGATGATAAACTACCAAGCAAAATTCATTCCAAACCTATCAACAAGGTCAGCATCTCTACGTATTTTGCTTGACAAGAAAGTAGAGTGGATGTGGGAAAATGAACAAGAAAAAGCATGGTGCGAGTTGAAAGAAGCTCTAATGAGTCAACCAGTGCTTCATTTCTATGAAAGCACAAAACCCACAAAGATATCAGCTGACGCTTCAAAAAATGGACTAGGAGCAGTTCTCCTACAGCAACATGAACAAAATTGGCATCCAATAGCTTACGCATCAAGAGCTATGACTGATGCAGAAACACGTACGCTCAGATAGAAAAAGAACTCTTAGCTATCACTTACGGATGTGAAAAATTTCATCAATATATCTATGGTCAAAAGATAGAAGTTGAAACAGATCACAAGCCACTTATCCCATTGTTTGTTAAGTCATTGGCAGATTGTCCTTTAAGCATTCAAAGATTACTAATCAGAGTACAGAGATATGATCTCAACGTATCATATACACCTGGAAAGTACATGTTCACTGCCGATACACTGTCACGAGCAGTAGATCCAAAAGCAGAATTGAATGTTGAAACTGAAGAAGATATCAGAGTCTATGTAGATATGATAGTAAAAGCATTGCCAGTAACATCAAACAAAAGACAAGAAATTGTTGAAGAGACCAAAAAAGATGTAGAGCTTCAAGAGTTGCTAGCCACCATCAGAAATGGTTGGCCAGAAAGTAAGCAACAATGTCCAGCTAGAATAAAACAGTACTGGAACATTCGAAGTGAACTCTCTGAAGCAGATGGAATCATATTCAAAGGTTCTAAAATAGTAATTCCAACTTCCATGAGACGATACATACTAAACCAAGTACACGAAGGTCACTTAGGCATTGAGAAATGTAAGAAACGTACTGCTAGGGAAGTAATCTATTGGCCAAGAATCAATGCAGACATCACTGAAATGGTCCAAAATTGTACTTCATGCCTAATGTACAAACCAAAACAACAGGCTGAAAGCCTAAATCCACATGCCGTGCCTAATCGTCCTTGGGAAAAAATTGCAGTAGATCTATTCACTTTGAACAAAAGAGAATATATGGTCGTCGTTGACTACTACTCACAATTCATTGAAGTATGTACTTTGACTTCAACTACAAGCAAGGCCGTGATTAATCACATGAAAGCAATATTTGCTCGTCATGGCACACCATGTGAACTGATGTCGGATAATGGTCCTCAATTTGCAAGCCAAGAATTCAAAAGCTTTGCAAAAGAATGGGATTTTCACCATACCACATCGAGTCCACATTATCCACAATCAAATGGCCTCGCAGAAAATGCTGTAAAGATTGTCAAAAATCTCATACTGAAGTCACAACACAGTGGACAAGATATCCACAGAGCTTTAAAGTCTATCGAAGTTCACCAATAGCATGCGGAAAATCTCCAGCAGAACTTCTGTACAATCGTCAGATCAGGTCAAACCTTCCCATGCTTGACACTTTGCTCAATAACCAACAGATTGATACTAAATCTGTGAGGGGAAGAAAGGATGAGCAGAAGGTGAAACAAAAAGAGCGATTCGATAAACATGCTCAAGACTTGCCAGAGCTAAAACCTGGAGATCATGTGATACTCCAAGACATGAAAACTAATACCTGGTCACAACATGGTATCATAAAGTCTGTCAATAATCATAACAGATCATACCAAATTGAAACAGCTGCAGGCGAGATACGTCGCAGAAACAGACGTCATCTCAGGCCAGATCCCAGACACCAAGCCGAGTCTATTCCATTACCAACACAGGATGACTTCGAGCTAGATGACAGCGCAGAAGCGGAACCAGCATCTGATGTTCGCGCATCTTCGTCACCATCCCGAACAACCAGAAGCGGACGAGTCGTTAAACCGCCAGATCGTTTAAACTTGTAAATAGAGGAAAGCGAACTAAACAGAAAAAACTTTCGCGTTTCGTTTTGTAAATAGCCACATGAGTTCAAAAATAACTTTGAAACTGTAAATGGTTTGAACTCTAATACCACCCCATGATAACTGCATGATTGCATGTGCATGATATAAATTTGCATGTTAAAGTTAATCAGCAATACGGGATTGAATTTATCGCTATCACAAAACTCAACTCAACAGATGTCTCTACCAGTTAACGAATTGTCGCATCATACAAACGGCAAAAAATGAAATATATATGAACTGTAATGTTGCATGTTAAAATATTTGACAGCGACAGTACTTCAGCTATAAGGGGCAGAATAATCCCCTAGTACTGTTGTAAGTGTACAGGTAGTCCACCCTGTCACTCTGTAGTTTAAGAAGTATTATATATGTGTATACATATAAACCTCTTAAAGAAAGGGAGGTGTGGTGATAACTGATAAAGGTCTGCAAGCGTAGACTATACTTTGTTATTACACGTGACTACTTGCATGGAGAAAGTTATGGCTGCTGTCAAGATGACGCAGTAGTGATCATCGTTGTTGCATCTCAACTAATAAATGTCTGTTGTATATACGTTTAAAGAACTGCCTACTGGACTTTTGATTTATATAATCTAAGTTCTAACCAATAATAGTTATAATCGCCATATATCGAGACATTAACGATAATGAAGTCATTAAAGATGGAAACTTGCAAGAAAAACCGTCAGGTCAGGAGAAAATGGCTTAGATGACAGATTTCTCAATCATCCAGTGGATTTCTTTTTTACTAACTCCGGTACAAGGTATGCAATTACTTAAATTATTTGTATTTCCCTGAATGTATATCATTAAATTTCGCTCAAAAAAAAGTTTTAAATCACGATCTATAAAACGCTAGTTCACTATACGTTGTCTGTAGCCACGGACCCCCAACCTCTTCAGTCTATGTATGGTGAGTGGAGCCAACGTAGTTCAGCGGAACAACCAAAATACAGAGACTGAAGCTTTTGGTCTATATGATGAATAGCTGTAATGAAAACTGACAGTGTAAGAAAATCAAGCATTTGTCCCATAGAAAAAGAGAAAATAAGCCAAACATTGCCACCCTTTTTTTGCCACACATGGAGATGTAACCGAGAACAATCATAACCTTGTTCATTGAATGAGTGGGCGGCGTAAACATCAGGCAAGTCTCTTCCGTCTTTTCACAATATTTTTCTCATTTTTTTGATGAATTCTTGTTTAAAAATAACGAGAGCGTAGAAATGTCAGAAATGAAGTTTTATCCCATGATGTACATGATTTAGGGCCACTTGTTCACTGCTACCATCTGGCCTGTGGAGAATCTACAGGTAGGACTATGGTATGCCAATGCTGTATAGAGCACACACTTTAAAAAATCATTAAAATATCACTTTTGTGACCAAAATTACTAATTTCCATATAGTTTTAATTTATTTATCATTAGTAATGTGGATATCATTTTTGTATTCACCAGAGCGCTCAAAAACTTGCATTTTGGGAATATTTTTGTGTACGCCCTCTATTGGTGGAAAGTAATATGGCAAGAAAATTTTCATTTTTTTATCTCTATTTTTATTTAAGAAAAAAATGATATAAAGAATCAAATCAGGTCTAATGGAAACTATCAGTGTAAAAAAATCAAGCATTTGCCCCAAAGAAAAAGAGAAAATAAGCCAAACATTGCCACCTTTATTTTGTCACACATGGAGATATAACTGAGAACAAGGTTATATTATAACCTTGTTCATTGAATGAGTGTTTAGGGCTAACGTTAGGATCTTTTAGAAGGAAAGTATAAAACTTGGGGGTGAAAGAAACTTTCAGGTTTTGGGGTCCTTCGGCTTCGTCAGTTCGTGTAGCCTGTACCTGTAGTCGTACTACCATAGGTCAATGAGAAGGAAAACCTGGCTTCATTGAGTGTAACCTTACGTTAGTAAATGATTTTAACTCTCTAGAAGCCTCCTGGCTAGTCACCCTGTCTACATTATGGGAGAGAGTTCCCTTGAAAGGCTGAATTGGCCGTGCGCCTAGACACTGACTCGGGTCGGCAGCCCGAGGCGGCCCCGCTAGTTTTCACGGTGAAGTGAGCCCCCGCATTCGGGGCGGCGGAGCTCCTAATACTACTTGATTCGGTCTAGGCGGTACAACTACACCGGCGTGAAGTTGGTTGGATATTCGATATTCGATATTCAAACTGTGAAGTTGGTTGGATATTCAGGTTCGATATTCAAACGCGTGTGAAGTTGGACAGATATTCAATATTCGATATTCAAAAATTAGGGGTTTTGAAAGCTAGCTAGGGGGTTTAAAAGGTGGAACACGACTCGGGCAACCATAGAATAGCTGGCTTGCCCTAATACGAGGATTTTTTAGGGGACAAAAGTCAGTGAATAAAAGGGTTGGAAATTTCTAATTTAATTTTTTTTTCAAGGGGCCCCAAGGGATATCCCGACGGCCTAGCCAGGGTGACCACCTATCCTAACTTGTAGAACTCGACTCGGGCAACAAGATAAACACCTGCTTGACCCAGCGCATGCACAATAAGGGGGCTCAAATTAACAAAATTAAAGGGAATAAAGGGCTATTTAGACCATTTTTTAATTTAAAAAAGTATTTTTTTCAAGGGGCCCCCCCAGGGATATCCCGACGGCCTAGCCAGGGTAACCACCTATCCTCACTTGTAGAACTCGACTCGGGCAACAAGATAAACACCTGCTTGACCCGGCGCATGCACATTAAGGGGGCTCAAATTAACAAAATTAAAGGGAATAAAGGGCTATTTAGACCATTTTTTAATTAAAAAAAGTATTTTTTTCAAGGGGCCCCCAGGGATATCCCGACGGCCTAGCCAGGGTAACCACCTATCCTAACTTGTAGAACTCGACTCGGGCAACAAGATAAACACCTGCTTGACCCGGCGCATGCACATTAAGGGGGCTCAAATTAACAAAATTAAAGGGAATAAAGGGCTATTTAGACCATTTTTTTAATTAAAAAAAGTATTTTTTTCAAGGGGCCCCCCAGGGATATCCCGACGGCCTAGCCAGGGTAACCACCTATCCTAACTTGTAGAACTCGACTCGGGCAACAAGATAAACACCTGCTTGACCCGGTGCATGCACATTAAGGGGGCTCAAATTAACAAAATTAAAGGGAATAAAGGGCTATTTAGACCATTTTTTAATTAAAAAAAGTATTTTTTTCAAGGGGCCCCCAGGGATATCCCGACGGCCTAGCCAGGGTAACCACCTATCCTAACTTGTAGAACTCGACTCGGGCAACAAGATAAACACCTGCTTGACCCGGCGCATGCACATTAAGGGGGCTCAAATTAACAAAATTAAAGGGAATAAAGGGCTATTTAGACCATTTTTTAATTAAAAAAAGTATTTTTTTCAAGGGGCCCCCCAGGGATATCCCGACGGCCTAGCCAGGGTAACCACCTATCCTAACTTGTAGAACTCGACTCGGGCAACAAGATAAACACCTGCTTGACCCGGCGCATGCACATTAAGGGGGCTCAAATTAACAAAATTAAAGGGAATAAAGGGCTATTTAGACCATTTTTTAATTAAAAAAAGTATTTTTTTCAAGGGGCCCCCAGGGATATCCCGACGGCCTAGCCAGGGTAACCACCTATCCTAACTTGTAGAACTCGACTCGGGCAACAAGATAAACACCTGCTTGACCCGGCGCATGCACATTAAGGGGGCTCAAATTAACAAAATTAAAGGGAATAAAGGGCTATTTAGACCATTTTTTAATTAAAAAAAGTATTTTTTTCAAGGGGCCCCCAGGGATATCCCGACGGCCTAGCCAGGGTAACCACCTATCCTAACTTGTAGAACTCGACTCGGGCAACAAGATAAACACCTGCTTGACCCGGCGCATGCACATTAAGGGGGCTCAAATTAACAAAATCAAAGGAATAAAGGGCTATTTAGACCATTTTTTAATTTAAAAAAGTATTTTTTTCAAGGGGCCCCCAGGGATATCCCGACGGCCTAGCCAGGGTAACCACCTATCCTAACTTGTAGAACTCGACTCGGGCAACAAGATAAACACCTGCTTGACCCGGCGCATGCACATTAAGGGGGCTCAAATTAACAAAATTAAAGGGAATAAAGGGCTATTTAGACCATTTTTTAATTAAAAAAAGTATTTTTTTCAAGGATCCCCCAGGGATATCCCGACGGCCTAGCCAGGGTAACCACCTATCCTAACTTGTAGAACTCGACTCGGGCAACAAGATAAACACCTGCTTGACCCGGCGCATGCACATTAAGGGGGCTCAAATTAACAAAATTAAAGGGAATAAAGGGCTATTTAGACCATTTTTTAATTAAAAAAAGTATTTTTTTCAAGGGGCCCCCAGGGATATCCCGACGGCCTAGCCAGGGTAACCACCTATCCTAACTTGTAGAACTCGACTCGGGCAACAAGATAAACACCTGCTTGACCCGGCGCATGCACATTAAGGGGGCTCAAATTAACAAAATTAAAGGGAATAAAGGGCTATTTAGACCATTTTTTAATTAAAAAAAGTATTTTTTTCAAGGGGCCCCCCAGGGATATCCCGACGGCCTAGCCAGGGTAACCACCTATCCTCACTTGTAGAACTCGACTCGGGCAACAAGATAAACACCTGCTTGACCCGGCGCATGCATATTAAGGGGGCTCAAATTAACAAAATTAAAGGGAATAAAGGGCTATTTAGACCATTTTTTAATTAAAAAAAGTATTTTTTTCAAGGGGCCCCCAGGGATATCCCGACGGCCTAGCCAGGGTAACCACCTATCCTCACTTGTAGAACTCGACTCGGGCAACAAGATAAACACCTGCTTGACCCGGCGCATGCACATTAAGGGGGCTCAAATTAACAAAATTAAAGGGAATAAAGGGCTATTTAGACCATTTTTTAATTAAAAAAAGTATTTTTTTCAAGGATCCCCCAGGGATATCCCGACGGCCTAGCCAGGGTAACCACCTATCCTAACTTGTAGAACTCGACTCGGGCAACAAGATAAAAACCTGCTTGACCCGGCGCATGCACATTAAGGGGGCTCAAATTAACAAAATTAAAGGGAATAAAGGGCTATTTAGACCATTTTTTAATTAAAAAAAGTATTTTTTTCAAGGGGCCCCCAGGGATATCCCGACGGCCTAGCCAGGGTAACAACCTATCCTAACTTGTAGAACTCGACTCGGGCAACAAGATAAACACCTGCTTGATCCGGCGCATGCACATTAAGGGGGCTCAAATTAACAAAATTAAAGGGAATAAAGGGCTATTTAGACCATTTTTTAATTAAAAAAAGTATTTTTTTCAAGGATCCCCCAGGGATATCCCGACGGCCTAGCCAGGGTAACCACCTATCCTAACTTGTAGAACTCGACTCGGGCAACAAGATAAACACCTGCTTGACCCGGCGCATGCACATTAAGGGGGCTCAAATTAACAAAATTAAAGGGAATAAAGGGCTATTTAGACCATTTTTTAATTTAAAAAAGTATTTTTTTCCAAGGGGCCCCCAGGGATATCCCGACGGCCTAGCCAGGGTAACCACCTATCCTAACTTGTAGAACTCGACTCGGGCAACAAGATAAACACCTGCTTGACCCGGCGCATGCACATTAAGGGGGCTCAAATTAACAAAATTAAAGGGAATAAAGGGCTATTTAGACCATTTTTTAATTAAAAAAAGTATTTTTTTCAAGGGTCCCCCAGGGATATCCCGACGGCCTAGCCAGGGTAACCACCTATCCTAACTTGTAGAACTCGACTCGGGCAACAAGATAAACACCTGCTTGACCCGGCGCATGCACATTAAGGGGGCTCAAATTAACAAAATTAAAGGGAATAAAGGGCTATTTAGACCATTTTTTTAATTAAAAAAAGTATTTTTTTCCAAGGGGCCCCCAGGGATATCCCGACGGCCTAGCCAGGGTAACCACCTATCCTAACTTGTAGAACTCGACTCGGGCAACAAGATAAACACCTGCTTGACCCGGCGCATGCACATTAAGGGGGCTCAAATTAACAAAATTAAAGGGAATAAAGGGCTATTTAGACCATTTTTTAATTAAAAAAAGTATTTTTTTCAAGGGGCCCCCCAGGGATATCCCGACGGCCTAGCCAGGGTAACCACCTATCCTCACTTGTAGAACTCGACTCGGGCAACAAGATAAACACCTGCTTGACCCGGCGCATGCATATTAAGGGGGCTCAAATTAACAAAATTAAAGGGAATAAAGGGCTATTTAGACCATTTTTTAATTAAAAAAAGTATTTTTTTCAAGGGGCCCCCAGGGATATCCCGACGGCCTAGCCAGGGTAACCACCTATCCTCACTTGTAGAACTCGACTCGGGCAACAAGATAAACACCTGCTTGACCAGGAGCATGCACATTAAGGGGGCTCAAATTAACAAAATCAAAGGGAATAAAGGGCTATTTAGACCATTTTTTAATTAAAAAAGTATTTTTTTCAAGGATCCCCCAGGGATATCCCGACGGCCTAGCCAGGGTAACCACCTATCCTAACTTGTAGAACTCGACTCGGGCAACAAGATAAACACCTGCTTGACCCGGCGCATGCACATTAAGGGGGCTCAAATTAACAAAATTAAAGGGAATAAAGGGCTATTTAGACCATTTTTTAATTAAAAAAAGTATTTTTTTCAAGGGGCCCCCAGGGATATCCCGACGGCCTAGCCAGGGTAACCACCTATCCTAACTTGTAGAACTTGACTCGGGCAACAAGATAAACACCTGCTTGACCCGGCGCATGCACATTAAGGGGGCTCAAATTAACAAAATTAAAGGGAATAAAGGGCTATTTAGACCATTTTTTAATTAAAAAAAGTATTTTTTTCAAGGGTCCCCCAGGGATATCCCGACGGCCTAGCCAGGGTAACCACCTATCCTAACTTGTAGAACTCGACTCGGGCAACAAGATAAACACCTGCTTGACCCGGGCATGCACATTAAGGGGGCTCAAATTAACAAAATTAAAGGGAATAAAGGGCTATTTAGACCATTTTTTAATTAAAAAAAGTATTTTTTTCCAAGGGGCCCCCAGGGATATCCCGACGGCCTAGCCAGGGTAACCACCTATCCTAACTTGTAGAACTCGACTCGGGCAACAAGATAAACACCTGCTTGACCCGGCGCATGCACATTAAGGGGGCTCAAATTAACAAAATTAAAGGGAATAAAGGGCTATTTAGACCATTTTTTAATTAAAAAAAGTATTTTTTTCAAGGATCCCCCAGGGATATCCCGACGGCCTAGCCAGGGTAACCACCTATCCTAACTTGTAGAACTTGACTCGGGCAACAAGATAAACACCTGCTTGACCCGGCGCATGCACATTAAGGGGGCTCAAATTAACAAAATTAAAGGGAATAAAGGGCTATTTAGACCATTTTTTAATTAAAAAAAGTATTTTTTTCAAGGGGCCCCCAGGGATATCCCGACGGCCTAGCCAGGGTAACCACCTATCCTAACTTGTAGAACTCGACTCGGGCAACAAGATAAACACCTGCTTGACCCGGCGCATGCACATTAAGGGGGCTCAAATTAACAAAATCAAAGGGAATAAAGGGCTATTTAGACCATTTTTTTAATTAAAAAAAGTATTTTTTTCAAGGATCCCCCAGGGATATCCCGACGGCCTAGCCAGGGTAACCACCTATCCTAACTTGTAGAACTCGACTCGGGCAACAAGATAAACACCTGCTTGACCCGGCGCATGCACATTAAGGGGGCTCAAATTAACAAAATTAAAGGGAATAAAGGGCTATTTAGACCATTTTTTAATTAAAAAAAGTATTTTTTTCAAGGGGCCCCCAGGGATATCCCGACGGCCTAGCCAGGGTAACCACCTATCCTAACTTGTAGAACTCGACTCGGGCAACAAGATAAACACCTGCTTGACCCGGCGCATGCACATTAAGGGGGCTCAAATTAACAAAATTAAAGGGAATAAAGGGCTATTTAGACCATTTTTTAATTAAAAAAAGTATTTTTTTCAAGGGTCCCCCAGGGATATCCCGACGGCCTAGCCAGGGTAACCACCTATCCTAACTTGTAGAACTTGACTCGGGCAACAAGATAAACACCTGCTTGACCCGGCGCATGCACATTAAGGGGGCTCAAATTAACAAAATTAAAGGGAATAAAGGGCTATTTAGACCATTTTTTAATTAAAAAAAGTATTTTTTTCAAGGGGCCCCCAGGGATATCCCGACGGCCTAGCCAGGGTAACCACCTATCCTAACTTGTAGAACTCGACTCGGGCAACAAGATAAACACCTGCTTGACCCGGTGCATGCACATTAAGGGGGCTCAAATTAACAAAATTAAAGGGAATAAAGGGCTATTTAGACCATTTTTTAATTAAAAAAAGTATTTTTTTCAAGGATCCCCCAGGGATATCCCGACGGCCTAGCCAGGGTAACCACCTATCCTAACTTGTAGAACTCGACTCGGGCAACAAGATAAACACCTGCTTGACCCGGCGCATGCACATTAAGGGGGCTCAAATTAACAAAATTAAAGGGAATAAAGTGCTATTTAGACCATTTTTTAATTAAAAAAAGTATTTTTTTCAAGGGGCCCCCAGGGATATCCCGACGGCCTAGCCAGGGTAACCACCTATCCTAACTTGTAGAACTCGACTCGGGCAACAAGATAAACACCTGCTTGACCCGGCGCATGCACATTAAGGGGGCTCAAATTAACAAAATCAAAGGGAATAAAGGGCTATTTAGACCATTTTTTAATTAAAAAAAGTATTTTTTTCAAGGATCCCCCAGGGATATCCCGACGGCCTAGCCAGGGTAACCACCTATCCTAACTTGTAGAACTCGACTCGGGCAACAAGATAAACACCTGCTTGACCCGGCGCATGCACATTAAGGGGGCTCAAATTAACAAAATTAAAGGGAATAAAGGGCTATTTAGACCATTTTTTAATTAAAAAAAGTATTTTTTTCAAGGGGCCCCCAGGGATATCCCGACGGCCTAGCCAGGGTAACCACCTATCCTAACTTGTAGAACTCGACTCGGGCAACAAGATAAACACCTGCTTGACCCGGCGCATGCACATTAAGGGGGCTCAAATTAACAAAATTAAAGGGAATAAAGGGCTATTTAGACCATTTTTTAATTTAAAAAAGTATTTTTTTCAAGGGGCCCCCAGGGATATCCCGACGGCCTAGCCAGGGTAACCACCTATCCTAACTTGTAGAACTCGATTCGGGCAACAAGATAAACACCTGCTTGACCCGGCGCATGCACATTTAGGGGCAACTCGGTAGAGCATCTCATCAGCAGATTTTATTCATTAATGACACTCAGTCCTAATTCCTCCGCCACTAACATAGTTCCGAAAACCGAGTGATACATGTATTTTGTTTTATTTGCACAAAGTTTGTTCAGTTGTTACCCATATTTTTTTTCTCGAATCAGTCTAATCATTATACATACTTACTTTTTTGTAATCAGATTACAAAGTAAGAAAAATGAGAATGGGTTGGGTCGAATGAATATCTTTAGCCTTTTGTTGTAGATCGGCATCTCTGCATGCTCTTGCAGAAAATAGGGGCATACCGTGAAAATATGGGGCCGTATATCGATACAAAACGTCTTGTTGAAATATAAAATCCAATTTTTCTAGCTCTTGGAGGAAAAAATTTGAATAGACCTAATTTCATATAGTAAAATACAAAAGAACAAGTGGAGATGTGACATCATCAGTCCACCTAATGAATATTCATGACCATACTGTTTTCACAAAACATTGCTAAAATTTAAACTTCTTTGTTATCCGATTTTGATGAAATTTTTGGCATTTTGCTAAGTGAATTTTACTCTATTTATTAAGCTATACATACTTTCAGCCCGGACCATCCCTTTAATATAATATGTGGTGTATATACCCGCGATATGATAAAAAAATGTTGGCCATCTGCAAAGTTTTAAAATATCACGAGGTTCCGGGGGCTCCGCCCCAGACCAGTGGTGGCACCAAAGGATGAGGCCCAGTGAGTTGCCCCCCCCCCCCCGAAATTTTGAAGAAAAAAATGTTTAGTAAACATTGTCAAACATTTCTCATCCATTCACCGTTAGCATTTAGCTCCCCACAATTTTGGTCACTAACTTAGATCTTTCAGGTCCAGTGGCGTAACTACGGGGGGGGCATCTTTTTTCTCCTTTTACCCGTTTTTTTTTTTTTTTTGGCCAGCCGATTGGGGGGAATCGGCTGGCCAAAAAAAAAAAAAAACGGGTAAAAGGAGAAAAAAGAGGGAGAAAGGAAAAGAAACGTAGTGGGGAACAAATAAATTATTGTTCATTATGATATGTTAAATTACATTATGTAATGTTATATCACAAAAAAGCATTTTTTCATCACTTTATGAAACATTATTTGCTCAAGGCCTGTGTCACTGTTCGTGGTGCTCGCATAGACTGTTTAACGAGATCTATAGCCCTTTTGTACTAAAACCTCCCGTTCTGTACACCAAATATATTTCCTCGCAATTCGAGTTATTGTTTTATGTAGTGACATTTGCTTCTTTTCATGACCACTTAAAGTGATTGCCCTATTTTAAGGTCTTAATATAAAACATTTCCTGTCCGTGCTAACGTTCACATTAGTTGATTGGTGAGATGTCTGCTCTTCATAAATTCCTAAAACCAGTCCTTAAAATGTTAACTTTTCTGATCTCAATATGAAAAATTTTCAGCTCGCGCTTCGCGCTCGCATCATTTGGTAAGTGAAATACGGACGATCTTAGTGAATCCCTGCAAACAAGCCTCTTCAGGTCTGAATTTCTTAAATTTTCAGCTCTCGCTTCGCGCTCGCAGTATTTTTTATTAGTGAGATGCGTATGACTATGACAACAAAATGTGCTTCATGTGTTCAGATGTAATTCTAACAAAATCAGCAAAGGATAGCATTATAGCATTAGATGACTATGATGAGTTATGTATACTCTTAATGGATTCCTAAAATATAGCCCTTAATATATCCCTGTTTGGGGTCAATATACACAAAAATTTCAGCTCGCGCTTCGCGCTCGCATTGTTTGTTTAGCGAGAGGTACGTATCATGATTACAAACAAATTGCTTATAATGTCCCTTTTTAGGTCTAAATATCACAAATTTTCAGCTCGCGCTTCGTGCTCGCATTATTTAATCAGTGAGATACATATTCGTTTAATGTCACTGCATGTCCTTAAAATGTCTCTATTAGGTCAGTATACCTGGCAACTGAGCGCGCTTCGCGCGCTCCCTAAGTGACTCAAAATTTTTGCTGGTGCCCCCCCAACGCCGTGACCCACGGTACGCCAATGTTCAGGTCATTATATAAAATTCACGATGTCGCTCGCGCTACGCGCTCGCAGTAACTAATAATTGAAATAAGTAAATTATCTATTTACATGGGTCTTAAAAATCCAATGTCATTAGAGTTTTCATTATTTGTTTTAGCGAGATACATATCCTGCGTGTCCACAATTTTCATAACTGAAATATTTTCAGCGAATTAGATACCCATTCAGTTCATGATGACAAAAAAGGTGCCAAGAACGTCCAGGTATCATCCCTTCGCGCTCACACTATTTGGTGAGATATCATCTTCATGACCCAATTAATGCAAACAGCTAGTCCTTAACAGGTCGCTTTTCAAGTCAGGAGGGACACCATTATTTTGAAATAAAATTAGCTCGCACTTCTCGCTCGATTTGAAAAAATTGTGTGTCACCCCCCCCCCCCCCCACCGAGAATGTTATTTTGCCTCCTTATAGGATAAAAACCCTTGTGCCATTATTGTTCCGGACCCCATCCGATAACACTGCCCCAAGCCCCCCAAAAAGTTCTGTAAGTGGGAACAAAAAAGAAATGACAAAAGGAAAGAAAGGAAAGGAAGATGAAAGATACATGATGTTCATTTTCTGCACACCATGTCTAAAACAATCTCAAAGTTGCTCGGGGCACAATCCTAAAATATCCTGTTCATACAATATGACCTCTCCGTTATCCCTATTTTTTTTTTCTATTCCCCCCTCATTTTCTTTGCTCTCTCTCCGAGTCCCTTTCCCTTCTCTCTCTTCTATTTCTTTTATCTTTTAAAGTTTTTATTGTTTTTTCATAATTTTGTATAAAAAATCAAATATAATTTACACAAGTAATATAAAAGAGTAGAATGAATGATATCTTCTATTTCATTTTCTCCCTTTCCTTTTTTTTCTACTGTTCCCATTGCCGGCACTAAGAGATAGGGAGGAAGTCGGGGCAGTAGTTCCCAATGTTCTAAATGGCCCTTTATTCCCTTTAATTTTGTTAATTTGAGGCCCCTAAATGTGCATCCACCGGGTCAAGCAGGTGTTTATCTTGTTGCCCGAGTCGAGTTCTACAAGTTAGGATAGGTGGTTACCCTGGCTAGGCCGTCGGGATATCCCTGGGGGCCCCTTGGAAAAATTACTTTTTTTATTAAAAAAAAAGGTCTAAATAGCCCTTTATTCCCTTTAATTTTGTTAATTTGAGCCCCCTAAATGTTCATGCGCCGGGTCAAGCAGGTGTTTATCTTGTTGCCCGAGTCGAGTTCTACAAGTTAGGATAGGTGGTTACCCTGGCTAGGCCGTCGGGATACCCCTGGGGGCCCCTTGGAAAAAATACTTTTTTAAATAAAAAAAATGGTCTAAATAGCCCTTTATTCCCTTTAATTTTGTTAATTTGAGCCCCCTAAATGTGCATGCGCCGGGTCAAGCAGGTGTTTATCTTGTTGCCCGAGTCGAGTTCTACAATTTAGGATAGGTGGTTACCCTGCCTAGGCCGTCAAGATATCCCTGGGGGCCCCTTGGAAAAAATACTTTTTAAAATAAAAAAATGGTCTAAATAGCCCTTTATTCCCTTTAATTTTGTTAATTTGAGCCCCCTTAATGTGCATGCGCCGGGTCAAGCAGGTGTTTATCTTGTTGCCCGAGTCGAGTTCTACAAGTTAGGATAGGTGGTTACCCTGGCTAGGCCGTCGGGATACCCCTGGGGCCCCTTGGAAATAATACTTTTTTAAATAAAAAAATGGTCTAAATAGCCCTTTATTCCCTTTAATTTTGTTAATTTGAGCCCCCTAAATGTGCATGCGCCGGGTCAAGCAGGTGTTTAGCTTGTTGCCTGAGTCGAGTTCTACAAGTTAGGATAGGTGGTTACCCTGGTTAGGCCGTCGGGATATCCCTGGGGGCCCCTTGGATAAAATACTTTTTTTAATAAAAAAATGGTCTAAATAGCCCTTTGTTCCCTTTAATTTTGTTAATTTGAGCCCCTAAATGTGCATGCGCCGGGTCAAGCAGGTGTTTATCTTGTTGCCCGAGTCAAGTTCTAGAAGTTAAGATAGGTGGTTACCCTGGCTAGGCCGTAGGAATATCCCTGGGGGCCCCTTGGAGATATACTGTTTTTAATAAAAAATATAGTCTAAACAGCCCTTTATTCCCTTTAATTTTGTTAATTTGAGCCCCCTAAATGTGCATGCGCCGGGTCAAGCAGGTGTTTATCTTGTTGCCCGAGTCGAGTTCTACAAGTTAGGATAGGTGGTTACCCTGGCTAGGCCGTCGGGATATCCCTGGGTGCCCCTTGGAAAAAATACATTTTTAAATTAAAAAAAAATGGTCTAAACAGCCCTTTATTCCCTTTAATTTTGTTAATTTGAGCCCCCTAAATGTGCATGCACCGGGTCAAGCAGGTGTTTATCTTGTTGCCCGAGTCGAGTTCTACAAGTTAGGATAGGTGGTTACCCTGGCTAGGCCGTCGGGATATCCCTGGGGGCCCCTTGGAAAAATTACTTTTTTTAATAAAAAAAAGGTCTAAATAGCCCTTTATTCCCTTTAATTTTGTTAATTTGAGCCCCCTAAATGTGCATGCGCCGGGTCAAGCAGGTGTTTATCTTGTTGCCCGAGTCGAGTTCTACAAGTTAGGATAGGTGGTTACCCTGGCTAGGCCGTCGGGATATCCCTGGGGGCCCCTTGAAAAAAATACTTTTTTTAATTAAAAAATGGTCTAAATAGCCCTTTATTCCCTTTAATTTTGTTAATTTGAGCCCCCTAAATGTGCATGCGCCGGGTCAAGCAGGTATTTAGCTTGTTGCCCGAGTCGAGTTCTACAAGTTAGGATAGGTGGTTACCCTGGCTAGGCCGTCGGGATATCCCTGGGTGCCCCTTGGAAAAAATACATTTTTAAATAAAAAAAAATGGTCTAAACAGCCCTTTATTCCCTTTAATTTTGTTAATTTGAGCCCCCTAAATGTGCATGCGCCGGGTCAAGCAGGTGTTTATCTTGTTGCCCGAGTCGAGTTCTACAAGTTAGGATAGGTGGTTACCCTGGCTAGGCCGTCGGGATATCCCTGGGGGCCCCTTGGAAAAATTACTTTTTTTAATAAAAAAAAAGGTCTAAATAGCCCTTTATTCCCTTTAATTTTGTTAATTTGAGCCCCCTAAATGTGCATGCGCCGGGTCAAGCAGGTGTTTATCTTGTTGCCCGAGTCGAGTTCTACAAGTTAGGATAGGTGGTTACCCTGGCTAGGCCGTCGGGATATCCCTGGGGGCCCCTTGGAAAAAATACTTTTTAAAATAAAAAAATGGTCTAAATAGCCCTTTATTCCCTTTAATTTTGTTAATTTGAGCCCCCTAAATGTGCATGCGCCGGGTCAAGCAGGTGTTTATCTTGTTGCCCGAGTCGAGTTCTACAAGTTAGGATAGGTGGTTACCCTGGCTAGGCCGTCGGGATATCCCTGGGGGCCCCTTGGAAAAATTACTTTTTTTAATAAAAAAAAAAGGTCTAAATAGCCCTTTATTCCCTTTAATTTTGTTAATTTGAGCCCCCTAAATGTGCATGCGCCGGGTCAAGCAGGTGTTTATCTTGTTGCCCGAGTCGAGTTCTACAAGTTAGGATAGGTGGTTACCCTGGCTAGGCCGTCGGGATATCCCTGGGGGCCCCTTGAAAAAAATACTTTTTTTAATTAAAAAATGGTCTAAATAGCCCTTTATTCCCTTTAATTTTGTTAATTTGAGCCCCCTAAATGTGCATGCGCCGGGTCAAGCAGGTATTTAGCTTGTTGCCCGAGTCGAGTTCTACAAGTTAGGATAGGTGGTTACCCTGGCTAGGCCGTCGGGATATCCCTGGGTGCCCCTTGGAAAAAATACATTTTTAAATAAAAAAAAATGGTCTAAATAGCCCTTTATTCCCTTTAATTTTGTTAATTTGAGCCCCCTAAATGTGCATGCGCCGGGTCAAGCAGGTGTTTATCTTGTTGCCCGAGTCGAGTTCTACAAGTTAGGATAGGTGGTTACCCTGGCTAGGCCGTTGGGATATCCTTGGGGGCCCCTTGGAAAAATTACTTTTTTTAATAAAAAAAAAAGGTCTAAATAGCCCTTTATTCCCTTTAATTTTGTTAATTTGAGCCCCCTAAATGTGCATGCGCCGGGTCAAGCAGGTGTTTATCTTGTTGCCCGAGTCGAGTTCTACAAGTTAGGATAGGTGGTTACCCTGGCTAGGCCGTCGGGATATCCCTGGGGGCCCCTTGGAAAAAATACTTTTTAAAATAAAAAAATGGTCTAAATAGTCCTTTGTTCCCTTTAATTTTGTTAATTTGAGCCCCCTAAATGTGCATGCGCCGGGTCAAGCAGGTGTTTATCTTGTTGCCCGAGTCGAGTTCTACAAGTTAGGATAGGTGGTTACCCTGGCTAGGCCGTCGGGATATCCCTGGGGGCCCCTTGGAAAAAATACTTTTTAAAATAAAAAAATGGTCTAAATAGCCCTTTATTCCCTTTAATTTTGTTAATTTGAGCCCCCTAAATGTGCATGCGCCGGGTCAAGCAGGTGTTTAGCTGGTTGCCCGAGTCGAGTTCTACAAGTTAGGATAGGTGGTTACCCTGGCTAGGCCGTCGCGATATCCCTGGGGGCCCCTTGGAAAAATTACTTTTTTTAATAAAAAAAAAAGGTCTAAATAGCCCTTTATTCCCTTTAATTTTGTTAATTTGAGCCCCCTAAATGTGCATGCGCCGGGTCAAGCAGGTGTTTATCTTGTTGCCCGAGTCGAGTTCTACAAGTTAGGATAGGTGGTTACCCTGGCTAGGCCGTCGGGATATCCCTGGGGGCCCCTTGAAAAAAATACTTTTTTTAATTAAAAAATGGTCTAAATAGCCCTTTATTCCCTTTGATTTTGTTAATTTGAGCCCCCTAAATGTGCATGCGCCGGGTCAAGCAGGTATTTAGCTTGTTGCCCGAGTCGAGTTCTACAAGTTAGGATAGGTGGTTACCCTGGCTAGGCCGTCGGGATATCCTTGGGGGCCCCTTGGAAAAATTACTTTTTTTAAAAAAAAAAGGTCTAAATAGCCCTTTATTCCCTTTAATTTTGTTAATTTGAGCCCCCTAAATGTGCATGCGCCGGGTCAAGCAGGTGTTTATCTTGTTGCCCGAGTCGAGTTCTACAAGTTAGGATAGGTGGTTACCCTGGCTAGGCCGTCGGGATACCATTGGGGGCCCCTTGGAAAAACTACTTTTTAAATAAAAAAAATGGTCTAAATAGCCCTTTATTCCCTTTAATTTTGTTAATTTGAGCCCCCTAAATGTGCATGCGCCGGGTCAAGCAGGTGTTTATCTTGTTGCCCGAGTCGAGTTCTACAAGTTAGGATAGGTGGTTACCCTGGCTAGGCCGTCGGGATATCCCTGGGGGCCCCTTGGAAAAAATACTTTTTTAAATAAAAAAAATGGTCTAAATAGCCCTTTATTCCCTTTAATTTTGTTAATTTGAGCCCCTAAATGTGCATGCGCCGGGTCACGCAGGTGTTTAGCTGGTTGCCCGAGTCGAGTTCTACAAGTTGGGATAGGTGGTTACCCTGGTTAGGCCGTCGGGATATCCCTGGGGGCCCCTTGGAAAAAATACTTTTTTAAGTAAAAAAAATGGTCTAAATAGCCCTTTATTCGTTTAATTTTGTTAATTTGAGCCCCCTAAATGTGCATGCACCGGGTCCAGCAGGTGTTTATCTTGTTGCCCGAGTCGAGTTCTACAAGTTAAGATAGGTGGTTACCCTGGCTAGGCCGTCGGGATATCCCTGAGGGCCCCTTGGAAAAAATACTTTTTTTAATAAAAAAAATAGTCTAAACAGCTCTTCATTCCCTTTAATTTTGTTAATTTGAGCCCCCTAAATGTGCATGAGCCGGGTCAAGCAGGTGTTTATCTTGTTGCCCGAGTCAAGTTCTACAAGTTAGGATAGGTGGTTACCCTGGCTAGGCCGTCGGGATATCCCTGGGGGCTCCTTGGAAAAAATACTTTTTTAAATAAAAAAATGGTCTAAACAGCCCTTTATTCCCTTTAATTTTGTTAATTTGAGCCCCCTAAATGTGCATGCGCCGGTCAAGCAGGTGTTTATCTTGTTGCCCGAGTCGAGTTCTACAAGTTAGGATAGGTGGTTACCCTGGCTAGGCCGTCGGGATATCCCTGGGGGCCCCTTGAAAAAAAAATTAAATTAGAAATTTCCAACCCTTTTATTCCCTGACTTTTGTCCCCTAAAAAACCTCGTATTAGGGCAAGCCAGCTATTTTATGGTTGCCCGAGTTGTGTTTCACCTTTTAAACCCCCTAGCTAGCTTTCAAAACCCCTAATTTTTGAATATCGAATATTGAATATCTGTCCAACTTCACACGCGTTTGAATATCGAACCTGAATATCCAACCAACTTTACAGTTTGAATATCGAATATCGAATATCCAACCAACTTCACGCCGGTTACAACTACGTCTACGGTACCGGTACGTACAACTAAGAACTGTAATTGTGGCGAGCAGAAGATAAATACTAATACAGGTTCCCAACTGATACACACACACTTCTGAATACCCACACTTCATTTAATTGTCCCCTTACCTCATCTCAAATGCCAATATGATAGCGTCTTCTCAAAATTTTGAGCAAAATATGGAGGACAACGGGAGTCACGCATGAATCTGACATGAGATCGTATGCCGTGCGTGCAGCTGTAGTCCATCCATGCACATGCACATGCGCCGCATGCATGCAGTCTAGTCTGATCCGATCCAACGAATTGTATTTCTGTGGTCTGATCTGTGCACTGATCTCTCCCCTACCTGGATGGGAACAATAACGCTGATTGGCCTATTCCGTGTTGAAGCACCGGAAGTTGGTACCTCCGCACGCCGAGTTCCCCCAAAAAAGCAAAAATCGGAGTAGAGTCTGGTACACGGCAATAGTGTCAATTCTTAATAATACTTACCAAATCAACTCTTATAACAGCCATTTTCAATGTGAATTTATACCTGATACAAAGTTTAAGATGTCGTCCTGTGCCACGTATAATTGCACTTATTGTGACGACCGTGGAAACAGAGAAAATGGGATTACTTTTCACAGATAAGACAAGCTGGTGAACTGCATAGTTGTAGACTTTATGTAGTCCCATGTGCTCAAATACATGTGTGGTAATTTTAAATTACCAGAGCAAGTTTCCAAAACTTTAAAACTCCGGGGGGGGGGTTATCGATTGTTGTGATTTCTCTGGAAGCGTGATGAATTCAAACCATGATTCAAATGAATATTCAGTTTATTAATATTCACAAATGTCACCAAGTTTTATGAGTTTATCAATCATGTTTGGACAGAAGAATATCACGACTGAGACACGAAAATACTGACCGTGTATAGCATGTATTGTGAAACTTAAGTTAAGACTGAAAATCTGCCGTTTCGGAGGAGTTAAAAAAATAAAATTTTGCAAGCATAGATCCTGACCGAAATAGACTGATTTTTGGGACAAGGACTGGATCTACAAGGTATTCTGAAAATTATTTATCTTTTATTTGTGAAAGGACAATAAAATTTACAAGCTATAGGTACATGTACTGTAGGGCCGTTGCATTAAGAGTTACAATCAAACGCAACTCTAAAAATCACGCGCAACTTGATTTTCAACCAATCAACAGCGCGTATTTGGGACTTGCGATTGATTTTTTGACTTGCGTTTAAACGCAAATCTTTCTGCAACGGGCCCCAGGACTTTAGGGGGCTTATGTAACTTGTGGCATGTGAATTTGTGATATTTCTCTGTCAACAATAGATCGAATTATTTTTTCCAAGAACTCTTTTTTTTTAAGTACGTAAAAAAGACATTAAGCTACAGAGACGGATTTACAGACTTCAGAAATTTCACAGAACTTATTTTGAGATGCTGAATGTCTTCAAAGAAAAAATGTCTCGGTGGAGCAAAAAAAAAAGGGGGGGGGGTTATCAACCAGAAATTTAGGGGGTGACGCAATAAAAATAATCTGACAAGCAAAAAAAGGTTATCAACCCAAAATTTAGGAAGGGATGCAAAACAAAAGAAATAATCTGACAAGCATCAAAAAAGGGTTATCAACCAGAATTTCAGGGCGGACCACAACGATTTTAGGGGGGTCCACCTGAATTTAGGGGGGATGCAGGAAAAAAATTGACAAGCAAAAAGAACAAAAAAAAGTTGTCAACATAAATTTCGGGGGGTCTGTCCCCCACCTAAAATTTAGGGGTACAGGACCCCCCCCCCCCGCAGCCTACAGTGTATATGAACAAACTGGGTAGAGGAAGAGGGTCGATCGATGTGACAGAAGGAAAGAGAGAGAAGGTCAAGTCCACCTCAGAAAAATGTTGATTTGAATCAATAGAGAAAAATCAGACAAGCACAATGCTGAAAATTTCATTAAAATCTGATGTAAAATAAAAAGTTATGAAATTTCAAAGTTTCGCTTAAATTAAAAAAAAATAGTGATATGAACGAGCCAGTTACATCCAAATGAGAGAGTCAATGAAATTATACTCACTATTTCTTTTGTGTTTTATAGTTTGAATTATACAATATTTCATTTTTTACGAATTTGACTATTAGGACCTCCTTGCCGGAAGCACAAAATGTTAAAATAATGGAATACCAACCGAGATGTGCATTTAACTTTTTTGTGAAATGAAGCGAAACTTTAAACTGCCATAACTTTCATATTACATCCGATTTTGATGAAATTTTCAGGGTTATGCTTGTTGAATTTTTTTTTTTATTCAAATCAAGTTTTTGTTGGGTGGACTTGTTCTTTAAAGGGCGAGTCCACCTCATGAAAATGATTATTTGAATAGAGAGAAAAACACACAATAATGCTCAAAATCTAATCAAAATCAGAAATACAATATGAAAGTTATATTTTCAACGTTTGAAAACGATGAATTTTTCGGTGTTACACTTGTTTGATTTTTTTATGGGTGGGGGTGGGGTAGACTTAAATTAAGTTAAATTAAATTAAATTAAATTAAATTAAATTAATGGGGGTTCAAGCCTTCATAACCTAGAAAGTCCTCGCCATATCGATCCTAAGATGGCTATTTGGAAAACCTCCAAAATACCCCTAGACAAGTCAAGGATTTCATCCATTCTTCCGTAGGTGAGAAAAACACCAACCCCTTCAAAATTATGTTTCCGAATTGTATACTGGGAAAGTACAATGGTTTCAAGAAAATTGCGAATTCTGGCACCTTAAATATATGAAGTTTTGTATAAAAAGCAATGAGTGCTTCAGTGTGCAGACAGCTAGCGTATCGCTCACAATGCACATGCTAATGGAGCGATCGCGTTCCTTTTGGGGGAACTGGTATGGCGGACAATAGAACTCGCGGGCTTCAAACAAAGGACCCTCCCCGCATATCCAGTTAGGGGAGAGATCAGTGGATCTGTGGCATGTGATGTGATGTGATATATGGCACGCTACCGTGATCGGCCAGTGCTGATATTTTTGGAAAAAAATTATCGGTGAACATCTATAGGCCTAATTGGTGGACTATTCATTGTATGGCCGTACACAGTGGGGGCATGGGCAGGTGCCCATGGAAATTTTGATTTTTTTTTTTTTAAAGAGGCGTTTGAGTTGTTCATGTTTATATTTCATAACACAGACATATGCCTACGAATTAAACACACCGACTAAATAACCACCCCTAACCATGCACACCAAACAATATAAAAGGATGACTTCAACAATCATAACACGTTGCATATCAGCAGGAAAACCAGATTATTATATGAGTACAAGGCAAATACATCTCTAATTAAAGGACAAGTCCACCCCAACAAAAGTTTGATTTGAATCAATAGAAAAAAATCACTAGCAAAATGCTGAAAATTTCATCAAAATCGGATGTAAAATAAGACTGAGAGTTATATGACATTTTAAAGTTTTGCTTCATTTCATATATGCACATCTCGGTCGGTATGCAAATGAGGAACTGATGACATCACTCACTCACTATTTCTTTTGTATTTTATTATATGTGGTTTGCAGAGCAAACCTTGAAACTATATTTTGTAATTTGTCGATTTTTGCTCCTTGTATTTTTCAAGTTCGATTTTGTTACTTTCGTGCTACCATGAAGTTTTTGTTTATCTTTTGCCGATTCTGCTCATGAATATGTAAATTTAGATGCCATTTTGATTTTGTCAAGCACTGACGTTCGAGGGACGAAAGTCTCTTAATTTGTATCAAGTTGGCCAGGAAATGCCGCCCAAGAAGTAAGTTTGATGATTAAAATAATATATATTATATAAGTAATAAGATATAAAGATAATTTCCACAGAGTATTAAGAAAAAGTACGTTTAAGATAGTGTAGAGAGTCTTGAACTGTAATAAACACGTGCGGCGTGTAATTAACGCTCGCAGTATGCGTGTCTGTGTATTGTACAGTAAATGGATGTGAAATGAACTTGAGTTGCGGTGCGCACTCGATTCGGCAAGGTAGTTGTACTTTATGAGCCGAAGTGTGAAGTTTTAAGAGTATATTTGAACGTTATAAAGACATAAGCTTGATAGATTAATTCAGGAAAAGTAATATGAGTCGTATGAATATTTGAGTTTTTGAAGGGAACAAATGTTGAATTTAGCGGCGTGATGACGTCATAGGCGAGATTCGTTAGGGCAGGCATATGGGCGTGGTCTCATGTATTGATTGACGTTTGTTTTCGTTTTAATTCTACCAAAGATAGGTGAGGTGTATAAAGGCACATTTAAAAGGTTGTACAATGACAGTTTGAGTAATTATCCGATTTTTAGGAACTTTTAGTTCAGTAGTTTTGTCAAACAAACGAAGCTTTAATTTATGCAAGGTCAGTTCAGGGTCACCCGTTGCCTTTCTTTTGTGTTTTTAATATTAGTTTGCAAACGCTAGCTAAGAAGGATGCCTGTTAAGTTGAGAATATATATTGAATGTTTTTAAAGGGTTTCTTATAAATTTAGTCGGGCTTAACTATTTATCTGGTTAATAAAGCTTTTTGGCAAGTTATCATTAGGCTCATTCATGATATAACTGAAATTAATAACGGATATATTTGTTTGTTAATTGTGTTATTTAATAGTAAGTTAAGAAATATGATATTGTAAACGGAAAGCTGATTTATTGGAAATTTATGAAGCATTTGACTAAGACTTAATGCAAATACATATGCAAATGAGGTTTATTTCTAGTCTCTTTTCAAGTTGTTTTAAAGAAGAAAAGAAGTATTTCTGGTATGTAATGACAACAGATAATTCTTTGTGTCAAATCATTGGACATATGTTTATGATGCTTTTCCGTTTTCTGTCTTTACAGATTGAATAAAATAAGGTAGTGAGCCTGCCTGACTATACAGTTTAAAGCGGCCTTTTCTGGTGTCTGTTATCTCTGAGTCTTCGACGATCCATCAATTCAATTTCTTCAATTTCTATGATCTGGGAGAGGTCTGAAGGTCACCACGAGAAGTCTGCTGTCTGGATCTGACGACTCTTCACATCAGGGATCAGAAGTCTTCAAGAGATATGTCAGTTGAGAAAGTCAAATCTCTGCGCCTGCAGAGGAGAGGGGCAAAAGCCAAGTTGTCCAGGTATGGAAAGGCCCTTCAGAGCCTGATCAATGATCAGAGACCTGTACCAGAAGTACAGGAGATGTTTGAACAGTATGCTGGTGCCTTTGATGATCTTCAGAATAAGCATGCTAGTTATACCGAAGTGGTAGAAGATGACGACGAATTCGAAAAGGAAGAGTTGTGGATGGACGAGTGCCATAATTCGTTCATGAAGCTACAGATCATCGAAAGGGACTATTGCAAGGTTGATGAAAGTTTCAGGGAAGTAACGCAACCCCAGGAACATCAGCAAGGTGCATCGGCCAGGTATTATCAGAGTTTAGAAGCAACGTTGTCAGCCGATGAACAGCAAGATGAGTCATCCAGAGAGGCAGGTCAGCCTGCTGATGCAGGAAGGAGAATGAAAGGATCTGCTTATAAGATGGAGAGGCCTAAACTGCCAAGCTTCGATGGCAACATCCGAGATTACTGTATCTTCAAGGCTGATTTTCTCCATGCTGTTGGAAATCAGTACGATGATAGAGATGCCCTCATGATTCTGCGCTCTTGTCTTCAGAGCAAGCCCTTGCAGTTGGTTAAAGGGATAGGACAAGACTATACCGCAGCCTGGGAGCAACTAGATATGATTTACGGGGATGAGCGGTTTGTAGCTGACGCCATCATCAATGATATTTCCAAGGTCAGACCATTAAAGACGGGAGAATCTGACAGGTTTTGTGAATTCGTTCACCTTGTTCGAAGGAGTTACAACACCTTAAAGGAGATAAACCAACCAGGGAACCTAGACAACAGCCACATGCTTGCCATAATGGAAAAAAAGCTTAGCCCAGAAGACCGACTGGTTTGGTTTAGACACCAAGAAACATGTGGCAAGGCAAGCTTCGATTTGTTCCTCACCTGGCTTACAATCGAACTGAAGTCCAGAATGAGAGCGTCGGCCCCAGTAAGAAGTGATAGTAAGTCAGGTGGTGTTCATATAGTAGGAAAGGCAGTACCCAATGGAGAAACCAAATTCCAGCCTTTTCACAAGTGTTGGATCTGCGAGACTTCGTCACATTGGTTGGATCAGTGCAAGAAGTTCTTAGCCATGTCACAGATAGATAGGCTTCAACTAGTCAAGACCAACCATGCATGTTTCAGCTGTTTGAAGAAGGCTGGGAAAGAACACAGAATGTCCAACTGCAAACGAAGACGTAGGTGCAGTGAAACAAGTGCTGGGGAACCATGTAAATACTTCCACCATCCCCTCCTACACGCATCAACAGAAGTCAGAGGTGGAAATGTAGATGTTGCCTTTGCGGGCAACTCGGAAGCACTGCTGCCTATTGTTACAGTCGAGATCTTGGGGCAGCGAGGAGCAGTCTGTGAGGGAAATGTGCTCTTGGACTCTGGAGCACAAGTAAGTCTAATCAAGAAGTCTGTTGCTGAGGAACTGAAGCTGAAGGGAAGCAACATCAGCATCACCATTACCAAGGTCGGTGGAGAGCAAGAGCAGATGGAAACCCAACAACATCAACTGAAAGTGAAATCCCTCTCTACTAATGCCATCCATTCGGTGACAGCAGTGGCATTACCATGTATTAGTGAGAACATTGCAGAGGTGAAGATAGATGCAATGGCCAAGCTGTTTAATCTGAAGTCTGGTGATCTACGAAGAGGAAGTGGGTCAGTTCATCTTCTCATTGGCATAGACTACCCAAAGATGCATATGGGTAAGTCAAGACAGAAGGGACAGTTAGCAGCTCGTAAATCACCACTGGGCTGGGTTATCTTTGGTGCTCCCAAGAAAAGCAGTGACAGGATGAATGTGCTGCATGTGAAGTTGACATCTCCTATCGACTTGACTGATTTCTGGAGCTCAGAATCCATGGGAGTGCAGTCCAGCTCCTGTCATTGCGAGCCAAGTCCCTTGAGTAAGCAGGAGAAGGAAGAAGAGCAGATCATCAGAGAGTCTAGCAAAAAGGTTGGAAATAAATGGGAGATTGCTTATCCTTGGAGAAAAGATCCCAACTTACTTCCTGACAATCGAGCACAAGCAGAGAAGGTACTGTGTTCAACAGAGAAAAGGCTTGCACGAAACCAGGACCATGCAGATGCCTATGGTAAACAGATGAAAGAACTGGTAGAGAATGGATTTGCTCGTAAGTTAACAGAGAATGAAGTAGATCAGTATGAGGGTCCTATTCACTACATATCCCACCATGCTGTTCTGCGACCTGAGAAGAGAAGCACACCTGTACGCATCGTATTCAATTCATCATCATCATATCACGGTCATTGCTTAAATGACTATTGGTTCAAGGGTCCAGACCTCCTGAATGATCTTTTGGGGGTGCTGCTGAGATTCCGGATGAATGAAGTTGGATTCTGCGGAGACATTTCTAAGATGTACCACAGGGTCTCGATTCCTGAGAGAGATATGAATGTACACCGGTACCTGTGGCGAGACATGCAGACCGATAGAAAGCCAGATGTTTACATTATGAAAGTGGTTACGTTTGGAGACAAGCCAGCGCCAGCTATGGCCCAGCTGGCATTGAGAATGACAGCGGAAGCAGCAGAAGCTACACATCCGAAAGCAGCACAAGTGTTGAAGGAGAGTGTCTACATGGACGACATTTGTGACTCAGTTAGAGAAGTGAGTGAAGCAGAGCAGCTTACAAGTGAAATTGACCAGGTACTTCAGGAAGGTGGCTTCAAAGTCAAAGGCTGGACCAGCAATGAAGCATTGAAAGGAGAAAGTAAAAAGGAAGGGGAAACCAGAATCCTTGAAGCTGCCCTGGAAGACAAAGTGCTGGGAATAGCATGGGATAACCAGCAAGACATGTTCTTCTACAAAGTAAAGGAGACAGTTCCCAGTTCTCCTAATGATGGGAAAGATGAAGAGAGTCTGCTTACCAAGAGAAAGGTCCTGAGCAGAATTGCACGAATATTCGATCCAATAGGCTTTGCCGCTCCCGTACTAGTTCGTGCAAAAATTGGAATGCAGCAGCTGTGGCAGAGAGGATACGATTGGGATGAACTGTTACCTTCCGATCAACAGAAGTGGTGGGTGACATTCTTGAAAGAGATGCAGGACTTAAATAACGTCAAATACGAGAGATGTCTTACTCCACCGATGGCTATCGGTCAACCCACACTATGCATATTTGCGGATGCGTCTGAGGTAGCATTTGGAGTCTGCGTATATTTGCAGTGGAAACTAGAAGATGGTAAATATGCTGTTAGATTTGTACTAGCCAAATCTCGAGTCGCTCCTCTGAAGAAGATTACTGTACCTAGACTAGAGCTTCAGGCGGCAGTGATGGCTGCAAGAGTCTACACAACTGTCATGAAAGAACTGAGGCTGCAGCCTGAGAGTGTCATCTTCATGACTGATAGCATGATCGCCCTATCTTGGATTCGAAGTGAGGGCAGGAAATTCAAGCCATTCGTTGCAGCAAGGATTGGTGAAATCCAAAGCCATACCAACCCTGCACAGTGGAAGTATGTCCCAGGAGAGCTTAACCCAGCTGATGACGTCTCTAGAGGTCTGCCAGTAAAGAAGCTCTCAGAAAGATGGAAGCAAGGACCTGCGTTCCTGTACAGACCTAAAGAGGAATGGCCGTCAGAAAAGGCTGTTCCAGACACAGAAACAGAGGTTGAATCAGAACGACGCAAGGTCAATCACATCTCAGCCAAACAAAATGATGTGATAGATGTCAAGAAATTCTCAAGCTGGAGAAAACTAATCCGAGTGACAGCCTATGTCTTGAAGTTCGTCGAGAAACTGAAAGCTGCACGTTGGATAAGGTCTGATGACAATGTCGATCCTGATGAAAGATGCTTATCGACAGCCCAGTTGCAGAAAGCTGAACGCTTTTTGATTAAGGAAGCCCAGAGTACCTTGCATCAACGGGTAAAGAATGGAGACTTCAAGACACTAAGCCCGTTTGTAGACAAAGAGGGAATTATCAGAGTCGGTGGACGGCTAGACAAGGCTCAGATATCTTATGAGCAAAGACATCCAGCTTTGCTGCCATATGGTGCATGGATATCAACGCTGATCACAAGACATATGCATCAGCTAGGACATGGTGGTGTGGCAGCTACAGCAGCAAAGATAAGACGCCAATACTGGATCCTGCAGATTCACAAGCTGGCAAAGACTGTGAAGTATAGGTGCGTGATGTGTCGACGCATGGAGCATCAGGTGGAGTCACAAGTCATGTCTGATCTACCAGATGAGAGAGTTGCCCCGTTTACACCACCATTTTACTTCTCATCTGTGGACTATTTCGGCCCAATATCAGTTAAGGTAGGGAGGAACAAGACCGCCAAGCACTATGGGGTCCTCTTCTCCTGCCTGAATACAAGAGCCATACATCTTGAAGTGGCTGTTGATTGCACGTCCATGGAATTCATGCAGGTGCTACGGAGGTTTTTCGCCATGAGGGGTCAACCTGCATTCATACTGAGCGACAACGGCACACAGTTCGTCGGTACTGAAAGAGAGTTACATGAGATGGTGCAAGGTTGGAGCTCTGAGGAGTTAAGAGATTTCTGCGCTGAGAGAGGAACGACGTGGAAGTTCACAACTCCATCTGCACCACATCACAATGGGTGTGCTGAGGCGCTAGTGAAGAGCTGCAAGATTGCCCTGAAGAAAGCCATCGGGGATCAACTGCTCACACCCTTCGAGCTGCACACCTGTCTCCAAGAGGTCGCTAATCTCGTCAACCAGCGACCCATTGGAAGAGCACCAAATGATCCTGATGATGGGACATATCTGTGTCCAAACGATCTACTCCTTGGAAGATCTTCGAGCGCGGTTCCTCAAGGTCCCTTCAGAGAGACGAAGAACCCAAGACATCGCTTCGAATTTGTCCAGCGAATCGTCGACGCTTACTGGAAGAGTTGGATGCGTGACGTCTTTCCACTACTGGTTCCGCGTCGAAAATGGAACAATGACAGACGCAATGTCCGAATCGATGATGTGGTTATTCTGGCTGACCATAATGCAGTTCGAGGAAAGTGGACATTGGGTAGAATCATCCAGGTGTACCCTGGAACTGATGGGAAGGTTCGAACAGTAAAGGTCAAATCTAAAGGTTGTGAGTATAAGCGACCAATCTCGAAGATTGTTGTAATCTATCCAACAGAAGGGTATGACGATGAGTAAAAAGGGAGTTAATCCAATTATGTTGGCTCTATTATCTCGCTAAACGAGGTAATTTGTGAATTTTGTGATACGTTTGAACATGTTGAATTTTGTATAAGCAAAAATTTTATTAACGCACAGTTGTTAAAAAGCTCAAAATTGGAAGCTTGGGATATATTTGTGACAAGTACAATTTTGAAGTGAATATTTTTCATCAAGTTTGTTAAACATTGTTCTTTTACAGTGAAGGGATATTGACCTGTTTTCCGCTATGGTTGGCGGGGGGAGGATGGTTTGCAGAGCAAACCTTGAAACTATATTTTGTAATTTGTCGATTTTTGCTCCTTGTATTTTTTCAAGTTCGATTTTGTTACTTTCGTGCTACCATGAAGTTTTTGTTTATCTTTTGCCGATTCTGCTCATGAATATGTAAATTTAGATGCCATTTTGATTTTGTCAAGCACTGACGTTCGAGGGACGAAAGTCTCTTAATTTGTATCAAGTTGGCCAGGAAATGCCGCCCAAGAAGTAAGTTTGATGATTAAAATAATATATATTATATAAGTAATAAGATATAAAGATAATTTCCACAGAGTATTAAGAAAAAGTACGTTTAAGATAGTGTAGAGATTCTTGAACTGTAATAAACACGTGCGGCGTGTAATAAACGCTCGCAGTATGCGTGTCTGTGTAATGTACAGTAAATGGATGTGAAATGAACCTGAGTTGCGGTGCGCACTCGATTCGGCAAGGTAGTTGTACTTTATGAGCCGAAGTGTGAAGTTTTAAGAGTATATTTGAACGTTATAAAGACATAAGCTTGATAGATTAATTCAGGAAAAGTAATATGAGTCGTATGAATATTTGAGTTTTTGAAGGGAACAAATGTTGAATTTAGCGGCGTGATGACGTCATAGGCGAGATTCGTTAGGGCAGGCATATGGGCGTGGTCTCATGTATTGATTGACGTTTGTTTTCGTTTTAATTCTACCAAAGATAGGTGAGGTGTATAAAGGCACATTTAAAAGGTTGTACAATGACAGTTTGAGTAATTATCCGATTTTTAGGAACTTTTAGTTCAGTAGTTTTGTCAAACAAACGAAGCTTTAATTTATGCAAGGTCAGTTCAGGGTCACCCGTTGCCTTTCTTTTGTGTTTTTAATATTAGTTTGCAAACGCTAGCTAAGAAGGATGCCTGTTAAGTTGAGAATATATATTGAATGTTTTTAAAGGGTTTCTTATAAATTTAGTCGGGCTTAACTATTTATCTGGTTAATAAAGCTTTTTGGCAAGTTATCATTAGGCTCATTCATGATATAACTGAAATTAATAACGGATATATTTGTTTGTTAATTGTGTTATTTAATAGTAAGTTAAGAAATATGATATTGTAAACGGAAAGCTGATTTATTGGAAATTTATGAAGCATTTGACTAAGACTTAATGCAAATACATATGCAAATAAGGTTTATTTCTAGTCTCTTTTCAAGTTGTTTTAAAGAAGAAAAGAAGTATTTCTGGTATGTAATGACAACAGATAATTCTTTGTGTCAAATCATTGGACATATGTTTATGATGCTTCTCCGTTTTCTGTCTTTACAGATTGAATAAAATAAGGTAGTGAGCCTGCCTGACTATACAGTTTAAAGCGGCCTTTGCTGGTGTCTGTTATCTCTGAGTCTTCGACGATCCAATATGAAATATGAAATATTTTTATTTTCTCGTCATTGTCATGTGAAATGAAGTTTCATTCCTCCCTGAACACGTAGAATTCCATTAATTTAACATTTTGTGCTTCAGGCAATTAAAGATCGAGGTCCTAATCGTCAAATTCTTAACAAATTTAAATATTGTATAATTCAAACAAAATACAATAAAATATTATGCATGTATTTAATAATAAATTATAATTTATTACAAAAATACAAAAGAAGTCGTGAGTGAGTGACATCGTCGAACTGGCTCGTTTATACATAACTACATGTATTTTGTTAATTAGCGAAACTTTGAAATGTCATAACTGTCTTATTTTACACCAGATTTTGATGAAATTATCAGCATTGTGCTTGTCTGATTTTTCTCTATTGATTCAAATCAACATTTTTCTGAGGTGGAATTGGCCTTTAACGAACACAAATACAAACAATATAAGAATAGCCTTTCCAGTACATGTACTCTAAGACGAGCTTAAGAAAATTATTTCTCGATAACCAATTTGAAAATCATGAAAGTATGGAAGCTTAAAAGTGCCACCGAGATGTTGAGATAATTATCTCGGGAAGTCGACATCTTGATAGCAAAAGATAAGATGACGAGATCCCAGATCTCATCATGTCGACATCTTTTAGAAGAGATGATGAGATGACAAGATCCCAGATCTCATCATGTCAACATCTTCTGGAAGAGATGATGAGATGACAAGATCCCGGATTTCATCATGTTGACATCTTTTAGAAGAGATGTTGAGATGACAAGATCCCGGATCTCATCATGTCAACATCTTTTAGAAGAGATGTTGAGATGACAAGATCCAGGATCTCATCATGTCAACATCGTGTAGAAGAGATGATGAGATGACAAGATCTTCGATCCATGATCATGTCATCTAATCATCTCTTCTTAAAGATGTAGACATGACGAGATCCAAGATCTTGTCATCTCATCATCTCTTCTAAAAGATGTTAACATGATGAGTTCCGGGATCTTGTCATCTCATCTCTTCTACAAGATGTCAACATGATGAGATCCGAGATCTTGTCATCTCATCATCTCTTCTACAAGATGTCAACATGATGAGATCCAGGATCTTGTCATCTCATCATCTCTTCTTAAAGATGTTGACATGATGAGATCCGGGATCTTGTCATCTCATCATCTCTTCTACAAGATGTCAACATGATGAGATCCGGGATCTTGTCATCTCATCATCTCTTCTACAAGATGTCAACATGATGAGATCTGGGATCTCGTCATCTTATCTTTTGCTATCAAGATGTCGACTTCCCGAGATAATTATCTCAACATCTCGGTGGCACTTTTAAGCTTCCATATGAAAGTAATCAATCGTGCACTGAATAAAAATACCCCAACTTACTTTTACTCAGGAAAACAATACACAGGGACTGTAACAGACGCAAATCAGATAGTCCAAAGCTGGAATGATTATAAATAGTGGGCTAAATCCAGGGGGGGGGCACTTCGACCAAAAGTGGTAGGGGTGCATGTGCCGTGGGTGAGGCAAAAAACGGGGGCCTTGGAGCGCGATTATTGTAAAAATTAGGACGGTCTTCGGAACGGGCTTCGGAACTACAATTTTGTGAAAACGGGGGTCCTTGGAACGGATCGCCAGCGTGTGAGTACGTGCGTATGCACCCCGATGGAACGGGCATGCGTGCATGATGCAGCTATAGCGCGTCCTCCGCCGGGTGCGCTCGCGCAGAGACGATGGTCGGACAGCGCTCGGTAGCCGCTTTTCACCAAAATTGCAGCAGATCAATGCGACCGGAACTTCGGCGTAACGAAAAATATGCGAAGCTTTGGAGCGGATTTCTTTCTTCTTTTTTCTAGACAAGAACAAAATGCTATGCCTTATTGGAGCGGCTTTCTTTGTTATTTTTTCAATAAGAGAAAAACTATGCATTGGAACGGAAATTTGGGTGTGAAAATGGGGGTCCCCTCCGCGGCACATACCCTCTTTTATACACTGAGTGCCCCCCCCCCCGGGGGGGGGGCTAAATCTTTCCAAAGATATCCAACCATCGGAAAAACTCTTCTCGAATTATCTGGAAACTCGGCCACTTCCATTTTTTGTCCAATCAACAGAGCAAGAAACAGATAATAATTCAAAATCCCATAGAAGCCCAATTATACTGGAATAACGAACTTTAAAACATGTCACCACAGAAACTGTGAGACATTAGCGTACCTACAGGTACCCCCCCCCCCCCCTCCTCTGACGAGTCACAACTGATCCCTGAATAAACGCTTTGACAGTCTTGACATTAGCATTAACAAATCATTCATTCATGAATTCAACGTATTCAGAGATGGTTTTTGTAAAACATTGACAATAAACATCAGGCAATACGAGCGAATTACTAATCTATTCCATGCTCGCCGAGCTAAACTCAGCCAACACAAAGCATAAGCACTCCCTATCGTCATAGCCACGTCCCGGCCAGTAGAGCAGCGGCCAGCGCCAACGGGCAATGGCGGTGGCAGTGCAGTGCAGTGGTCGTGGCAACAGCAAAACGGCGGTCCCGGTAGATGGAGTTTTCTTTTTCAAATATTGCAATTGGCGGTTAGACGTGCGCGCGCGCGTACGTGCGTGCGATAGAGCTAGCTAACAAGCAGCCAAGCGGCCCTGCTTGCCAACGCGAAAGGGAGGGGGGAGGGGGTGAATTAAAACCAAATCAGGGGTGTCTTCTTTTTCCTCTCGATTGGTTCTGGTTTGGAAACCATGATGGCGTCACTGTTTTCCTTGGATCTTGGAATCTATGAAAAAGTTTTCGATCCCTTCACTTTTTTTTCCTGTATTCTCTTATTTTCTTTTTTATTTTCGTTGTCTTTTTTCTTTTCTGTTAATCTTTCTTTTCTTCATTGCCTTTTTTCTTTTCTTGTTTTTCCCCTTAATATATATTTTTTTACTCACTCCTCATCTTCCCTTTTAATTTGCTTTTGTAATGATAGAAATTGAGATTTTATTCAGTAGATTTCTTTTCTGTTACATTGTACTATACCCTGATGGCGGCAGGGAATTTTGATAGGGGTGAGGGAGCAAGACCATGTGGATAAATCATTTCAATCAAGTAATGACCGGCCTATAGAATATCTCTCCTCTTTATAAACGCTGTCCACAAGTGGGAAAGAATAATTAGGGCCTAAAAAATAGAATTAGAATTTTGAAAATATCATTTGTAAAAAAAAAAGAGAGAAATAATTCATAATTGGAAGCAACTATAATAGCGTACAAATGGGTTCAGAGGGGGCTTTTGACGTTGCAGACAGACAAGATCAGGGTTTGCGGATGGGAATTTGATAGAGGTTGGGGGACCAAGACAACCAACAGTGAATTCATTTTGAGCAAAATATGGGGCATTGCAAGAAACTTGCAATCGAAGCAATCGAATGCAAATTAATTTCAGACTCCAAAATCATGAGGGTCATACTTTTCATTGCAAACTTGCAACTGATCCATAAAAAAATCCAAATTGTTATGTTCTAGATAAACTTAATGTTTATCATCACCTGTAAATTTGCATCTGATCGAATTTTGGGACTGATTGCAAATATCTTCTTGGAACACTCAATATATAGTTTTTTTATAAAAAGCGGCCATAAACAAGCAAAATGATTATAAAAATAGAATAAAACTTATTAATTAAAAATCAAAACCCTTATTATCAAAAAAGATTTCATTGACCGATTGATTTTATTTTTGCACCCATTGCATCAGATTTAAATTTAGAAAGTAACATGTACAATTGTAAAATATAACAAATTTATAATGTTGTATTATAACCACTGGATCAATAATATTTAAACACATATAGACCTTTTACTTAATAAGGAAAAAGACAATTTAAAAGAATGCAAGATACCATGTTTACAATCATGAGCGATTACACTTGATTTGGGGAAGCTGCTCGCATAAAAGTCACAGCTCAAATATTTAATTAACTCTAAATACCTTTTAATCTTTGATATATTTTCTTTAAATCTTCGGAATTATGATAATGGGTAATGCAACTGGGCATACCATTCACCATTAACACTAATGGCATTCATTAGGCAAACACCACTAAGCCACTATGGCTTTACAATTATCCAACATGATTATATATACCACTAGGCACATACTACTAAGACACCATATTGGGTATATGGTATACCATTGATACCAATCATACCATTATAGAGGCACATACTATTGAGACACCATTGGGTATATGGTATACCATGCAGTCATACCATTAGAGGCACATACTACTCACACACCATTTGACACCACTGAGACACCATTGGGTAATGGTTTACCATTCACCATACTAATCATACCATTATACATGTTATAGAGGCACATACTACTGAGACACCATTGAATACCACTGAGACACAATTTGGTATATGGTATACCATTCATCATACCAGTCATACCATTATAGAGACACATACTACTGAGACACCATTGAATACCACTGAGACACCATTGTATACCACTGACACACCATTGGTGTATGGTATACCATTCATTATACCAGTCATACCATTAGAGGCATATACTACTGAGACACTATTGAATACCACTGATACTCCATTGTATACCAGTGAGACACCATTGGTGTACGGTATACCATTGATCATACCAATCATACCATTACAGGCACATACTACTGAGACACCATTGAATACCACTGAGACACCATTGTATACCACTGAGACACCATTGGTGTATGGTATACCATTCATTATACCAGTCATACCATTAGAGGCATATACTACTGAGACACTATTGAATACCACTGAGACACCATTGTATACCACTGAGACACCATTGGTGTATGGTATACCATTGATCATACCAATCATACCATTACAGGCACATACTACTGAGACACCATTGAATACCACTGAGACACCATTGTATACCACTGAGACACCATTGGTGTATGGTATACCATTGATCATACCAGTCATACCATTACAAGCACATACCACTGAGACACCATTGAATACCACTGAGACACCATTGGGTAATGGTATACCATTCGTCATACCAATCATATCATTAGTCACATACCGCTGAGACACCATTGGGTATATGGTATACCATTTACCATTAAATAAACTACCAATTACCATTAAGAACTTACCATTGAAACACCACTTAAATACCATTCTCGTACTATTTACCATTCAGATCACCATTTAACTACCATTCGGCACCATTCAAATACCATTGGCGATTTTTATAAGGGATGGCCTGCTCCTTTGAATTTGAAGACCTTTTCTTTTCTTGTCAATTTTATTTTTCTGGTACGAAATCTGCATGAAAGTGGGGCGGGGGGGGGGGCTGAATGCGTGAATTACTGTTGTTGGTTAACCATATTTTGTACGTGCGTCTATATCGGCCCCGCGATAAACAAATCAGTATAAGAAATGACTATGGTCATCTGGGTACATGTTATTCTAGTATCATTTGAATATTTTCTAGTCGCATAGGACAGAGTTATTTCAGTTGCACCCAGCTTACTATTTGTTCAGTCAATTTGACTGAGTTAATTGTTTTAAAAGCTATACAGTAGTGTATAATATTGTGTCCCGTGGGGTAGTTTTCAGGGGTGATTAATTTTATTTATTCTAGAAAGTCGTTGAAGACCCTGCGGACTATCGGAATGTCCCTGATTTGACTGGGGGCCTGCATGATGTCAATTCGACAAGCAACAAAAAAGGCAAAAAGGAAAAAAGGTTTCACTCCAATATGAAGGTAATTTTCGTCCCGAGAAATACCGAAAAAGGGGTTCTGTAAAGAAATTCAGAATTCAGTCATTTTGCATGTTACATCAGTACTCCACATTGTCACATCGTCCTTAATTCCTGGGGATGCTCCTGGAAAATAATACGCCTTGCACCCCGCTTCCCAGGACCATGTCTTCATTACCAAATCTAGGCCATAAGCCCGGGGGGGGGCACTCAGTATATAATGCATAGTGGGTATGTGCCGCGGAGGGGAACCCCATTAAGTTACACTCAAATTTCCGTTCCAAGGCATAGCATTTTTGCCTTTTTGAAAAAGAACAAAGAAAGCCGCTCCAAGGCATAGCATTTTCTTCTTATCGAGAAAAAAGAAGAGAGAAATCTGCTCCAAAGCGTCGCATATTTTTCGTTACGCCGCTCCGATCGCGTTGAATGATCGAGCTGCAATTTTGGTGAAAAGCGGCCGCAGAGCTCCCCGGCGGAGGCCGCGCTAGCTGCATCATGCACGCATGACCGTTCCGTAGGGATGCATACGCGCTCACACGCTGCATGGCGATCCGTTCCAAGGACCCCCGTTTTCACAAACATTTGTCGTTCCGAAGACCGTTCCGAGGACCCTCCTTCTTACGATAAGCCCACTCCAAGGCCCCCTTTTTTTGTCTCGCCCGCGGCACACCCCACCACTTTTTTGGTCGAGTGCCCCCCCCCCCCCGGGGGCCATAAGTCCCAGGAAAATATTGACAAGCAAAAAAAAACACGTCATCACTGGCCTATTCGGGATATTCCATTAAAAGATTTTTTGTGTCTCTCATAAGGGGGGGGGGGGTACGGGCTAGATTAGACTAAAAGCTTCGGTCTCTGTAAGTTTGGTTGTTCCGCTGAACTCCGTTGGCTCATCAATTGAGGAGATGGAAAAGTTTAAAAAAAATGAAAATTAAAAAAATGTTCTAAAACTCCTCGAAGCATACAGCTCAGCTGTCTAGGGTTGAATGCGCCCCCTCCCTGATTCCGCCATTGCTACTATTTTTGTTCAACATATTGTTATCCATCCAAATCGGATTAAAGTAAAAGATGCATGCATGCCAATATACTTTGATTATCCAAGCTAGACTATCTTGAGTAATTTCACAGTTTGTAAATAGCTAACTTGTCAGAAATATCAATTGATCACTGGGGGATGTCTATCATAGGCGGACCCAGGGGGCGGAGGGGCCCAAACCCATACAGTGGCGGCCGGAGCCAAATTAAAAAAAAAAGAGAGGCAGGGAAAGAAAAAGAAGGAAAAAGAGAGGAGAAAAAAAGAAGGGGAAATATATTAGGAGGAAGACGAGTGAATAAAATAAGATGAGGGAACGACTTGGAAAAAAATGTATCGATGTCATAATAAGAAAATTTCGCTCGCGCTTCGCGCTGCTATTTGCCTTTTAGGTGGTTGGGTGGTTTACATATCTTGCTCAATATGGAGCTTAAATCATCATATTTTGAAGTCAATTTTCAAAACATATTTCAGCTTGGAAATCGCTATACTTCTATGCTTCAAGCATATATTTGCTTATATAGTTTACCTCTGCATTTTACTCATTGTATTTACGTATGTCATTCTCTGCAGTCACTACATATATGATTGTCACTTGGTTATGTACTTTATGCTATATTATGATTATGTCTCAAGCATTGTCATTTTGTTTTGTATATTATTCCAATAAATGCAGACAATTCTGTTAAAAAACTTTCAGTATTTTGTTTGATTTACAAGTTGATTTTCAAAAAGTATGGTAAAAATTTCTGGTTTATCGTCTGGTAGCTGATATACCGTATCAATTATTCTTTGCTGATATCCCTATTTGGCATACCATACTTTTTATTTACATGGTCTAGTCAGATCACTGATCTCTCCCCTAACTGGATATGCGGGGAGGGTCCTTTGTTTGAAGCCCGCGAGTTCTATTGTCCGCCATACCAGTTCCCCCAAAAAGAACGCGATCGCTCATTATGCATTGTGAGCGATACGCTAGCTGTCTGCACACTGAAGCTCTTGCTTTTTATACAAAACTTCATATATTTAAGGTGCCAGAATTCGCAATTTTCTTGAAACCATGGTACTTTCCCAGTACATTTCGGAAACATAATTTTGAAGGGGTTGGTGTTTTTCTCACCTAAGGAAGAATGGATGAAATCTTTGACTTGTCTAGGGGTATTTTGGAGGTTTGCCAAATAACCTCTTGGGATCGATAGGGCGAGGATTTTCTAGGTTATGCAGGCTTATAACACTGGGCTTGAAACCCCCCTTTAATTTAAGTCCACCCATCCCCCCCCAAAAAAAAAAAATCAAACAAGTGTAACACCGAAAAATTCACCGCTCAAGTAAAACTTTAAAAATATAACTTTCATATTTTACTTCTGATTTTGATTGAATTTTGAGCATTATTGTGTGGTTTTTCTCTCTATTCAAATAATCGTTTCCGTGAGGTGGAACTCGCCCTTTAAAGGACAAGTCAACCCCAACAAAAACTTGATTTGAATAAAAAGAGAAAAATTCAAAAAGCAAAACACTGAAAATTTCATCAAAATCGGATGTAATATGAAAGTTATGCCATTTTAAAGTTTCGCTTCATTTCACTTAACAGTTATATGCACATCTCGGTTGGTATTCCATTATTTTAACATTTTGTGCTTCAGGCAAGGAGGTCCTATAATCGTCAAATTCGTAAAATTGAAATATTGTATAGTTCAAACTATAAAAAACAAAAGAAATAGTGAGTGAGTAATATCATCGACTCTCTCAATTTGAATGTAACTGACTTGTTCATATCACAATTTTTTTTTAAATAAGCGAAACTTTGAAATGTCATAACTTTCTTATTTTACATCCGATTTTAATGAAATTTTCAGCATTGTGCTTGTCTGATTTTTCTCTATATTGATTCAAATCAATATTTTTCTGAGTTGGACTTGACCTTCTCTCTCTCTCTCTCCTTCTGTCACATCGATCGACCCTCTTCAATTATCCTCTACCCAGTTTGTTCATATAGGCAGCGGAAGCGGGGGGAGTGGGGGGTCCTGTCCCCCTTTATTTTAGGTGGGGGATAGACCCCTAAAATTTATTTTGACTTTTTTTTGTTCTTTTTGCTTGTAATTTTTTTTCCTGCATCCCCCCTAAATTCAGGTGGACCCCCCTAAAATCATTGTGACGGTCAGCCCTAAAATTCTGGTTGATATCCTTTTTTTGATGCTTGTCAGATTATTTCTTTTGTTTTGCATCCCTCCCTAAATTTTGGGTTGATAACCTTTTTTTTGCTTGTCAGGTTATTTTTCTTGCGTCACCCCCTAAATTTCTGGTTGATAACCCCCCTTTTCTTTGCTCCACCGAGACATTTTTTTCTTTGAAGACATTCGGCATCTCAAAATAATTAAGTTCTGTGAAATTTCTGAAGTCTGTAAATCCGTCTCTGTAGCTTAATGTCTTTTTTACATACTTTTGTTTAAAAAATGAGTTCTTGGAAAAAATAATTCGATCTATTGTTGACAGAGAAATATCACATAAGCCCCCTAAAGTCCTAGTCCTACCGTACATGTACCTCTATAGCTTGTAAATTTTATTATCCTTTCACAAATAAAAGATAAAATAATTTTCAGAATACCTTGTAGATCCAGTCCTTTTCCCCAAAATCAGTCTATTTCGGTCAGGATCTATGCTTCGCCAATTTTTTTTTTAACTCTTCCGAAACGGCAGATTTTCAGTTTTAACTTAAGTCAAATTTCAGAATACAGGCTACACGGTCAGTATTTTCGTGTCTCGTGATATTCTTCTGTCCAAACATGACTGATTACTCATAAAACTTGGTGACATTTGTGAATATTAATAAACTGAATATTTATTTGAATCATGGTTTAAATTCATCACGCTTCCAGAGAAATCACAACAATCGATTACCCCCCCCCCCCCCCTGGAGTTTTAGAGTTTTGGAAACTTGCTCTGGTAATTTAGAATTACCACACATGTATTTGAGCACATGGGACTACATAAAGTCTACAACTATGCAGTTCACCAGCTTGTCTTATCTGTGAAAAGTAATCCCCTTTTCTCTGTTTCCACGGTCGTCACGATAAGTGCAATTATACGTGGCACAGGACGACATCTTAAACTTTGTATTAGGTATAAATTCACATTGAAAAGTGCTGTTATAAGAGTTGATCTGGTAAGTATAATTAAGATTGATACTATTGTCGTGAACCAGACTCTACTCCGATTTTGGCTTTTTTGGGGGAACTCGGCGTGCGGAGGTACCAACTTCCGGTGCTTCAACACGGAATAGGCCAATCAGCGTTATTGTTCCCATCCAGATAAGGGAGAGATCAGTGAGTCAGATGGGCGGTCTAACTGTTGACCGCACTTGAGTTCAGAACTTCAGGGATAGGCCCTACATCTTAATACTCTGAGGCCTAGTTAATTAAACCAAGGATACTGTAGCAATGAATGATACTACTACTTGTTACGCGGTTTTGAAGCTCAGAGACAGAATGTGGCTGAAGTTTTGCCTTTTGATCATGCTCTCTCTATCGCTAGTTTCGGCATCAAATTCCAAGGCATCCACTGAGTCTCAGTCTCGATCCAAGATCAAAGGCCTGGCGAAGTCTCACACTCACACATCCGCGGGACACAGCTCACGTCAGTTTCAAGGCAAGTTATCTGGGGCCGATTGCATGAAAGGGTCTTTGCAAGGCCAAGGACCGTCTTTCGTGTCGCCCATCTTTTATGATGCGCCATGTGAAACGCATTTTAAATAAATCATCTGCAAACATATTTCATTCGTCCGTCAAAATAAACAAAATATTTGTTTAAAAAATGATGTGATATATCATGAAATTGTATAAAATTTCATCTAAAAGCCAGCTAACGAATCTTATTCTTTATCATGAATTTCAGAAACACCCCGCTTATAGCGTATGATAAAAGATGGGCGACATGAAAGACGGTCCTTGGAAAGACCCTTTCGTGCAATCGGCCCCTGAGCAATCCTGCGGCATGGCACACAAGAAATCTAGATAATGTAGGATGGGTTTTTTTGTCATTTTCCTGCTTTGTTCATTTTCTTTAACTTGTGTTTTCTTCAGCTGTTGTATATTTTTGTTCCGTCTAAACTTGAGTTCATTTGCATTTCTTTTCAGCACTGCCAGAGCTACCAAGTCTCACGCATTATGGACTCTTGTTCATCCCCTCAAATCTCTGTCTCACGCAACTATCACAGCCTATCTCCATATACATTGTACACAATGTCTGTGATCTCACTCATATTCTCAGAAAATCTCACGCATAGCTGGTCTTTGAACTTGGCATCTCTGCACTGCCCTTGCAGTCTGAACTTAGGTTATTTGAGTTTGATTATATTCACTTTTTATTCATCCTAGTTCTAGTTTCTCCAGATTCGTTTCTTTTCCTCTGGTTCTCTTTTTTCATCTTCATTCCTTCTCTATTCAGGTGTTCCACTTATTTCATTCCTCACCTGAGTGACCTGACTCCTTAGTTTCTGATGCCATTATATTACATAATAACATCTTTTATCACCTTCATCTTATTCCTCATTGATTTATATAATATGAATTGGATTACTACATTTCAGTCGGGTTCTTCTATTTTCTTTAATTTCATTGGTTAGCTTTAAGATGTTTTAAATAATGTTTACTGTACTGTAGCAGCAATTTTAATGTCGGCCGAGGAAGGCCGAAGGTATAAATAGAGTATTTTAATAAATGCATGAGACACACAGATACAGATGCCCAGTCTCAGATACAAATACGTCACTACATTTGTCCGGCAGCCAAACCCTGATGGGGGGGGGGCAAGATGGCATTGGAATGTCATAGTTTATTTTTTAACTGATTTTGATTGGTGAGACCTTCTATTTGAAGAATCTATATGCTAGAGCTCTGTCAGCATTGAGAAATTTTAGATATACGCGAAAATCCTAAATGGCTGCTGGCGGCGATCTTGGATTTTCTGTTTATTCACTTTAGCATACCTAGAATTTAAAAACTTTGAATATAAAGGTTTTTATTTCATAAAAATATATTTAAGAAGAACTGGACCAAAATGAAGATTATTATTCTGTATTTGTCTGAAGTGCTCCAAAACGGGGTAAAAAAATAAAAGGACAAAAAAAACTGACTTACTTTGGCTTTTGCGCAACTCCCACTTCCCTGGTTTATCCGAGCATATAGCCATTGAGTCCCTGTAGCAGGTGACCAGACATCCTGTATTTCCTTCTTTCTCTTATTTCAATTTCATTTTAATTTTTTTTCATTTCCATCATTCTTTCTTTCCTTAAATAGACAAGACCAATATTGGGAGAATTTGAATTCAAGGAGCATTTGGGGGTAAAAGTTGGGAACCGGTCTATTTCACCTAATTTGAATGTGCTGAATCTGATAAGACCGGTTCCCAAGCCAATTTTAATAATAATAATAATAATAGGCATTTATATAGCGCCATCTATCTAGAAATATTCTATTCCGAGGCGCACAAGAAAAGAAAGAATGAGAAAGTTTGGATGAGTGTCAAAGTGCCAATAACTAATACTGTTAGAAAAGATAAGATTTCAGTTTGGATTTAAAGGTCTCCAGTGATTGTATAATTCTTAAATTTAATGGCAAATTATTCCAGAGAGAAAGTGCTGAGGCAGAGAAAGCTCATGCACCATATGCTACACGTGTCTTGGGAGTCTTAAGAAGTTGCTGGTGTGATGATCTCAGGCTTCTAGCTGGTGCATAAGGCGTGACAAGGTCTTGTAGATATTTTGGTGCCAAACCATTAAACACTTTCCAAGTGAGAAGAAATATTTTAAATTCTATACACTTTCGGATTGGCAACCAATGTAACTTTTGGAGAATTTTTCATGTCTTGACCACCTAATTTGCATAAACAAAATGGCTGCCAAATTGACCATTTAAAACCTATTTCTACAATGTTCTTTTATAATAGTCGCTTTCATCGACATGGATACTGCAAAATCCTGCATACCATTCGGGAAAATTTGTACCATTCGGGAAAATTTGTTATTTCTCTTTTTGGCTCATTAATTATGCAAATTTATGCATATTTTGATATATTATGCTATATTTTGATAATTACACCTAAAAAGTTTATTATTTGGGGTGCAAATAGCATTTGTATCATTATGATAATTGTTTGGCCCTTAAATATAATATTTAAGTCAATTTTTATATGTATTTTATCCTTCTTTGATATTTCTTTATGTTTCTGTATTTTTTGCCATTTGCTTTGACATGAGATCTTTAAAAAACTAATATCAATGGCAGACAAATATTAAGCTTCAATGATTGAATCATTTGATAATTTTCTTTTGCCACAAATGTTAATTGTACTCAGGAACAAATACACACACATGTATGCTCCCACACATACCTGTATATAGAAAGTAATATACTTACAAGGTATAGTAGATATGCCCAATATAAAAACACTTTGATGCCTATCCTATAATCATGCCAATTACCAAATTCAATGAACCGTACGAAAAGAACAGTTTAGGAGTTGGAAAACCTGTAATCATGCTGAAATTAAATTTCTTGAAAAAGAAATATCATAATGTTTTATAACAGATCTAATAATCAAATAAATGTACGACTTAAGCAGTGTAGTTTATCAATCTGATATAAGTATCAGTACATTGTTAACATCCTTGTATAGCAAAATTATATCATTTGATTCAGCTCCGTCAGAATTACAATCATGGCAGTTAACCAAAGAACAATTTGTTATTAATGCAAAGGGTCTGTATTACTGGATCACTTACTAATTTTTTGGTCATTACCGATTTATTAATTTATTTGGCAACGATACATTTTCCCCAAGTCAACCGTCAAAGTGATAACTGAAAACCACAGCGTCTATCCAATCCTTGCCTTGGAAGATTCTTTGACAAACGATACTGAATACAGAAGAGGAAATGATAAAAACATGGAGCTAAACACTGATTAGCTCCATGGTAAAAACATGGGCGAAATGAGGAGGCTTCCAGCCCAGTCACTGCCCAATGCAGAACAAATTTTCACACTGCGTCCTATGGTTAAAAAGTGCTAGGGATGCCTGATGAAGGTAAACCACGGGGTAAACCAGCATGTAGACAGTTGCAGAAGTCCACTCTAGACGTTATCCGGTCATGGATGATATTTTCTGCACCACCTCATGTAAGACAAGGTCTGATCTCAGCAATATTGTGGAGCTGGTAATATGCAGATTGGCAGACATCTGAGGTGCATTTTTCATGCTCATTGTTCTATCAAAGACTACGCCAAGAGTTCTAGCCTTGCATACTGGAGATAGCTTCCTCAACTATTAAGACTGGAGTTGTAGTCATAATAATTACGCGTATACATATGGAGATGACAGAACAAGATACTTCGCTTTTTATCGTTAAGCTCCAGGAAGTTGACCTTCATCCAAAATCGAATCCTCAATGGCAGCACCAACAACAGCAGCTGCACGAACCTCTGTATCTTTAACTTTTGGATCAAAATTGAGGTGTACAGCTGGATGACATCAGCATAGAAGCATATACCAAGAGCATGAAGCCACATTATAGAGCCAAGAGGAGTGATGTACAGCTTGAAGCGTAAGGGACCAAGGACAGACTCGCAAAGAACTCCTTAGCAAAGGGTAGTCACAGGATACTGCACACCAGTGATGAATACAGCTTCATACAGCTCTGTTGGCAAGGTAAGAGGAAAGCCATTGGAGTGCAGAATCATCAGTTCCAAAACAGACTGTCAGTCTTCCAAAAAGAATCACATGTTCAGTGGTATCAAAACCGGTTGACAAGTCAAACATAACTTAGGCAACTGTTTTCCTCATCGAAAGAGATATCCTGGCTCTACAATAGAAGAAAATTCTCGACCTAGACTTTCATGGTGATATATCAGACTCGCATGCCTATCAGAGCTTTGTAAGCTAACTGCATGCTGTCGAGTTTAATACCGATCAAAAGAAGTGGATTAATAATCACCTACAGGAACGCAAAACATGTCAGGTACCCACCATCCTCTGAAAGATATCTTCCTTATCAATTATAAATAGTCTATCTTATGAAGATATGAAGATGTGTGAATATTAGAAGTTTGATGAATGTCCAAAGCCAGGGACATTACATGATTCACTGCGGTATTAAAAAGGTGCACTCCGAGCATTTTAACACCTGAAACAAGATCTGGTCAGACAGCAGATTCTCTCTCAAGACAAAAGTTTATGTTTCTCTGTGGATCTGTGACATGAGAATCGGACATATCTCAAGAACACAAACACGATGACTTCGATACGAACTGCCTCCGCAGAATACTTGTACTAAATTGATTTGATTTCAACAATAAGAGATGACTTTTATAATATGAGGCTGCCCAATGAATGAAATATGGAACAACAAATCGAGCTGACATTGATCATTCAACACCACGAAGGTGAAGGTGTATATCAAGCTGGGGGAAGCTGGATGCCTCTAAGTTGGATGAAGCGACAAACCTTGATAGGACAGGTGCAGTACTGCATTGGAAAAGATATATTATGGAGATGCACAAGTAATCTGTTAATGAAGTCCAATGATCAAAATTTGTTATTGAAAGGATATGCAGAGACTTATTAGTTGTGGAACTTAAGGACATCACAGTCTGGCTTATAAAACATGGAAAACGGTCTAATTGATAGGTAAAATGAGATAATAGATTGTTTATATATGCGGATTCATTTCTGAGATTTTTTTTTAATTGGGACTATTTGACAAGCATAATGGAGAAACACACAGGACATCTCATTTCAGCAGACTGATTTCACTTCATTTTGCTAAAGAAAAACACATTAAATACATATACATGTATGTGTGATCAGATTCTGTCAGTAGGGGAACATAACTACTCCAAAGGATATTAAATGCAACTGATTGACTATTAGGAGTTGAGAATTACAGTACTGTTATGATCCAAATTTTATAATTCATCATCTGAAATGGTAAATATGAAATTGATTGATATCATAATTCAAGATACCATTTTATAATTAAAAAAAATAAGCAATTAATAGTGACACTTGCTTGAATACTAATCGGTTCTTGAAATTCGTTGGATCTCCACCAGTGTGCTTTTAAACGGGAAGGCACTCCCTGCATAAATTTACCTTATGCAGATGTGGGTGTGGGAGTGGGTGCATCTGTTTATGCCCATGGATATATACAAATAAAAAATGTAAAAAAGTGATTACATAATTAAATCATTGAAGCTGATTATTTTCTTCCAGTGATAATCAATACCTTGACAGATCCCATAACAAACATGTACAAAAAAGGTACGAAATACATGAGAAATAAAAAATCATTATTCAATGTGATATTATATTCTTAGGGTCGTACAATTATTTGTAATGATGCAAATGCTATTTGTACCAAAAATATTAACATTTGAGCTGAAATTATCAAATTATAGCATAATGATCCAAAATTTGCATAAATTTGCATAATTTATTAGCCACAAGCAAAAATAAATTTTCCAGAAAGGTACACGTATGTATGCAGGATTTTGCAGTATTTATGTCTGTGAAAGCAAATATAATTAAAGAACATTGTCGAAATAATATTCTGAATTGTCAATTTGGCAGCCATTTTGTTTATGCAAATTAGGTGGTCAAAACATGAGAAATTAGCTTGGGAACCGATCTTATCAGATTCAGCATATTTGAATTGTGTGAAATAGTCCGGTTTCCAACTTTTACCCCTAAATGCTTCTTAAAGTTTATACAGCGCGTATCAAAAAAAGTTTACACTTTGAAAAAGCCCTGGGAATTAAAAAATATACAACATGAGGGTCATTTTTTCACATGTAATCTTGGGTTTGGGTCTCATCTATCCAATGAAAGTAAAAGTTTTGTCGGAATGTTACACTTGAGTGAGCACTGTCCATTTTTGTAAAGCTCGCAGAAGTCTGTTTGCGCAGAAATGCCTGTTTTACGCTGTGTCAAGGGGGAAAGGGCGAAATCTAAGAGGCCGTTCTCATTACGCTTTCTAAAACTAGTTTACTGGAAACCGATTCAGGAAACCACTTTGGAAGATCGCTTTGCTAGCATTCTCACTTGATCACACGAAAGTGGTTTTCAAAATCACTTCACGTAAAGCGCTCTTGTTGCTATGGAAACGCTCTCAGTGGGGTGAGACATTTCGCGCGAAATTCGAAACCGCAGCATAGGCATTCTACACCTGTTGTGTGGAGTAGCGCGCTCAAAATGTGCGAAGATCGCTTCCCGAAGAACGGTTGTGTCCTCACTTACGCTAAAACCACTTTAACGAGGCAAAGCGATCTTGAAAACTACATCGCGAGGTGGTTTTCCAAACTGGTTTGGAAGATCGCTTCCAAGACCGCTTTGACCGTTCCCACTGAACTAGTTTCCAGTAAACTAGTGTTAGGAACGTAGTGAGAACAGCCTCAAACTCACCATGCGAAACATTTCTCATATGCTTCCCATGTACTTTTTATAGTCAATTGAAATAATACGGATACATTCAAGCATTTTGTAACAATTTACCACCCAAATTGAAATTTAAACACTTAGTAAGCACAATGTTTAACAAAAGTTTATATCAGACATCTCCAGCATTTTTTCACTAAGTTTTTATCATTGACAGTGGGTGTACATTTCATTTTTCATTTAATAACTGTTTCTCCACACTTTTCCCAAGCTAAAGGCGCTGTCACACCTTGGCGTTTTAGACAGCGTATGCCCGACGTATGAGGAATTTGGCGAATACGCTGGCGTACGTCGAATACGTTACGGGTAAGTTTTGCATACGTTAAGAGTACGCTAAAACACGCTGGTACGTATGAAGACGTGCTCGGACGACCACAAAACTTACTGAACGTGTTTATAACTTACAGGTACCGTATAATGGCGTATTGACAACGTTTATAGGAATTGGTATATAAAGGTGGGGTTCACAGGAGTTTTCTTCGGCATGGCGGTGGTGTTGATACGGTGATGTATCGTGCGGTTATGATTTGAATAGTCGAGCGGCAGCATTTTTTTAGGCTACGACACATGTTCGTCAGCGATACGCTGCCGCGCGCTATGCGTAAAGGTGGTGTCACACCTTGGCGTTTTAGACAGCGTATGCCCGACGTATCAAAATTTCTCTAAAACGTCGGCATACGCTGAACTTTGATTTTTTTTTTTCAACTCTGGGCGTATACTTAGCGTATTCATAACGAGTTGGACGTATACATAACGTATTAGTAACTTATATCGAACGCTTCGTTAACTTATAAGTAACGTATTCCAACGAATGCTTAGCGTATTGCTGGCGTCCACAACTTATGCCCTACGATAGCCTAACTTACGCATAGCGCGCGGCAGCGTATCGCTGACGAACACGTGTCATAGCCTATAAAAAGGCTGCCCTCGACTATTCAAATCATAACCGCACGATACATCACCGTATCAACACCACCGCCATGCCGAAGAAAACTCCTGTGAACCCCACCTTTATATACCAATTCCTATAAACGTTGTCAATACGCCATTATACGGTAGCTGTAAGTTATAAACACGTTCAGTAAGTTTTGTGATCGCGTAACTTGCCTACAACTTATGGCCCGCGTGTGCGGGACGTATGAGCCATACGCTGGCATACGTCGAAAAATTTTGTGCTTGCACAAAATTTTTCGACGACCTCGCCGTATGACGACGTATACCAGCGTGTTTTAGCGTACTCTTAACGTATGCAAAACTTACCCATAACGTATTCGACGTACGCCAGCGTATTCGCCAAATTCCTCATACGTCGGGCATACGCTGTCTAAAACGCCAAGGTGTGACAGCGCCTTAAGTTAGGCTATCGTAGGGCATAAGTTGTGTACGCCAGCAATACGCTAAGCATTCGTTGGAATACGTTACTTATAAGTTAACGAAGCGTTCGATATAAGTTACTAATACGTTATGTGTACGTCCAACTCGTTATGAATACGCTAAGTATACGCCCAGAGTTGAAAAAAAAAAACAACAAAGTCCAGCGTATGCCGACGTTTTAGAGAAATTTTGATACGTCGGGCATACGCTGTCTAAAACGCCAAGGTGTGACAGCGCCTTTAGCAATGACTAAAAAATAAAAATCAAGCTTAAGCCGGTCCATGTAAATCACAGCTTGGTGTAAAGCAAATATCGTCACGGTAGCCTCGGTGTGTGGGGAAATGGGGTGGGGCCAAATGTAGTCTTTGAAGTGTTTTGGGCAAGGAAACAAGTCAAAAAAGGTAAAAGATATCTTCAAATCAATTTTACTAGCTTTAATTCGCATGAGTATTTCAAAGTTCTGCGCAAATCATTTTTCACTAACTTTTTAAAAAGTAAGTGGTGCTCATTCAAGCGGAAATATTTTTCGATGGTTATATTGTCATTTGCTCAAATGGATCTGTACCAATGTTAAAAAGTGGAAAAAACTTCAGGATATTACAAATGTATAATTTTACAGGATTTTTTCAAAGTGTAAACTTTTTTTTGATACGCACTGTATAGGCCTTTTTTCCCAGAATTGGTCTAGTCTAAAACTTTTCTTTGACCTCCCTTCATCTCCTTTTTCTGTTTGTTTTTTCTCTTCTTCCATTATTTTGTTTTTTTTTTTCATTCTCTCCTCCTGTTTTCCTTCTTACTTTCTTTCAAAGAATTAAGGAAACATTTTTATTTCCTGAATTCATTCGTTTTTTTCTTCCTTTTTCTTTCCCTTTTTTCCTTTCTCTCTTTTCAAAAGTTTGTTCTGTCTTTCATCTTCCCTTCCTTTCTTTCCTTCTGTATTCATTTCAAAGAATGACGGAAACGTTTTTTAATTTTTATTTTTAATTCTTTCATCCGTTTAATTATTCTAACTTTATATTTTCCCCTTCATTTTCCCCTTCATGTTTTTCCTATCCTCTCAAATCATATTTTTTCTTTCATTTCTGTCTTTCCTTCATTCTTTCATTCACCCTCCCTCCCTTTTCTTGACTTTTGTTTTTCACAAGTCTATAAACACATATTGTGTAGCCTTCTTTGTTGATTAATAATACTAAGACCTGGGATGGTCGATTCGCTCGTGCAGTGTGCTTGGTCGATTGTCCCGTATTTCATTTTGTGAAGTCTGGTCACCCTGCCCTGTAGGGCCACAGATCAATACAACTTTGGTCTCTGTAATTGGTGAGTGGAGCCAACAGAGTTCAGTGGAACAACCTATAACCGAAACGGCGAAGCGTATGGTCTATCCATGTGTGGGATAGTGGCTAAAATAGGCATTTTAAAGTCTTTATGCTGACCTACATGTAGGACTGTTTGAGCCGCTGAGAGTAGCCTTGGAAACATGCCACATCCATACTAGATATTCAACTTGGCTGCCAGAAATTGTGAAGATGTTGCTAAGTTTAACTACATGTACATTGTTCACTCAAAATATAGCAAGAAAATTTTAGGCCAACTCCCCTGTTGGCTTTTTTGGCACATAACTTATGTACAGCACAAATCTAGTACCATTGCCTAGCCTATCAATGTATCAGGTTTCATTACAAGATTATGGAAGACGGCAAGTTGTTAGATGGTGGACTAGTGGAAGGTATTGGGGTTACTGAATCTATTTCGCAATCCCTGAAATTGCTGCTTATGTCCCACAGGGTAACTTAAAGTGGAAAAGAAAAACTGTCCCCATAACCATAAACAAGGAAAGTCTCAATTTATCAAGACAGGATTTGTCTTGGTTTATGAGGATATCTTTGTTTTCTGGGACAATTCAATTTTAGACCAGCACCTCTACTAATAAAAAAAAAACTTGACTTCAAGAAAAAAATTGTCATGAACTCATATCTTCTCTTAAATGAAGATATCATTTTTGTCTCACTTGTGAAGCAGAGTGATACCCCTTTCATAGTGCGCTTTTCCGCGGTGAACTTCGCCAGCGAAGGGGAAAGTGCCCAGTATGAAAGGTACACAAGAGAACTTTGCCGGCGGACTTACATGTATCCACCTCTAGAGAACTTCGCTGGAGAAACTGTTTCCCCGGTGAAGTTCGCCAGTGAAACATCCAGTATTAAAGGTGACCGGAGAACTTCTCCTCTTTAATGACGTCAGAGGTCTTTTTTTCTCCCTGAAATGAGATTTTGCAGGGTATTATTTCTGTGGCTAAATGTTGAAGGCCACGCTGTGTTAAATCTCTATGGAATAATTGAATCGCTCATAAAGCGTGGCCTTCAACATTTAGCCACCCTTGAACATACAATTTTTTTGTTCACTAACAATATCTATTATAAAAGCGCTAGTTTACATGCTGAAAATGCGCTTGAAATATTTATCAGAATACTTTGATTTTTTGTTTTGCTTCTAATATTTTTAGAATATGTTAATGTAACAGTGTTGTAGTTCCTTGACACTCGGCCTTGGCCTTGAACTTCCAAGCCTTGGCTTTGAGTTGCTAGCTAGCGCATTGGCCTTGGCCTTGAGGATTTTGAGCCTTGACTACAACACTGTAATGTAATATATTTTTTAACTTTGTAATCGGAAAGAAGCAATGTTTACAATTTTCTTTTCATTCGTTCTAATTCTGAATGCACATGCCGAGTGAGCTTATCAGCAAGGGGTATGAGACTATAGGCGCCACTTTTCCACCAGCGGCGTCAACACCAAATCTTAACCGACGGTCAAGTTTTGGAAATGACAACATAACTTAGACCTAGTTCATGAAACTTGGCCATAAGATTAATCAAGTATTACTGAACATCTTGAATGAGTTTAAGGTCACATGGCCAAGGTCAAAGGTCATGTAGGGTCAATGAACTTAGGCCATGTTGGGGATATCTGTTGAATTACCATCATAACTTTGAAAGTTTATGGATCTGATTCGTGAAATTTGGACATAAGAATAATTAAGTGTCACTGAAGTTGACCTTTTTTTAAGGTCTATGAACTTTGGCCAAGTTGGGGGTATCTGTTGAATTACCATCATAACTTTGAAAGTTTATGGATCTGATTTATGAAACTTGGATATAAGAGTAATCAAGTATCATTGATGTCTCATTTGAGTTTCAGGTCACTTGACCAAAGTCAAAGGTTGTTAACGGTTATTAAACTTTGGGTATTTTGGAGGTAATTATTAGATTGCTGTCATAACTTTCATAGTTTATAAAAAGTGGATATAATTTATAAAATGTGGATATAGGGGTTAAGCCTTAGGGGTAATCGAGTATCACTGACAAGTCTACGGTCGCATGATCAATGTCAAATGTCATTTAATGTCAATGAATGTAGTATTGTATTATATGAATGGTGTTTTTTGTAAATAGTTGTTTTATAGTAGTTTTCAAAGTCAGCACAGTAGAGGTAGCATCTAATGTTTAATATTAAAGGTCAAGCCCATCCCAGCAAAATGATGATTTGAATAAATAGAAAAAAAAAAACTAGCACAGTGCTGAAAATTTCACCAAATTGGATTATGTAAAATAAGAAAGTTATAACGTTTTAAACTTTCACATATTTTAAACAAACAGTGATTTGCTCAACTCGGTGACCAGCAAATTATGAGACAGTCGATGATGTCCCTCACTATCTTTTGTTTTTTATTGTTTGAATTCTACAATATTTCATTTTTTACAGATTTGACAATAAGGACCAACTTGACTGAGCCTTATACTGTAGTATTAAACAGTGCTTATTCCACATGTTCTGAGAGGAATTAATAGTTGTTTCACTTGACCATGAGGTAAAAATGAGAATATTTCATATAAATACAAAAAAATAGTGAGTGGATGATGTCATCAGCCTCCTCATTTGCATTCTGACCAGGATGTGCATAAAACTGATTTGTGAAATTAAGTAAATTTCTAAAATATTCTTAACTTTCTTATTCTAGATCCAATTTTGATGAAATTTGCAGTGTAATGCATGTTGGATTTTTTTCTTTTTATTCAAATCAAGTTTCTGTTTGGGTAGACTTGTCCCTTTAACGGCTCTTCATCTGAGCCTTCAAATTGGGGAAGTGGGCTGTGTAAAATTTTTTTCCCTTGTAAGAATAAACAAGCAAGGTTTGATGACTTTGATCCCTCCTTGAATTAGGGGGGATTGCCATTGTCACTTCCTATTCTGATTAAATTAAACCAATGTCACTTTCTAATTTGTCAAATTCTCAAGGTCAAGGAACATATAGAACTTGTGCCCTTTTCTTTTAAAATACAAAATATCGAAATACATGTAAAGATGAATTCTTGAATATGGAATTTGCAATCTGCAGCTTGTGTATGTAGTCCTATTTATCTTTATTTGTTGGAAATTTGAATAAGGCATTCTTCATGTTTTCTTCACCTTACAGGCAGACCCAATGTCCTGTTCATTGTGGTTGATGATCTCCGACCCTCTCTCAATAGCTATGGTGGTCCTATTCTTTCTCCTAATATTGATGGCCTTGCATCACAATCTGCTGTATTCCAACATGCAATGGCTCAGGTAAGACATTTTAATCAAGGCTAGAATAGTAGAAAGCTGAAATCCATCTGAGGAATTTCAAACATTTTTGTTGGTTTTCTTTACTTTCTCCTTCACAGAAAGCTAGCAAACATGCACACAGTGTGAGGGACCTAGTACCCATAGGTTGTATGTAGTAATTATGCCAAGATGATTTTACTTGCTTTGATATTAATATTGTTGGGTATGGCGATGTTATCTAACATCAAATTCTCACCATTGCTTGGTTGTTTGACAGGCAATTCTGCTCATGGATTCCTCATTTTTGTCTCACCTGCATAGCAGAGTGAGACTAGGCGCCGCTTTTCCGACGGCGGCGGCGTCAACATCAAATCTTAACCTGAGGTTAAGTTTTTGAAATGACATCATAACTTAGAAAGTATATAGACCTAGTTCATGAAACTTGGCCATAAGGTTAATCAAGTATTACTAAACATCCTATCAGAGTTCCATGTCACATGACCAAGGTCAAAATTCATTTAGGGTCAAAGAACTTAGACCATGTTGGGGGAATCAACATCAAAATCTTAACCTGAGGATAAGTTTTTGAAATGTCATCATAACTTAGAAAATATATGGACCTAGTTCATTAAACTTGGACATAAGGTTAAACAAGTATCACCAAACATCGTGCATGAGTTTCACGTCACATGACCAAGGTCAAAGGTCATTTAGGGTCAATGAACTTTGGCAGATTGGGGGTATCTGTTGAATTACAATCAAAACTTTAAAAGTTTTTGGATCTGATTCATGAAACTTGGACATAATAATAATCAAGTATCACTGAACATCCTGTGCAAGTTTCAGGTCACATGATTAAGGTCAGAGGTCATTTTGGCCGAATTGGGGGTATTTGTTGAATTACCATCATAACTTTAAAAGTATGCTGGTCTAGTTCATAAAACTTGGACATAAGAGTAATCAAGTATCACTGAACATCCTGTGCGCATTTTAGGTCACATGACCAAGGTCAAAGGTCAATGAACTTTTGCCATAATGGGGATATCTGTTGAATTACCATCATAACTTCGCAAGTTTATTGATCTGACTTTTGAAACTTGGACATAAGAGTAATCAAGTATCACTGAATATCCTGTGCAAGTTTCAGGTCACATGATCAAGGTCAAAGGTCATGTGAGGTCAATGAACTTTGGCCACATTGGGGTATTTGTTGAATTACCAATCCTATCTCCGTATTGTGTTTTGGTCTAGTTCATGAAACATGGAAATCAGAGTAACCAAGTATCACTGAACATCTTGTGCGAGTTAAAGTAGTTTTCAAAGTCAGCACTGCTGCTATGTTGAATCGCGTGATGCAGGTGAGACTGCCAGAGGCATTCCACTTGTTCATTACATAACAAAAATCCAACCACATTCAGAGTATATATGCATGGGTACAATGTTCATAATTTAATCTGAATAATAATCTTTTGCAGTACCCGGGTAGTAGTGTTTGAAGAAATTGACCTCTCCCTTAAGGCCTCAATGAAACCCGTCAGAATTCCCATAGAATAGTACCGTACAAGCGATGTACAGTAGATCAGATGAATGAAGAAACTAGAAGTGAGTTGTAGATATAAAAATATACACATATATAGCACAGTATAGTTGGTAACTACATGTAGATGACTACAGCAGAAAATACATGTTTCCCATATGAAGGGTAAGAAATCAAACAGAATTGTGTACCAAGACCTATATTTTGATGAAGATGTTATTTTGCTTTTGAAAATTGATATTTAATTTTGCGACGTAGGCTTACTGTACGGAGAGTGGAAGCTTACGGTCTAAGTCAAGGCTTGCTCTGTTTAAGCAGTACCAAATGCTTGAATTATAAAGGCTAGAATTAAAAGTAATTAGAATTTGATTATTTTTTCAATTATGATTGAGGTCATGATCGAGGTCATGATTGAGGTCATGGTTGATCAAGCAAGTACTTAAAGGGGAATGAAGAACAAACAGACTTGTGTAGAAACAGAAAAATCAAAGAAGAAGAATAAAGAAAGTTTGAGAAAAATCGGACAAATAATGAGAAAGTTATGAGCATTTGAATATTGCAATCACTAATGCTATGGAGATCCTCCCATTGGCAATGCAACAAGGATGTGTGATGTCACTGATGAACAACTTTCCCTTTGGTGGACTATAAAATACCCTCAAAATGTCTCTTTTTGCTTTTTCTAATGATGATACAAACTCTTTATCCGTGATGTATTCTTAAAAAATATGTAATACATGCCCTCATGTAGAAAGAACACATGATCTATGGATAGATGTGATAAAAGAGGCAATTCAAGTGAAATATATATACTAAAGTAATGGGGAGAGGTGTTCAGAAGTGACATCACACATCTTTGTCGCATTGCCAATTCGCTATCTCCATAGCATTAGTGATCGCAATATTCAAATGCTCATAACTTTCTCATTATTTGTCCGATTTTTCTCTAACTTTTGGTGATCTGTTTCTTTGATTTTCTGTTTTCGCACAAGCTATCTTGTTCCAATGGTTTCATTGTCCTTTAACATGAAGATTGACGATGAATTACATTACGCAGCTATAGTATGTGCTACAACTGGTGTTCATTCTATACTGTGCAAATGTCAAACACTGTACATACATAGCGCAATATTTCAAAGTCAACCACAGTGTCTTCGGTCAACCGTTGCTGAACTTTGTTAACCCATGCCTGAGGCATCAATTATAAGAGGAAAAGAAGCATATAGTTCAAAGTTGGTTGTAATGGAATCACCCCCCCCCCCCCCCCCCCCCCCCCGAAATAACTCTTTAGAGGCAAATCCTGTTTTACCCTAAATTATTTGGCAGAAATCTACATCGAATGATTTACTTCCACGTGAAGTTTTGATTGACTCATCAAGTTATGGTATGGTCATATATCAAATGCAAAAGCTGTCATTTTTCAAGTTGCAAGTGTCATTTTTCAGTTACTTTATGCAGAGAATTTGATGAATTCCGTTACTGGTTTTAGTCCTAATCATCATTAATCAATACATAATCTGTCTCCTGACACTTAAATATTTTTTTTATATTAAGCTCACTTAAAAAAAGTCTACATTATGAGATGCCTAAATAACAAATCCAGACTTTGAACCATGAAAGATTTGGAACCCATGACAAGACACTTAGACTGCCACTATCCACCTCCTACCTGTGAATTATGGGTACTACTTGCTGAACAAAAATCCTTGTACTTGCTTTGAGCTCTGTAAAAATTCATGCTGTAGCCGAGATAGGGGTGTAGATCTATTGGACACCTTCTTACGGAAACGGTGACACAACAGTGACAATTGCTCCAGGTTTTATTTCATCAAAGATATAGGGTTAGGGTTGCAATAGGGTTTATGTTAGGTTTGGTAATAGGTTTAGGATAGGTTACGATAGGTTTTATAGTGTTACATCCAGGGTTGAAGTTGGTCATTCCTTTAGTGTGTTGAACTTACAGGGGAGCAATTGTCACCAGAGCAAATGTCATGGAACAAGGGAGAAGGGCTGTAATTTTATCGTATGATTGTTGTCTTACAGCAAGCAGTGTGTGGACCAAGCCGAACATCCTTCCTAACCAGTAGGAGACCTGATACAACCAAGCTCTATGATTTCTCTTCTTATTGGAGGGATGCAGCAGGAAACTACACTACTTTACCACAACACTTCAAAGAACATGGATACTTTACTGCTTCCATTGGGAAAGTCTTTCATAATGGTATACAACCCTTGCAGAACATTTGAAACCATTGTACTGTATCTGATCTTGTGCCTGTTGCACAAAGAATAGCATTCAAACACAACATGATTCTCACCTTAGAATCAGAATCATATGGACTTGTGCTTGAGTTTATGGCCAGTATTCTGAACTCAGGTTTAAATCAAACTCTGATTTAAAGTTTTGGTTTAACTATGGTTAGCCAATTGGGGCACAAATCCCTAATTTTACACATCCATAGTATTACAACACCCACATTGTCTGGGAATGATAACTAAAGTATTTTGAAGAATTTTTCTTAAATGTAAAAGCAAAGGGAAGCAAAATAGTAAACATTCGATATAAATGTTTTTTTTTAATCTATTGCTCTCCATGATTTTGGCAGAGATAGACTGTGGTCTCATTTACCAGGTAAACCTGACTTTTTTCCTAGCCTATGGGTTGCTTTTAAATACAACTCTCTCTGCACTGGCCCCAGCTGTTATTCCATTTGGTAGCATGAAAAAGCTTTTATTGTTACCTAATTTTTTTATGATAAATAAAAAAATTAATAGAAATAAACAATATTTCAGTTCAAATGAATGAATATTTGCCTATTTGCATGGATAAGGGACATACAGGGATACCAATTTAAATGTTTTACTGACCTTTTCTTTGAATTACTTTTAAAGAGAAATGCCAGTAGTTGCAGTAAACACTGATTTCATGAGAAAGTCTTTAAAACCAGGCTTAATTGTCAGTATATCATCGAGGATCTAGATCTGGTACAGTTACATAAACTGAACTTTGTGAAATCTTGAAATCTAGGCTGAAAAATGTTCACACTGAAATTAACTAACACAGATAGGCACACGTGGGACAGTGTATTATTATTGCTGGAATAAAGACCCGACGGAAGTGACCGAATCCGCGCTTATTTAGCTTATTTCTCAGCAATTACACAATTTCTTCCAGAATCCTTTGGCACATATTTTATATTCATACAAACAGACACTTGGGTGGTCATGATATCAGATTCTGTAAAAATTCATTTAGAGATCGTTACCAAAACTGGAATTTATCTTTAAGCATGCAAGGAAATATATTGAAATAAAACTGGGCATAGTTGAGTGTAAATTATAATGTAAAACTTTCACTCTTTTTCAGTATTATTTTCTAAATGATGTAAGGGGCCCCCCGTGTTGAAAATATATTCAGCCAATATCCAAACCACAAAATATGTTCTCCTTTAAAATTTGAGATTGTTGGATTAATGTATGAAAATAAGCTTTGCATTGTTTGTAGCCTTTACATGTCTGTATGGTATTTCACATTCACTGTATATAATATTTATGTAATCATGGCTTTATATGTTTAATATGTTATTTTTAAAGTTTATTGGCTTGAAGATGTGAACAAAACAAACTTCTGATATAGATAAATAAAGACAAACTTGAGCTTGAATTTAAAAAAGTTATCATTTTAGATGGCTATGAGTTCAGTTAAGAATTGAAATATTAAAAAAAAAGAGTACATTAATACCAGATTTTTCATTGTATAGTGACACATTACATAAGTATAAAATATATGAAATAGAATTTTTAAGCTGGCATTTAGATCAACATATTCTTTTTATGAATTTATACAGGTAAAGCTTCAAATGGAACTGATGATTACCCATACAGCTGGTCAGTAGAACCATGGCATCCTCCAACACAAAAATATAAGAGAGCAAAGGTACTGTTTTAAGGACAAGTCCACCCCAACAAAAACTTGTTTTGAATAAAAAGAGAAAAATTCAACAAGCATAACACTGAAAATTTCATCAAAATCGGATGTAAAATAAGAAAGTTATAGCATTTTAAAGTTTTGCTTCATTTCACAAAACAGTTACCGGTATATGCACATCTCGGTCGGTATGCAAATGAGGAAGTGATGACATCACTCACTATTTCTTTTGTATTGTATTATATGAAATATGAAATATTTTTATTTTATCATTATTGTCATGTGAAATGAACTTTCATTCCTCCCTAAACACATGGAATTCCATTATTTTAACATTTTGTGCTTCAGGCAAGGAGGTCCTAATCGTCAAATTCGTAAAAATTGAAATATTGTATAATTCAAACAATAAAAAACAAAAGAAATAGTGAGTGACATCATCGACTCTCTCATTTGTATGTAACTGGCTCGGTCATATACTATAACTATTTTGTTAAAAATAAGCGAAACTTTGAAATGTCATAATAGTTTAAATCCGATTTTGATGAAATTTTCAGCATTGTGCTTGTCTGATTTTTCTCTGTTGATTCAAATTGACATTTTTCTAAGGTGGACTTGACCTTTAAATAAACTATATATAATTATACATTGGCACTTGACTGACCAGGGATGGTGGTGATGATGATGCTAATGGTAATGGTGATGATACTAATCATGCTGGTGATAATCATGGTAATGATAACAATGATAAGTGGTCACTGATGATAACAATGATGATGATAAAAACACTGATGATTAGCTTTTGAATTTTTGCCTCACCTGCATAGCAGAGTGAGACTATAGGCGCCGCTTTGCCGACGGCGGCGGCATCGTCAATATCAAATCTTAACTGGAGGTTAAGTTTTTTAATGACAGCATAACTTAGAAAGTATATAGACCTAGTTCATGAAACTGAAAATCCTGCCTGAGTTTAAGGTCACATGACCAAGGTCAAAGGTCATTTAGGGTCAATGAACTTAAACCATAATGGGGGAATCAACATCAAAATCTTAACCTTAGGGTTAAGTTTTTGAAATGTTATAACTTCGTAAGTATATGGAGTCCGACCTAGTTCATGAAACAATGATAATCATAATAATAATAATTGGATTTATGTAGCTCTTTTCCCAGAGGTTACAAAGCGCCCTTGATAGCATAAAATAAGTTAAGGTTTATGGTACCATTATATAAGTGTGATTTAAGATGTTTTTTGAAGAGGTCAAGAGAAGAGAGGTTTTGAAGAGATCGAAGGAGCTTGTTCCAAAGACGGCAGGCAAGAGATTGAAAGGAGTTGAAACTTGCCTGTTTTCTGGATTTTGGAATGACATAGGAAGGAGCAGCTGCAGAACGAAGAGAGTATGTAGATCTTTGTTGCTGAAATAATGAAGAATTGTAAGAAGGTAGTGTGGTTGACAGAGATTTATAGGTTTGAACAAGTATTCGATAGTATATTCTATCAGAAACAGGTAGCCAATGTAGTTCATTTAAAAGAGGAGTAGCATGACACCATTTTGGTTTTTGACAGATTAACTGTGCACATTTGTTCTGAAGGCATTGAAGTCTTCCAAGATCTTGTTTACTAATACCCTGCCTGAGTTTCAAGTCACATGACCAAGGTCATTTAGGGTCAATGAACTTGGCCATGTTGAGGGTATTTGTCGAATTTCCTTCGTAACTTTAAATTTTTTTGGAGCCAGTTCATAAAACTAGGACATATTAAAGAGTAATCAAGTATCACTGAATATCCTGTGTGAGGAAAGTTTAAGGATCTAGTTAATGAAACATAGACATGTACACATAAGGGTAATCAAGTATAAATGATTGTTTTGCACACATCTTGATCACATGATCATGGTCCAAGGTCATTTTTGGTCAATGGACATAGTATTTAATTTTATTATGAATGTTTTCTTTTTTGAATAATAATTCAATAGCTGTTTTCAAAGTCAGCACTGCTGCTGGGCAGGTCCAAGCTATTGTCCACTCTGAAGCCAAAATTAAATCTTTGCTTAAATCTAACATATTGTATGTCATTTTGAAGCTTATACTCTGAAGTTTTTTGCCCTATATTTTTTTCTTCTGAAAACGTTAAGTTAATGAATGCCAAGGTCATGATTCCAAGAAATCATTAATTAGTGTGACGTACGGGACATCACATTTTTTATCTGCAGATAATGCAAATTATATATTTGAAAATATTTCTGTGGGGACTTGTAGTACTAAGTTCATACAAACATTTGAGAAAAAAATAATTTTGAAAATTAATTATTAAGTTAATTATGTGGTGTCCAACAGGCAGTGTCCCGTACGTCACAATTTAGCATATGTTTTTTTAGGTTCTAATTAAGAAAAATTTGAACAGTTTTATTCACATTTTTTAAAGTTTTAATTTATATTACGATTCATCCAAAAATTAAAGTGAATTTACTGAATTAATTTCCTGTTTAATTATATCAGCTAATGAATCTTTGTGACGTACGGGACAAATGTGTGACGTACGGGACACACCATACATTATACATAGGATTTCTATGTAATTCTAATTAGGGTTATTTTTTAATAAGGAGCAAAGATAATGTAAATTGAAATAAATGATATTATATCAGTGGTTGAATATTGGTAAAAGGCTGATAATAAAGTTACTATTTGTAATAAATAACATTAATTATTATTAATTAGTTAATTCATTAATTAAATCTTTCATAATTATAAGGTCATAAAGTTTTTTTGTGTTTTGTTTAATCATATACTATAATAGAAATATATATAAATCATGATAATCCATGTAAAACTTACTTACTTTGGTTTACATCCAGTTAATTATAAATTTTGATGAAATTTCACTTTCCCCATTCGTTTAACACATGGAATTATTTGCAAGGCCTCTTTCATAATATTTATAAGGTCGTAAAGTGTTTGCTGTGTTTTGTTTCAGTGTATGCTATTAAAGAAATATATATCAATCATGATAATCCATGTAAAACTTAACTTACTTTGGTTTGCATCAATTTAATTACAAATTTTGATGAAATTTCACTTTCCCCATTCGTTTTACACATGGACAAATGTCCCGTACATGTACGTCACATGTCCCGTACGTCACAGCGCGGTTGTTTATATTTTGAGCTATTACATAATAACACTAATGAGTTCTATAATTTCATTCATGACTATTGAAACTTGATAAGATACAAGATGAAAACATAATGAGAGATTTCCAGCTAATTCCATTTCACAGAGTTTTAATGACAAACTTTTTTCAAAGAAATCAGCTTATGTCTGGTCCCGTACGTCACAGTGCATATTGATTAAAATATTACATCGTTAATGGAATTGTAGATCACTAATTTTTTTTATGAATAAAGAGGGCACGAATGACCTTCCAAAATCCATAAAAGATTCTCTGTTGTGCATTCATTTCTTATGTTACACAACTTTAAAGTCTTTAAATGTCCTGTACGTCACAAGTCAAATAGCTTGGACCTGCCCTGCTATATTTAATCATGTAATGCAGTGGAGACTGTCAGAGGCGTTCCACTTGTTTTTCTTCTAAACACATGAATACCCTCTTTGTTGATAGGTGCTATTATCCATTAGGTGACATTAGTTTACATTAAGCATAATTCCATTTCATCAAAGTTATGAGATATATTTATTCAAAATTATTCCATTCTCATCTAGATGCCCAACCCTATGAACCCATATATATCTTGAATATTTTACATATTTGCATGAAACTAATGGTTTTGTTATTGCACAATGAAAATTATGATAATGACTTATTTTCATCATCAAATCATTCTCAATGATATGATGATAATGACAGTGATGACAAATAGTTATGATGATGATGATATACAATATGGAATTAATATACTAAAGTAATTATATGAATGAATGAGCTTGAAAAAAATTCTTTTACATTAGATTCTGACAACCTTGGATTTTAGACAATTTTGACTAAGGGTAGCTTGCGCTTTATTCTAGCAGGCAGCATCATTGACATTGTCAACCCTAAAGTTCTAATACACTTTGCAAAGAAGGGAAATCATAAATGTTTTATTAATTAGTTATTATCCCCAATCATTTATTGGTATCCTGCGGTTACAGAACCTCATTTTAAAGTTTGGGAGAAGTCTTATTTCTTTGTTACATATTGTATGATTTAAAAGAAAAAAAGGCAATTGTGTTTATTCAACAAATATTTGAGATGTTGCTGCCCCACTTAATTGCCTTTTCCATTTATGATTAACTGCCGTAGTGTTGAGTTCCTTAAAATAGTTACCATGACTATTTCTCTACAGGTGTGCAAGAACTTGGATGGCACACTACATGAGAACATCATATGCCCTGTCAATGTCACTGAAATGCCCTTGAAGAGCCTTCCTGATATGCAAAGCACCGACTACGCCATTGACCTTCTCAAACAGTTTGCCTCAAGGTCACGAGCTTCACCACCGTCTCGCAAGTCTACCATGAAAGAGAGTGGTTTCCGTATCTCTAAGGACCCTTCCCAGCCATTCTTTTTAGGTGTTGGGTACCATAAACCTCACATACCTTTCAAGTATCCTCAGGAGTACCAGGCTTTGTACCCTCTGGAAGAGGTGGAGATTGCCTCTAACCCTGACCTGCCTCCTAAGCTACCACCCGTGGCGTTTGAGCCTTACTTAAGCCTGATGGAACGGGAAGACATTGCTGCCCTCAATATCAGTTTTCCCTACGGTCCTATACCTAGACCTTATCATGTAAGTATTAAAGTAAAGGACAGATAATACTCCATTTTCATGCTGACTTTAGGTATTCCCATTGGCTTTGTATAGATTTACAGTAGGACACTGATTGACATACAATGTACTAACTGCACAATATAATTATCAAATTTGCCAGTATGAGATGCATTCTGGTGCATTCAGGCAGAGATTTCATTTATGAGAAAGCATGTGAATTGTCATATTCTTTGTCCAGATATTTTGAAATTCTCATTTTCATTCCGAATTTCTGCTTGCATTCAAATTTTGTCATTTATTTTTCTTTTAATCTGTTTTGTACGCTTTTTATTCTATAGTACCTACTGCGACAGAGTTACTACGCAGCTGCCACCTACACGGATTTCCAGATAGGAAGGTTACTTCATGGCTTAGAAGAAAATGGCTTCGCAAATAATACAATAATCGTATTTGTTGGAGATCATGGTATGTAATATTCACTTAGATTACATTTACAAGTGTATTTTTTATTATGTAATTCCATTGTTTGACTTCATATTTTTGTTTTGTTATTTTTTACAATGGATATCAATGACACTTTTTCAATCATAAACAACTTTAAATCAATTCCTTTATTCAATAAAAGGACAAATGGGGATCGATTTTTATTTTCAAAAATGCGTTTCGCATTGAATTTGTATTTGAAATTTTGGACCAAGTTCAGGTCTGACATACACTTCTGTAATTTTTACTAGGAGTGGGCTATACATGGGTCAAAAATACTTTTTGTCATTTTAATATGGCAACAGTTTTTTTTTATTCCTTCTTCTGTGTCTCGTCGTAAAATGACAATATTTTTGTCTCAGGTGTCAGAAAAAAATGTGCCAGGCCAAAATCCGATTTTTTTTTGGTTATTTTGCATCAAAGACTTATTGAAACTGGGGGAAGTTCCATTGACTATGTGAAAAATCAAAAGAAGGAATTTAAAGACTATGCGTTCCTTCAGGGGCAACCAGTGAAGAGATTTCATAATATGGGTGATGTGGCTGCGCTTGCTAGATAGAGTTACAATAGGCGCGTTAAATTTGCTACCTTTGTAATTGCCTGAGTTGAGAATCTGGAAAAATGTGTAGGAGACAATAATAAGATATATATCACAAATATCAATAAAGAGCATGATCGGTTAAGGGTTCGCATTGAGGTGAAATTTTTTTTTAAGGTACTTCTATCAAATTTGCTTTTAAAATGATCTTTGATATCTCAGTTTTCAAAAAACTTAATTTCATGAAGATTGATGATTCCGAAAGTACCGGAATAGTCCATTTTATTCATGGGGGTGCTGCTACCTCTCATCACGGACGGACATTTGTACTCAAATTCACTCTAGTTTTGGGCTATTTCACATTAAGTGTACACTTTTGAAAAAATGGACTTTCCCCTGTTTTAGCTGATTTGTAACATTCAATTGATTGTACTTGCAGTTTGGTTTGATGCACCTGATCTATTCCAATCTACAGTTGCAATATCATGATGGTTCAAGTACTTTTTCTATTAATTTTCAGCATTTTTTGTGCATTTTTAACAGAAAATGGAGTCTCATTCAACATTTTCCAAAAAGTTAATTGATATCTTGGTTAAATTTGAAGAGAGATGTGTTGAATATTAATGTTATGGAAAAGTACAACTAGTAAGCAATACAATAAACTTTATTTGATCGAATTCGACCTATAAATGAGAAACTTATGAATATTCTTGTAAAATGTGTTTTCTCCGTTAAACAAAAAGGACATGTCCTCTCCAGAACAAATATGTCATCAGCAGTGAATAAAATTGATAAATTTGTGCAAAAACTCTGCTAATTCAATCTTCAGAATGCATGTAAGTCAAGACATATGTCAAATCTTGGACTCTATTTTGCTGGATACTTTTTATCTCTTGGCTATTTTGATGTATCATTTCTCCGTTAAAAGTGCGTCCTCTCCAGAACGCAAGACTTTTTCATTTTTTGAAGCACTAAGGAACCTGATACCCATTGTTGTGGTATAGAATTAATAGTATACTCCAGTTCAACACAATGAAATTCATTTTTCCCTCTTAATTCATATAGATGGTGAGTAATTCACACTTATGCAATGTTAAATGGAATGTCCTCTCCAGCACAAAGGTTCATCATTTTTTAACAATGCACAGAAATAATGATTTTAACAAGAAAAGCCCTTCTTTTATGTAAGAAAATAATGATCTGTTGTTGGTCACAAAGATATAATTCATAAAATATCATTTTATTTATGAGAATTTCATTTTCAATTGAATTATATTTTACATTATCAATATAATTGGGCAATATAGGAGGATCAGACGAAAACATCCTCACACCATGTTTGGATATTCAAGAAAATTTAATGTGATACTATTTGTAATTGTGTAAATGACAAAATCTGCTGATCCTGGCACTTATATACTACCCTTACAAGCAGCAAACTGTATGGTTTCATGTTGTTCTGGAGAGGACATTTATTTTAACACGATGGTTGCATTTACTCTTGGGTCACTTGTACACATATCTAGAGCTAACTACTGATTTATTTTTATTTTAAAGTTGTAGGGTGGCTAATTGGCATTAAGGTTCTTACTACAGGGCAATTCAATGTTGCTCAAATGACACATTGTAGGCACCCTAGAATATATTGTAATTGCCACATTTTTTACCATGGAGTTTGACAATCTCTTTTCTGTACAAGGTGTGTGATTTCTTAATACACCTTGGTATATTATTATAATTTGATTCAACAAGATTATCAGAAAATTTGGAAATTATACAAACCTTTGGTACTAATAAGAGCATGTCTTTATTTAAAAAAGTCCTCATACACTGTACAGTATGTACATACTAAGCAGTGGGCAATGGGTATGTGATTTCTGGCAGAGGTTCACAAGTGTACATGTAAAAGTTCAAAATTTTAGAAACATAATGATTGACAATTTTACCAAAATTAGTTTTACTCATCATGTTACACATATATACATAATCATTGTCATGCTTGTGGAGCCGTGATATGTGCAAACGCCGGGATATGTGCAAACAACGGTATATGTGCAAAATTTCGCCGGGATTTGTGCAAACAACGGAATTTGTGCAAACGCCACGCCGGGAAATGTGCAAATCTGTCAAAATTTATCAACGGCATCTGTGCAAACGTGACGACGGGATATGTGCAAATGAACAATTTTCACGGGAAAAGTGCAAACCTCCGGGATATGTGCAAATCACTGCATTTATCCATATAAAGGCTATTTCTAATGAAATGTTTCATAAAATTACTGTTAAAAATGAGAAACATGCCTGCATACGGGAGAAGCTATACAGTGACATCGGCAATGAAAAGCTATTCAGAGAGGCAGGGGGGGGGGGGGAACTGTTGCACCCACAAATGTAATAACGCCCATAAATGTAATAACACTTTACCCACAAATGTAATAATTTTTGATCGCCCACAAATGTAATAATACCCACAAATGTTATAAATTTGAAGGGCTTTTTGGCAAATCCGTTCTTAACTAAAATCCTATAGTAATGCGTTCATATAGCACACAAGTGCAAAGTCTCTTTTCCTGACCCGGTTATTTAACAAATTATAATATAAATCCAAAGTCTTTATTCCAGACCCGGTTGTTTCAAAAATAATGATATAAACCCAAAGTCCCCTTTTCCAGTCCCGATTGTTTAAAAAATAATGGTATAAATCCAAAGTCTTTTTTCCATACCTTGTTGTTTAAAGAATTATGATATAATTCCAAAGTCTTTTTTCCAGACCCGGTTATTTAAAAAATTATAATTTAAGTCCAAACTAAGATACAATAATGATATTCCAGTGGAATAAAAATGAGAATCGAGCTTAGTCTTTTCTTCAGCCGCTAATAGTAAATTGAGAATCAAGCATAGTCTTTGCTCCAGACCCGGTAACTAAAAGCTGAAACCCTATAGTAATGCATCTATATTGCACAAAAATGCGAAAAAAATTTTCCATACCCGCTTAATTCAAATATCATAATATAAGTCCAAAGTCGTTTTTCCAGACCCGGTTATTTCAAAAATTATAATAATTCTAAAAAACAAAGACCCATGATCCTATTTATGCTAAATAACGTTGTTGTTGTTAGCTTGGGTTTTGAGGCGCGTGTCATTCAGATATGAAAATATAGCGTAGTCTTTTTGTCAGACCCAGTTATAGAAATCATTAAAAACACAACAATAACAACAAAAGAACGACCCTGCAAACCATAAAAAATAATTTCTTGTATATTCCTTCCTTTTTTCTATGAAAAAACACAAATAACAGAACTTTTAATACATATGAAAAAACTGAGAAATAAGATATCAGTAACCAATAGGGGGATTACTTCCCGAAAACGATAAGGTTGTTGATCAACGATCTATGATATAGTATATAAAAGAAAAACATTCGATTAAGAGGGGATAACCATTCCATTCCATGTTTTCATTTGGCAATAAGTCATGATTGACTATTTTTGCCACCCACTGTATGAGAAGTAGGGTAACAATTTTAATTAGTGTTATTTTTATTACTTCTTTTTTATCATTATTATTTCTTATATATTCATTCCTTTTTATTCAAACAAAACCTTAAAATATAAAACAAAAAGCTGAGGAATAAGATATCAGCACACAATATGAGGATTACTTCCCAAAAACGATAAGGTTGTTGATCGACGATCTATGAGATATTATATAAAAGAAAATGATTCTAACAATAGGGGATAACGTTTTAACAAGCTCTTCGGTACTTTAAATTTTCAGTGGGCAAGCACCATTTGTAATATATTCAGCATTTTTTTATTAGTTACAATTCCAATAATCTCAGAGGCCTAAGATATATTTTCTGGGGTTATATTGACCCGTAAAGTAAAGAGAGAGACAGAGAGAGAGGATTTATGTGATCAAGAAGTGATAAGATAGGGAAAAATGATTTTAAATGACTGAAAGAGAGACAGGCAAAGAAAGAGGAGCCCCCTCCCACACCCGTACCAGAGTTACGGGGTTAGGCTGTCCCGTCGATGGATTCAGGTCCATCAACATCTTGAGGTTTGATCTTTCCAGGGGACAAACGTCTTTAAATATGGTGTAGTCTTTGCTCTAGACCATGTTATTTCAAAATAGGAAATTATTAGAAAGGATAAAAACAGACAAACAATATTAACAAAGACGCCACAATATCATTAATGTAGAATAACGTTGTTATTTTGGGTTTTTAAGGCGCGTACCATTCAGATCTGAATATTTACGCCTTTTGTTAATTTGTCGTTTTTGTGGTATGCGTTATCACAGGTTTTTTATAGTTTGGGAGAGGCTGGTGTCTAAATTTTCCTGATTACTCTTTTGCTTAATTTGTATTTTTAAGAGAACTGGGTGTGGGGTAGAGACAACTCTCTAAACCCAAGCATTTTAACTGGGTTTAATTCAGAAAGCTTTGTTTTTTTTTTCAATATTTTTTATCTTATAAATAACTGGGTCTAGACGAAGTCTAAGCATAATATCCATGTTATTCAACAGGAATAAGAATATGACAAAGTCTAATGTTTTTAAGAATGTTTAAATTAATTTCTTAATGACTGGGTCTGTAACAGAGACAACGCTCTAAACATGTGCTTTTCTACTTGGTCTTAATTTGGAAGATTGTTTGTTCTTAGATTCGCTGTTGGGGGTTGGGTTTTATTGGGTTTTTTTATTCATGAAATAATTGTGTCTGGAGAAAAGTCTACAATCGATCTCCATGTTATTCCACAGTAGTTAGATTATTGGGTATTCGTTTTAGAATATGGGTAAAAACTATTAAAAAAAATAATAATAACAAAGTCTGGAGAAAGGACGTTTGCTATATCCATGCATAATTACAATGTTTTGTAGGGGTCTTAGTATTATTATATAAAAAAACTGGGTGTGGGGTAAAGACATATTTTTTTAGTGGGTGTAACTTTTGAAAATTGGTTTTAGATTTGATTTTCTTTTTTAATTCATTTTTTTATATGACCTGGTCTGGAGGAAAGAGAACGTTTTAAAACTTGTGTTATTCCAAAAGAATGTGATAGGGTCTTATGTTAGAAGATTCTTTTTCGTAATTTTTGTAATGATTAGGTCTGGAATAAAGACAACGTTCTAAACTTCTTTTTAAAAACAGGTCCTTAGGTTCAAGGATTGCTTGGTCTTAGATTTGGAGTTATTTCTAATTTTACTATTAGCGTTATTTTGAAAAACAAATGACTGAGTCTGGCTGAAAGACTACGCTATATGTCCATGTTATCCAGCATTAATAAGATTATGGAGTCTTTATACAGTTTTTGTTGTTGTTGTTTTGTTATTTACAATTTTTGAATAACAGGGTTTGGAGAAAAGGCTAAGCTCGATTTTGTTTTTTTCCCCACTGGAATATCATTATGGTATCTAAGTTTTGACTTATATTATAATTTTTGAAATAACCGGGTCTTGAAAAAAAACTTTGGACTTATATTATAATTTCTTGAAACTACTGGGTCTGGAAACGAGACTTTGGACTTTTGTGCTATATGAAGGCATTACTAGAGGGTTTCAGTTTCTAGTTTTAAATAACCGGGTCTGGAGAAAAGACTATGCTTGATTCTCAATTTACTCATGGCGAATATATTCACAATACATTCCGTATAATTCAAAACAACAACAAAGACATTGATTCCACCAGTTTTAATTAACTGGGTCTGGAGAGAAGACTAAGCTTGATTCTTATGTTTATTCCACTGGAACATCATTATCGTATCTTAGTTTGGACTTATATCATAATATTTGAAATAACGGGGTCTGGAAAAAAAGACTTTGGACTTATATTATAATTTTTTAAACAATCGGGTTAGGAATAAAGACTTTGGATTTACCTTATAATTTTTTAAACAATCGGGTCTCAAATAAAGACTTTGGGCTTATATTATTATTTTTTAAACAATCGGGTCTGGAAAAAAGACTTTGGACTTATATTAGAATTTTTGAAACAATCGGGTCTGGAAAAAAGACTTTGGACTTATATTAGAATTTTTGAAACAACCGGGTCTGGAAAAAAGACTTTGGACATATATTATAATTTTTGAAACAACCGGGTCTGGAAAAAAGACTTTGGACATATATTATAATTTTTGAAACATCTGGGTCTGGAAAAAAGACTTTGGACATATATTATTATTTTTGAAACATCCGGGTCTGGAATAAAGACTTTGGATTTATATTATAATTTGTTAAATAACCGGGTCAGGAAAAGAGACTTTGCACTTGTGTGCTATATGAACGCATTACTATAGGATTTTAGTTAAGAACGGATTTGCCAAAAAGCCCTTCAAATTTACAACATTTGTGGGCGATCAAAAATTATTACATTTGTGGGTAAAGTGTTATTACATTTGTGGGCGTTATTACATTTGTGGGTGCAACAGTCCCCCCCCCCTGCCTCTCTGAATAGCTTTTCATTTCTCGATGTCACTGTATAGCTTCTCCCTTATGCAGGCATGTTTCTCATTTTTAACAGTAATTTTATGAAACATTTCATTAGAAATAGCCTTTATATGGATAAATGCAGTGATTTGCACATATCCCGGAGGTTTGCACTTTTCCCGTGAAAATTGTTCATTTGCACATATCCCGTCGTCACGTTTGCACAGATGCCGTTGATAAATTTTGACAGATTTGCACATTTCCCGGCGTGGCGTTTGCACAAATTCCGTTGTTTGCACAAATCCCGGCGAAATTTTGCACATATACCGTTGTTTGCACATATCCCGGCGTTTGCACATATCACGGCTCCACAATGCTCCTCACCATGAAACTTTAACAGCTTGAAGCTGAATATTTAGATAAATAATTATTCAATACTTGGGGCGTAAAACTGTTTCTTATAACCTACATGTATTTCGTCAACATTCAAGTAAAATATTTTTGTTACTTATAGTACATTTTATTAAGTGAAGTGGTGCAGAGTGAAAAATATTGTTCTATTATTTTTAAAAATTCAATTACTTGCAAGTTTCCGTGGTTCACTCAGGAGACACTTATATCTTAACTGTAGTTAGTCCTTTAAGATTTTAGTAATTATTATTTTTTTAACAACTAGCAAAATGAGTATTTAAAATCTTATAACTACATGTTCTTGAAGAACAAAATAATCTCGTAGAAGATAATTAAATTACTCTGATCAAAACATTTTCTCTATTGCATTTCTTGGTGAAAGAAAATATACCCCAATAAAAAAAAATATGAGAACAGAAAGTGCTACTCTTTGTCCTCTACCAAACTAAAATCAAATGCAGATGTACATGTATATTGGTTGGTATCCATTTGTAATTCTCACCCAGGTTTAATCATTTAATTTATATTTCTACTTGAAAGCAATGTTCATGTACATGTAGTATCAAAATGGTAGAAATGCAATAATCATATCGACTTGTATAACGAAATATACAGTTTCATTCATCATTATTGATGAAAAGTCTGAGAAAGGTGTGATCAGAAGACCTGAAATGGCTGTGATTTTTGGTTAAATCTGGTTTATTTTACTTGATCTTCAAGCTTTTCTTGCGGTAGAAAATGTTATCTCTAGGATTTGGTCACTATCAATGCACTCGTTCTGTGACTATAACTTGGTAGTCACCCATATTTCCTACTGCAATTACTTCTCCTGGGTAAAGGACCCCTTCATTCTCAACAGCATAGCACTAGTCAGTCTTACCGAAATGGACAGTATCATATGTGGGCATGCTACTTTCATCAAGAGGAGCATCTTCCAGAAGCTGGTATGCAGCCACACTCCCCATACGCCTTGAAAAGATTCTATTTGATAGGCTTTGATTTCTGAAAAAATGACTGCAGAATAAGGCTTCTGTTTCTGTGATCGCTTTGATTCATAAGTGAAACACAGAAATTCATCATACCTGATGCAGCAGCAACAGGAGTGGAAGACATTGAACCATTCGTGACAATTTCCTTTTGTGTTTTACCTGCATTCAGACATCATGCTTTATAAAACCCTGATTCCTTAAAACTGGACCTTTTCCCTGCTAGGTCGCAAGAAATTTTACTTCAGATTGATCTGTTGTCTGGCTTTAAGAACTGGTATTGCTTCTGCAAATATACTGGTTTTTAAACAGCATTGCTGCTAGTCCATCAGATTGCCAACACTTTGTTCTTTGTGTGATTCAAGTTGTCACATACAATCAGGAGTCAAGTTTTCCTGCAGACAACTTTGCCTCTGTCTTTGGTTCCAGTGTGCACTTTGAATATCATCTTGGCAACACATGTATAGTTTTTTGAAAAATCCACAGGCACAAATTATGTGGGAGTTTACTACTTAGTACTAGTAGTAGCCTAGTAGTTTATATCGCATAAATTTTAGCACTGTCAAAAGGAGACCTCTTTGCAGATTTAGCTTCTTTTTTTCTCTCTCTCTACAGTGCAACACTTTTCAGGGTTTCTTCTTAAAGTTGGTTAAAATAAATTAAGTTCCTTCAGCTAAAAAACCAAAGACGGGGGTATTTAGTCACTCTCTGCATTTCCATACTGCCATTTAACTGTTCTATATGAACTCGAATACAATAGCAATAATAATAATCATAATTATAATAATGTTATTAATAATAATAGTAATGATAATGATAACAAAAACAACAAAAATAACATTTTTTTATAATAATAATAAAACACTAATTACAACTACTACTAATATTATAGTAATAATGGTAAATAATTAAAAAATGTTTCATTAATCTTGTTTAACATACTGTAGTCAAAGAAAAGCAGGTGCTAAATGTGCACTTATGTGACGTTATTTTTAATGAAGACCTGTTAACTATGAAAAAAGAAAGGCCTATGCCAGTATCATTAAAGGTAGGCCTACATGTATTTTAATAATTAATAGTACATGTACTTTGTTAATCATTGTCCTATAATACTACAAGACACCTGTGTAAGTTTTCATTTTGGCAAATGGGCTGCATTTTAAGTGTTTTAAGCATTCATCATTTACTTCTGCACCAGCAGTTAAATATACAAGGAACGTTGGTTTGGATAATATCTGCTGATGTTTTAGATAAAATTCCTACACCTGTAAATACTACTTATATTGTTGTATGTAGGGTATATATGTTTACTTTGCATTTCTCTTAAGCAAAGAATGTCAAATGATTTAGTTCCAAGCAAGAAAGTTGCATTCAAATAAACTGTTAAACAAAATGTCCTCTCCAGAACTTATCAATGAGTAACACTTCGAGGGCTCACAATACAAAAGTCTAAATAACATTAATAATGAACACACCAAGAAACTTCAGAGGTATCACTTTAATGATAAAATACTGATTATTTGATATATCAGTGTGTGTTATTAAAAACTTAAACAAATTAGGGCCATATTTTCTGACATGTTATATTTAAGTTGCATTTAAGGTGAAAACTTTGTAGTTTATATTATTCCCAAATGTGTCATTTTGCTATGTAACATTGCAGTAACATTTGACATGTTATATAAAATATAATTGATGCACAGTTATTCACATATTAACTCACATTCTTGGAGTTCATACATGTAGGGAATATTGTTAAACAATTGTCCTCTCCAGTATACTGAGATAAATGAAGGTTTGGAAGCTCATATTTGATTAGGTCTCCCACTTACTTGATAATTATACCCCTAAATAAATAGTTTAGACCTAAATAAAACAGTGTAATTCAAATTTGATGCTATATCAAAAGAAAAAATGGATTCTATGATGTTATTACATAAATTTTACCCCTTTGTCTCTCGTTTTGCCATACCACACACTAATTTCATGGCAGAATACAGAATGCGTGAAGGTGAAATGAGTATATTGACAATTGATAAGCAATACAGATGCCTACAAATGAACACAAAACCATTTGTATAATAGTTACAGGGTTATAAAGTTGATGTGTTTCTTGTTAAACAAAATGTCCTCTCCAGACGCCTATTTTTCTTACCGTATTTCAGTTAACTTTTTAAACATGTAAAAATGGACTTGACGCTCTGTAATTTTAGATATTAAAGGTATATATCCTTAAGTTTCAGAATCTGTGAAGTTTTTCACCCAACAACAACTTTCATTTTTGACCCCCAGTGAGACTAAAAGTGTACACTTAGTGTGAAATGACCCTTTTATAGTTTTTAAAGTTACTGTAATTTGGTTTGAATGTTCTTGCACTCTGAACATTACTCTATTATCAGACATAATATAGTAGAAAAAAAATATTGGGAAGTAATTTTTTTTGGTAGGTGTTAACATTTCCATTTAGAAATTTCCGTCCGTGATGGAAAAAAAGATGAAAAGTTTTTTTATTCTTTATCAGAATAGAAATAAAAAATAAAAAGGTGTAGAGGTACATGTATCTCTCTAAACACAGTACATCATTTTATTTGAACATAGCTGAAATCCATACATTTTATCCATATCATAAAGTCAATCAAAAATGATCACGGACGGACATTAATTTCATCACGGACAGACAAAGTTAATTCACTCAAATTCAATTCACTCTAGTTTTATTGTTTTCAAAGGTACTCCAATTTTTTTTTGATAGTCTTGCACTCTGAACATTACTCTATCATCAAACATAAATTAGTAGGAAAAAAATATGGGAAGTAAACTTTTCTTGTGGAGTTAACATTTCTGTCCGTCCGTGATGAAATTAATGTCCGTCCGTGATCATTTTTATTAGGATAATTTCTATGGATTCAGCTTTTTATTCTTTATCAGAATAGAAACAAAAAAAAGTGTGTAGAAGTATTTCACTGGACACTGTACATCATTTTATTTGAACATAGCTATAAAAATCAATACATTTTATGCATATAATAAATCAATCAAAAATGATCACGGACGGACATTAATTTCATCACGGACAGACGAGTGAAATACTGTGGAAAGATTCATATATGCAAATGAGAAACTTTGCTGAGCAGATTATGAATTTAATTTTAGCTTCTAATTGCTGTGAAAAGTATCTCTGAGAATTATTCAGAACTCAAATGGAATAAACCTACAACTCTTCACAATTTTTTGTGATATCTTTGTTCGGCCGTTATTGGGGCTATATTGTTGTCAGGAAAAATTGTTAAACATTATTGGAATGCAGATAGAGTTGGAAAGCTGCATGTACATGTATATGCCAAAAAGCAGGAAATAAAACATGGGAAGTACAAGTCCAAAGCTGTAGATTTCATCAATTCAAGCTTGCAGAAAGTGATGGAGAAGAAGAAAGTACATTTTTAAGTAGGAAAATCATCAATTTTTCTATAATTCACAAACCTATGGATTCACAATGCATGACATCACAGTCTTGAGGCTCGTGAAAATTACATGAATACCTTTTTTCAAAGTCCATTTTGGAGCTAATTTTAAGCAAATCGCTTATCTGGTAAACTGTGAAAATTAATAAAGCTTGCACTGCAGTGTTTAGAAGTTTTAATAAACTTAGGGTTGGTGTATCAATTTCAATTTTGGATTCGGTCCGGGCCTAAATACATGAGGGCTGTTGATATTATGGGGTGTCTCTACTTTGATATGTGCAAAAGATTCAAAGAGAGCCCCTGACAAGTGTTGATCCAACAAACAAGCATAAGGATCAACGACCTGTTCATCTTTTCGATTTAGTTTTTGGATTAAAAAAAAACATCTTTGCTACTGGAAAATTAATGCCTAAAAATCATCATGATCATAAAAATACTTGTATCAACATGATCAATAGGTGGTTTCAGACCGCCTCGAAGTTCGCCAGTTCCAGGTATTCTCTGATCGGGAAATTTACCCTGATCAGAAAATACCAGGTATTTTAATAATGTGAAAGCAAACGACGCGTAATTTCCCCGAAAGAAAATACCCGCTAAATACATGTAGTAGGTACTTGGCGAAATTACGAGAACTTTCGTGGGGATTTTTCGAAGGTCGCAGGTATTTTGGCAATGTGAAAGCAAATTACAGGAACTTTTATCCCAGCGTGTCGTTGGGCGCGGCGGCGTGGGTGGCTGCTGGGCAAGTGATTTTGAATCTCCCGCCTTGCCTGCTTATCAGACCACACTGCGCATGCTCGTAACTTCGGGAACTTATCCCGAAGGATGTGTTTCGGGGCGGTGTGAATGCAGGAATAATTAACGGGTATTTTTTAGCCTTAAAAAGTTTTCGTCATTTAACAGGGATTCTTGTGATCGAGGCGGTTTGAAACCACCTATTGATCAACTAGCTGTTGATTTTGAACCTACTAGTATTCTACAATTTAAAAAGACAATATTCTTTACATTCGATTTTGACAAGAACTGTGTTTAGAGCAATCATATGTCTAGATTATACTGTGCGTCTTGCATAGAAATCAAGTTGCTACATCTTAAATCAAGTTGCAGCAACTTGATTGAAGTTGTAACAACTTGATTGTGCAACTAATACTGTTTAATAATATTAAAATATGTACAAATCATCAATACAATAGCATTTGTTCCCCCAAAAAAGTATTAAGAACTTGTTACAGGGTACTTCCAATGTATTTTGATTGTGTCCGTCCGTGATGTCCGTCCGAGATGTCCGTCCGTGATGGAAAATATTTGCAATTCTCTCAGAAGTTTGATATTGATTAAGAATTCAATGTGGTGAACATAGAAGCTAACATACCTGAGTGTTAGTTGCATTAACAATTATTGGTCAATGTTAAGCTGTTTAGATAGAAACAATAAAAATGTACAAAAATTCTAAAAACCACATTTCTATCATGTCCGTCCGTGATATGGCACATTTAGTGGATACCTATGTTTGTAGGTAACCATGGGAACAAACTTTTTTCATCATTCAGCATACTTTGTCCTACCCTTCACTATAAAACACAAAGGAACCTTTTTCATCTTATTCCTAATTTGTTACAAGCCTTCAAAACTTTCAAAATCTATCAAATGTCCGTCCGTGATGAACCGATCACGCTCTAAATCCAAATTTAGAGGAATCAAAGTAATATAGCTATATGAAGCTGCTTGCTACTGTTCAACTGGTTTCATCTAATATCCAAGAACTTACAGATGATTAAGGCTGAAAAAGGAACTAAAGATTGTGAAATTTAACTAAATTCACGTTTTTAACTCTACAAATGGTTTAGGAGAACTATTTTTATGAAAAAAAAATTGCCTGCCCCCCAAAACATGAATAGACACCAAAAGAAAGGAAAAGACCACCAAGTAAAGAAGGTGTGGCCAAAACTGTGATTTTGGGGGTGTTTTGGCAGCCATTTTGGATATTGACCTGGCACTCTTTTTTTCTCGGACCTGCGACAAAAAAATGAAGTCATTTCATAAGGTAAAAGGAGACAGAAAGATTGTTACCACAGTAAGACAAAAAAATTCACCCATTTGTAGCCCACTCCTATTTCTAACCGTCATTCATGGGTGTCAGAAATGGTTTACTGACAGTTGCTCTAATATCACTTGGTCTAATCAGCAGATGGGCTAACACCATTCAGGCTCAACCTACTTAGTCCAATTCTCTTTTGGTTTAAAGGTCAAGTCCACCTCAGAAAAATGTTGATTTGAATCAATAGAGAAAAATCAGATAAGCACAATGCTGAAAATTTCATCAAAGTCAGATGTAAAAAAAGAAAGTTATGACATATCAAAGTTTCGCTTATTTTTAACAAAATAGTTATATGAACGAGCCAGTTACATCCAAATGAGAGAGTCGATGATGTCACTCACTCACTATTTCTTTTGTTTTTTATTGTTTGAATTATACAATATTTCAATTTTTACGAATTTGATGATTAGGACCTCCTTGCCTGAAGCACAAAATGTTAGAATAATGGAATTCCATGTGTTCAGGGAGGAATGAAACTTCATTTCACATGACAATGACGAGAAAATCAAAATATTTCATATTTCAAACAATCAAAAACAAAAGAAATAGTGAGTGAGTGACATCATCGACTCTCTCATTTGGATGTAACTGGCTCGTTCATATAACTGTTTTGTTAAAAATAAGCGAAAGTTTAAAATGTCATAACTTCCTTATTTTACATCCGATTTTGATGAAATTTTTAGTGTTATGCTTGTTGAATTTTTTACTCTTTTTATTCAAATCAAGTTTTTGTTGGGTTGGACTTGTCCTTTAATGACCACATGGTCTTATAGCCAATTGGTCTAATGATCACTTGGTCTAATAGCCAATTGGTTGAATGCCCAGTTGGGCATATTGTGACTTGGTCTAATTTTCCTTTGGTGTAATTGCCATTTCGTCTAATGTATTTTATTTTCACTCGGTCTAATTGCATTTGGTCTTATACCAGTTTGTTTAATAGTTGATTGGTCTAATACCAGTTGATCTAATCCTCACTTGGTCCATTATTCAGTTGGTCTAATTTGTAGTTGGTTTAATTTCCATTTCGACTAATTTCCACCATGTCTAATTTCCAGATAGTCTAATATTCATTTTTTTCTACCTGCCACTTTGTCTAATTTGTAAAGTTTGTTCACTTGTTTTCAATTGTCTGGCGAAATTTGTTAATTTACTTTCCACGTGCTGGCTTCGAATCTTCACACGCGCGCCCCTCGATATTGGAGTACAGTGAGAGTGACGAATATTTCCATGTTCAAAATTTGGGGATTTTCAAAAGCTTTTGGGGCATGAAAAAAAAATATTTGAGGATTAAACACAATTTGGGGATATTTTGCCTATTTTTTAAGGGGATTTTTGAAGGTTTTGGTGAGAAACAAAATTTTGAAATTTGCTATTTTTCTGTAAAATAATGCTGATAAATGATCAAACGGGTGAAAAAAGTAAGATTTTTATTCATCCGCCTTTATGTAGGCCTAACGATCTACTGTACACTGTAGATAGTTAATGAATGGCTTAACCCAATCAGGGTGCCCAGTTTTTCAAGAAAACAAAAATCCCTGATTTTTCTCTGCCAAGTTTTAAAATTCCCAGATTATTATTTTAACCCATTCCAGTTTGTCTTGTTTTCTATTTTTGTTGCAGTGAATTACTTGTATTATTTTATTTAAGGCCTATTATTACTTTGCTACACTAAAAAAATTACCACAACATGTCATTCAATGAATGTTGTTTTAATATGTACACAAAATATATCACAGTCTGACTGGCTATTGTGCTTTCAACTTTTATGCCGATCAAAATTCTCTGATTTTGCCCTCATTGAGGCATTTCCCCCTCATTTGAGGTAATTCCCTGATTTTTCCCTGACTGGAAAAAATGTTTAAAAAATCCCTGATTTCCATGATGGACTGGGAACCCTTCCAATCCATTTTATGGAAGAGGCGAAGAAGTAGAACAAAAATAGAATGATAAGATGACTGACAACTGTAGTGATAAATGATAAAGTTCTCCAAGCTCAGATATACTATTATTACACGTTAGACTGAGTCATTGCTTGTTACCAAGTCGGTCGCCGTGATGTCGCAGCTAACCCAATAAACCTGGGGCCCGTTTCATAAAACATTTGCCGCAGCGGCAACTCCCATTTTCAGCGGCAAATCTGTGTTTCTGCGGCAAATCTCAAAACAGCGGCAAGTTTCCGTTTCATAAAACTTTGCCGCAGATACTTTCAGCGGCAAATGACAATTTCTGCGGCAATATTTGACGCAGCTATTTGAGCTGCGTCAAATATTTGCCGCAGATACTTTCAGCGGCAAATGACAATTTCTGCCACAATATTTGACGCAACTATTTGAGTTGCATCAAATATTGCAGCAGAAACAGCTTTTTCATCAAAATATCAACAATTTGGAGGGCCTAACAGCCATATTGCTCAATTTTTTGATGATTTTGATATGATAAATTGCTTTTTGTCATTCTAAATAGAAAATACAGGTATTTTTACTCATTGACAAATAAAAAGTAGATATTTATTGAATCATCATTCTTTTTAAAGTAAAATTTATTTCAATAAATAGATACATAGGAACATCCATTGTGTTCCTGCAAAATTACTCTTTCAAAAAAGCTTTTCTTTATCCTGTAAAAGAATGAATAAATGATGTCTCATTTTGTAAAAGATGTTGCGCCATTGGCTTTTGAGTTTCAATAAGATTCATTTCATAAGTGCTGTTTTTGCTGCTGTTGGTTTCTGCTGATGTGTTTGTTGAATTCCCGAAGTGGTTGTTGAACATCTTGATGTTGTTGAGGTTGCCAGTGTGGTTTTTGCAGATATTGTTGATGCTGCTGTAGTTGTTGGTATTGGTCAATGTAGTCATTACATCTCCTGTGTGTTTGCTGCTGTTTTTGCTCCTGCTACTGTTCATGTGATTGAAGTACCTGAAATAGTGATTAATTTATAATGCATGAAAGCAAGATACTAAAGTTATTCCTAATTTCACTTTCATTGTTAACCCTTAATAGAGTGGGGGGGTGAAGGCACCTTTTGATACTTTGCAAGATTTATCCAAATGGACAAGATCCTCAGGCACCCCCCCCCCCCCCCCCCCCCCCGATGACTTACTAGAATAGCCTCATCTAGTAAGATGTATTAACAGGATTTTGTACTCATTATATTCAGTTGATTTTGTATGAACTCAATTCATCAAATGAATGTAAAGGGTCTACCAGAAAAAAAAAATTCTGTGAGCTTCTTCGGGTAATCTTTCTGAGTCCTTTTACTCCTTTACTGGAATATTAATAATTAAAAACATGAAGTGAGTTTGACAGTAATTTGACATGTTGCATCTTTATAGGTGGTAGTGGTGGGGGTCAATCATTATAGAAATGCAGAATATTCATGTACATGTACCAATTTGGCAAGAGAATGCAAGTCACATTATCTACCAATGATTGATATTGGTTTGTTACTTTTGCAGCTGAAAAAAATTTCATCAACACCTCAAACTTAGAGTTTAATTCTAAAATTTGGATTCTTGACAAAGAGCAAATCAAGAAGACAAAAATCATTCAAATTGTTATGTGACTTACTTCCTATGCCAAAATGAATCAGAATTATAAATAAGTTTAACTTACGGTTAAATCACATTTCTAGGCTCTTTGCCTGGCGCTCCAAACCCTTCAGTCGTTGATTTTGGCATGGCTTGTCTTTCCGGAACTGCGGACAAAGCCTCACCTAAAGGAATAAATTAAATTGAAATTTTCAAAAAGTAGGTTTTTGTCAGGGGGGGGGGGGTAAAGGGGTCAAGATGGGTTAATATGAACAAAAATGCAAACATGCAACAGTAAATAATATATAAGGAATCTCTGGTTGAGAAACGTCACTTCATGCAATTATTCCTCATAATTTATCTTGTACACACATATACACATAGTGAGGATGGGTGAGGGGGAGAGCGAGCATCGTCATCGTACATGCAAAAAGTATTAAATCCTTCACTGGCGTATAGATGGGGGCCATGCCCCCCCCCCCTGTTTCACGACCAAGAAAAAAAAGGAGAATAAGAAAGGGAACGGGAAAGGGTAAAATAGAGAAGTATTTACTGAATATTATTACATCAAAATCTTTCCAAATATTTGATTTCTGTATTAAAAAGTTCAAAAATTTTGCTCTCTCACATCTTTGGAGAACTTTTGTTCCATCCGCCATATTTAGCCCTCTCAAAATATTTGGCTCATTACGCCACTGAAATCCATTGTAGGAATTTTATGTTTGCTTAATGTAAACATAATCTAACCCTAATAAGACTGCAAGGGTATTTTTGAGGCAGGAAAGATTGGCGGAAGGGGGGTGGGGGCCCTCAAGATCGACCGTTAATTGTGCAATTGTGAAGAAATGCAAAATGCCTGCCACAGATGAAAAAATTGTATATTTGATCATTCTAGAATTATTTAAATTTATTTTTAATAAATATATTTTACTAAATCATGCATGAAATTAGAAGTTGGCTGGAAATCTATAAACAAATCCCTTAAAGTTTTTTTTTGTTCAGACACATAAAAATCAAATCCCTTTCATCTGTATTTTTTTTTCCTTTCTGAAGTATTTCTTTGTTTTTTATACTTTTTTATATTGTTGACAAAATTTTCTGATCATAAACACCATGAAATTAATTGATTTTAATCAGTAAAATAAATATTAACCAGTATGATGCAATTATGAATTTTAGCTAGAAACAGATTTTGCATTGGATTTGTTCATGAAATCACATTTTAAAGCAATTCTGACATGTGTACTTACATGATGTTGCGTAATTTCAGAACCGGGTACCCAGGTGTCACAAATTTTGTCTGAAAACTCATGAATCTTTAAAAAAAATCATATAATGACGCGGCACCATCTTTCATGTTGTGGATTTAACATGAAAATTTTTGGGCCCCCACCGCCGTTTTAGGGTTAAATCAGATTGCACATCATGATGGATTTTACTGATATTCATTCTGCAACCCATATTTCAAAGACTATCCACCATATCTAAAATTGATTTTTACCTGTGGCAGTATGTTAGTCTCTGCATTTCTACAACTGTGGCCAAATATTCTACAAGTTCATTAGATGGGCCCTTGGCATTTTTCTTATTGTAGGAGACCAAAAAGCCCTGGCTTTGAAGTTCCTGGTCTATCCTTCTCCAGCTGCAATATCTGGTCAGTTGAGGACTTGGGGGCTTTGTGTCAGGAGTGGCTTGATAGTGGTGGTGGCAATGGTGATGGCAGTGGCAGAAGCAGACTTGGTGGTGGTGGCATCAGCAGCACTGATAGTGGTGGCAGCAGTGGTGGTAGTGACTGCAATTGCAGCATTGTTGATGGTGGTATACGCCTCATCACGGCCAAAATTTGCTCCTGCTGCCACGCTGCTGGTCTCCATCTATTATGTTTTAAGTAGAATAAACATGAAAACATTTGATTATAAACACATCAACTTCAGAACACTAGTATATTGATAATAAAACTTGTAGATATAGCAGTCAAAGCATAAAATGAAATTCCACAGAAGAGTACATGTACCTTCTAATAGAATTTCAGACCACCTTGAGGATGTTATGCTCAAAGCAAGGTTTTTATTTGACAACATTGGTCAAAGAGGAACATGGATTTAAATATCAGAACACAACTCGTATCATTGGTTGATCAATCGTACTGTACAATACCCCATTCAGATATACATTGACCAATTTCTTGTTGAAACACATATATGTCTTTGTTATCAATCTTGTAGGGTATAGAGTGCATGTTGATTCTATATTCAGTGTTGTATACCGAGGCTGGCCTCGGGACCAGAATTTGCATCCTCGAAGCCTGATGTCTTGGTCTCAGTCGCTCTATCTTGATGTCTCAGCTCCGAGGCCTGACAAATGCGGTCATTTCCAGCACATAAATTGTGTCTATCATAAACGCCATGTGCAATTTCTAATGCACACATTATTATTAGATCTAGATTCCACCCCCCCCCCCCCTCTATAGATTATATATACCGGTAATATATATATGCATATTTTGCCTGTTTTTTTTATTTATTCTATTTATTTTTCAATTTTTTTATTTCATTTATTCATTTATTTTTTTTTTCTTGGGGGGGGTCAATGGTCAATTGAATTTAACAAAAAACATGCAAATAATGCTCTAAATAGCCCTTTATTCCCTTCATTTTTGTTACTTTGAGCCCTAAATGTGCATGCGCCTGGTCAAGCTAGTGCTTATCTTGTTGCCCGAGTCGAATTCTACAAGTTAGGCTAGGTGGTTACCCTGGCTAGGCCGTCGGGATATCCCTGGGGGCCCCTTGAAAAAAATACTCTTTTTAATTTAAAAAATGCTCTAAGTAGCCCTTTATTCCCTATAATTTTGTTAATTTGAGCCCCCTAAATGTGCATGCGCCGGGTCAAGTTAGGGCTTATCTTGTTGCCCGAGTCGAGTTCTACAAGTTAGGACACGTGATTACCCAGGCTAGGCTGTCGGAATACCCTTTAGGCCTCTCTCAAAAATTTAAAAAAATTTCATACCTTTTTATTCACTGACTTTTGTCCCCTGAAAGTCCTCGTATTAGGGCAAGCCAGTGATTTTATGGTTGCCCGAGACGTGCTGCACCTTTTAAACCCCCTAGCTAGCTTTCAAAACCCCTCATTTTTAAATATCGAATATTGAATATCCGTCCAACTTCACACGCGTTTGAATATCGAACCTGAATATCAAACCAACTTCACAGTTTGAATATCGAATATCCAACCAACTTCCTGCCGGTCAAATTTTTGCTAACTCACAGCTTTAAAAAAAATTAATTTTGCCTTTTTTTTATTACTGTCTGGCCACCAAACTTTTTATACTCGCAAGCCACCCCCCCCCCCCCTGAAAACTATAAGAAAAACAACCCCTCACAGTTACAGAGCTTGAGTACAATATTTGTGTAAGTTAACCCTCCCCCCCCCCCCTGCCCCCTCAACTTAAAAAAAAACATGCCCAAGCCGAGGCCAAACATGAGCGTGAACATCAATCTAGTATTAACCCATTCATGATTCTCGAGACTTGACTGTATTTTTGTCGCCCACAACAACCCAAGCCACAAAAAAAGGCTCACTCTCACACAGCTGTTCACATATCGCACTGAATTAGGTAATTAAAGACTAAAGTCAGAAAGAAAGACAGATGCAACTCAAGACAGTCGCAACGCCGCTCATTCGAGCTCCACCCCACACACATCAACACTACTGCCGTGTACTACGCCGAAGCTCCGGGATAGCGAGCACTCGGCATCTCGATGATACCTCCACGATATCCCCGGGCAAAATGCATGTTTACCTCGTAGAAAACGATGGAAATATGACATGTATTATCAATGTCATTCTTTCGGAAGTGATTTATTTATTACTTTATCAAATGATGTAATAATTATATAAATACGATAAGTAGAAAGTACTTACATCTCCGATTCAAATTTTCCGTAAATTCTGTCACCATCAAAATTTTCTCGCAGACGACGTGTGTGAAGAAAAAAACCGGCTGTTAGCTGCATATCAGGCTCGTTCACGAACTATTTTTCATTTAATTATTTTTATTTACGATAACAATTTGTCATTGCTTTTATGAAACGGATATTTGCAACTATGACAAGTTGTCATTGCAATAACAAGATTTGCCATAGATATGGGAGATGTTACAGTTGCAAGTCAAAAGTTTTATGAAACGGGCCCAGTGTTATCAAACTATTTCTAATTGGTCTTTTACTTGCCCTCAGATTATTAAAATAACTTAACAAAATATTCATAACAAAATTACATGATCTAATGGCCCTGTGACTTTTGGAATCCCCAATCTGCATAACTGAATATTTTCCACCAAGTTCAAGTATCATCCATAATGGTGCATAACAGTGATTTAATACAGGCATAATCATGTATACCAGATACGTATCCACAATATTATATTGTATTTTTGTTCCTTTCTTCATAATAATGTTACTCAGATGAAACCCCGACATTCGACCATTGTAAGCTACAAGGTCCCCAACTTATTATTCTGTAATGTGCATGCTGTGATGTAATGATTATTAGTAGGGGAAGGCGGGGTAAGTTGAGACACTTTTTGCATTTTGCATGATAGAATTGGTATGATTAATGATTTTGTAGACACAAGTACCTGCCTTAAAATTTGATTATTGGGACATATTTTTCACCTATATATAACTTTCTACCTCCACACTGAAAGTCTCTGTCACCTTTGAAAAAAAGAGATATCAAATGGCTCGACTTTCCCCATCATTGTGGTAAGTTAAGCCACAAAAACTATGTACAAAATGCATGGGTAAGAAGCAGCATGTCTATTTTTTTTATTTAAAATCTTTTCACTTGCTAATTCTCTATAAATAGCAAGATCCTCTGAAAGGAAAAGAACAGTCATGTAAATTTGCTCCTTCCTGCCTGCATATGTTGATTAAATCGATGGCTCAACTTGCCCCATGTTGGTTGGCTCAACCTACCCCAGTCCTAACTTAATGCAATAATTTCACATCTACACATTTCTTATGTATCCATTATGTAAAATACTATAAGAATGAAGATCCATACATGGCCTAACAATGTTGTTCTTATGTCTGTATTATATTTTTATTTGTGCATGTAAAAAGCACTTATATTTTTCACACCTTTTTTACTTTTTTGGCTGAAATTTGTATTTTTCCCTCTAAAAAGTACTTTTGGTTGTAAAGTTGAAAACAATTTGGTGGGGTTAGGGGTTATACAAAGGTTTATCAGTACACCACAATGTCTGACTCATTAATTTTTGGCCTGGGGGTGGTGGTCAACTTGCTCAACTATGCTCAACTTACCCCGCCTTCCCCTATCATCATCTATATAATCAATATATAAGCCTAATTATAAGAATTATACTTGATTCTCCATTTGATGAACAACTATCTCGTCATCGATAGTCCTCCACAGTGAGGGTTTTCCGCCCAGCAGCTCTACTCCCGGGGGGCCACTTACATCAAATTGACAAGTGGATACCATGCGCGACCAAAAAAACACATAAAAAGGATGTCTTTTTCACGATAGGGCACGTTACGTACGTAACGTGATAAGGGTGTCAAAAACACAAAAATAATGAAAAAAAGGGTATCTATTTCACGAGGAAAATTACGTGTTAAGGGTCGAATTTGCGGGATGATAAAACAAAATCAAAATTTTTTATAAAGGATGTCCTTTTTGCCCAAACACTTTGTGTTAAGAGTCTGATTTTCACGAGGTCCAAGATGGGGTCCTACTAAACCAAATAAGGTAAAGCCGACGACCGAAGGACACGTAACAATAAAACATTCCTGTACTTGTTTAGGGGTTCATTTCAAGGAATATTTGCCAAGAACGATTTTCTTTCCAATACTTGTTAAGGGTAGGGTTTCACACGCCAATACTTGTTAAGGGGTGCATTTTCAGAATATGGAAATTACGTGTTTAGAGTGCTTTTCGAGACCTCATGGTCGCGCATGGTATCCACTCGTGAATGGAAGTGCCCCCCCCCCTGGCGACATGAATTAAGTGATACATGGTATTTATCCATTACGTACCATGTTTGTTAATTCTATATCAAATAAATACTAATGAATGATGTTATATTCAAATAAATGGACATTAGACCCATGAAAATTAGACCAAGTGACGATTAGCCCAAGTGGTCATTAGACCATTTGGCTATTTAACCAAGTGGTCATTAGACCATTTGGCTATTTGACCAAGTGGTCATTAGAAACAGATACTAGACCAAGTGGTCATTTGGCTATTAGACCAAGTAGTCATTAGACTAACTGGATATTAGACCAAGTGGAAATTAGACTATATGGAAATTATACCTAGTGGAAATTAGACTAAACGATTATTAGTCCATGTGACAATTAGACCAAGTGGAAATTAGACCAAGTGGTGTTAGACCAACTGAAAAATTAGTTTAAATGGTTTAATAACATCTGCTCATTAGACAAAGTGGATATAAGACCAAGTGGGAATTAGGCCAACTGGTTATTAGCCCAAATGGAAATCAGACAGAGTGATATTAGACCAAGTGGGTATTAGACGAATTGGATATTAGACAAAGTGGTTGTAGACGAAATGAGTTTAGACTATGTGTCGTTGGACGAACTAATAAGTAGACCAAGTGGTATTAGACCATCCAAAATTTGGTCTCAAAAGTTATGCAAGGCACCAGAAAAAAGTAATGAAGCCATGTAGCGATTGCACAAAATGTTGAAATGTTGAAAGAAATTAACATATAACTATTTTGCTTTTCTTCTATCAGGATGGCAGCTGGGTGAGCATTCAGAATGGTGTAAGTTCTCAAACTTTGAATTGGCCACACGGGTCCCGCTTATGGTTCATGTACCAGGAGTTGGAGATAAACAAATGACGAAGAAGTTTCCTCTGAGAAATCTACTCGATAACAAAACGTTACGCGAAACAAGGTATTCTCATGGTCTGAAAGGGGGTAAAGTTGTGAAAGAATTTGTTGAGTTGGTAGATATGTTCCCCTCTCTTGCAGAATTAGCCGGACTTCCAGTGCCAAATACTTGCCCTCCAAATCCATTCAAGGTTGATTTTTGCACAGAAGGGGTAAGCTTTGCACCCCTCATAGTGGGAGATTTGTCTAGGAAAGGGAGTTCTTACACCCGATGGAAGAATGCTACCTTCAGTCAATACCCAAGACCAGGGATGTGCCAACATACCAGTCTGACCTACCCCATCTAGTCAACATCACCATAATGGGTTATTCCATGCGCACTGTGGACTATCATTTCACAGAGTGGATCGGATTTAACCATTCAACTTTTCAGGGGGATTGGGAGGATGTTCACGCCAGGGAGCTTTATGTGTTGGCAACAGATCCACTTGAAAACGACAATGTTGCAGACAATTCAGACTTTTCTGACTTAGTCCAAGATTTACACATGAGGCTCAAACGTGGATGGAGGGATTCCTTACCTGTTTGACCACTTAACCTCATCTTCTATGATGAAAGCATGTTTGGAAAGAATTAAAAAGAGTACAATAGACAACCATACAGGCCTTAATTCTCAAAGGTGGGCTAACTTTGCCAGGGGCTGTACATGTATTTGACCCAGGGGCCAGCAATGATGGGCCAACAAATCCTGAGTGTTAATTTCACCCACAGAGCATTTAACATCTTTTAGCCCCAGCATGCTTATTTGCATTGGTGCGTGGGCTAAATCATAAACTGAAGCTTGCTCCCTATATAGCACTGAACTGAGCATGCTCAGTGTAATATCACAGTATTGGTTCAGTTCAAGTGTGTGTTTCATAAAGCTATTTGTAAAATTAAACAACTTTACACACTACTGGAACATGATCTTAGGTCTTAACTCAATTACATAGTGATATCACTTGGCATGAGAAAGGGTTACCAGTCGTGCGTAAAGTCATTCGTATCTTACAAACAGCTTTATGAAACACCTACCAGGGTTTGGCAATAATAATATGCAACATATGTAAAGCGTTGAATACAAATGTTTTTAAGCACTTCATTTATAGTGCATACTATTACCCTGGCTTTAGCACGGCTGCCCTAATCGGACTCTTGAGCATTCAAGAAATTCTCTCGTGTAGTACATGAGTGCACATGCTTAACAATTATCTCTTCTGACAAACAAAAATACCTGGGCACAAATATTTTCCAGGTAATTGCGCTTCCGTGAATGAGCAGTGAAGCCATCATACATATAATCTAAATATCTGAATACCCAAAATCAAGTAACTTTCAATTTATGGTAAGCGCAGTTTCAAATTGCCAAGTGCGTCTTTTTTCTGTACCATAAAAAGTGAGCTACTTCTGTCTTATTTTTCTGTAGTACATTAGTGCACGTGCTTAACAATTATCTCTTCTGACAAACAAAAATACCTGGGCACAAGAATATTGCTGTAATTATCAAGCTTCTACTGTTCATTGAATCATTAGTATCACTGATTTGTTATGGTGGATATATTTAAAAATCCTAAGAAGTGCAATTATTAAGATTCTTGGTTAGGCAAATACATCAAAAACACCAAAAAGAACAGCATCATTCAGCCAAAGTCCATTTTAGAGACCCACAGCTTAACACTGTATCCCATTCTTGTCGAATTCACTATAGCTTGGGTAAGTGGAGGGAACTTCCAGTGTAGGCCCACAGATGTGAGCTTCTGGCCAAGCCCTCTATTGCTGTAAATTGAATGGTTATTTTCAATACGCTCGTGACTTGTGAACCAGTGATAAAGTGCAGAAGCTTCTCAAGTGTTTTGCGATCCAGAGCTCGGACATAGTGGGTAAGGTATCTTAGTGACTGGCTTTCCTCCCTTGTTGTAACTGCACTGAATAAATTGATTCCCTTTGCTGTAGGAGCCAGCTCCTTGTACAAATCAAGAGCTGCAGGAGGATTTTCAAACTTTGACTGAAGTCCAAATGGAACAACATCCTTCATGCACTGCAATGCATAATTTCCATTTTGGATCATGCACTAGTGTGCCAATTGGTGAATTGTGCCTGCAGCTTCTTCCTCTTGTGGAATGTGGGCCCCTTATCTGGACAGCAAATCTACCAAAGCCTCTTTCTCATCTTCTGTCAAGCTGCCATCGGTTGCTGATTGTACAGCTGATCTGTCTGCATCGCATAGGTACATCATGAAGGAGCTTAACAAAACATCTCGTGTGACTTGCTCTTCTCCGAACAACAAAGCTACAAAAAAGCAGGTGCTAGCTTCATAGGAAACACTTTGTGTTCCCGGTAACCCTTTACTAATATTTGCCCAACTGCATTCCACTCCTCACCGCCTAACTCGGGGCATAATGCTGGAATTCTGACATCTTCCCCATCAGAGTAAGTGCTGAAAAACATTTCCCCAAAACATGTGTAAGCATGTAGTTTTCTCAAGTTATTCAATAAATAAAGCTATAAAGTCCTAAATACCTTTAGGCAAGAATTCCTTCATTAGTTTATTCCTTCAAAAAAAAATTCAACCTGGTTGACTACAGAATTACAGTGCAAGAAATTTCTACTATCTTATCACACCCATGCAGAAGTCATTGTGAAAGATACATACATTTGAAGATCGTCTTATATAAATACTGATTGCATACACTGAACAACCAAACTAAGATTCTTCACATTTCCCCAAATTTGTAAAATACACAGTTCTTATTTATTGGTGAAAAAAGTGTCAGTTACATGCATATTGAATAGATACAGTGCGCTATCGCGCCTTGCGATTTCACCATGATCCGTCCTCTCTGTTACAATGCCCACTGTAGCGTAAATAATTCACTTCAAGAAAATATAAAGATACTGGATGAAACTTTGGAACCTGAACTTTTCAACAAAGACACCGGTAAATAATTTGCTTTCCTTGTAGTTGCACTTATTGCCTGTTTTAAAAAAAGCTTTTCCTTAAATGGGTTTTCTGCCAAAATAACTTTCGCATCAAAGTGCACAGAGAGGACGGTTCGTGGTGCATGCGACGATATGCTCGGATAAGGTGGCAAATATACAGAGATGACCAACATCACTAAGTACTGCAGAACAAACAGCTTGGTTTAAGCCATTGCCTTGTGGTAGCTTTCAAGATGTGGTCACAAGCAGCCGCTGGATGCAGCGCTCTGTTGCCTCGCAAACTTTGATGACATCACATGATGCTCTGACAAGTCCATCCCGATTCTTCTCCAGCAAGCTACACTCCATTACCTCACCGGTCGTTAGAGCATCTTTGGCCTCATTCACTTTCAGGGCAAGGCTGCGAAAGCCTCATCGGTGAATCCTAGCTGGCCATCTGAAGGATGGGGTAGTTGCAAATCAAATGTCTTCCGAAGCCTATAAGCCTTGGCAGAATGGCAAATGCAAGAAGAGCAGGTGGATATTTCTCCCCTGATGGCTTGTCACACCTCCTCACAATTCTCTTCATAAGTTCACTAGGAATGTCTCAAGTCTTGTCCAATACCTCAATTCCATTTTCTGAAAGAAAATTCTTCCCTTTCATTGTTGAAACTACGTCTATGAGTGTGCTAACATTTTTTTCTAGATGCCTCGATTTTGCTTGAGAATTTTTCAAACGCTTTTGAAGATTGGAATGATGGCAGGCAATTTGTCAAGCTTTCGCTTTACACTGCTTGGACTGTCACTGATGGAATATGTTTGGTCTTGGTGGGTCATGCCTGTCTTCTTCTTGATAGGAGTTAGTGGATGTGTCTTTGAGCCTTCAGAGCTACTGAGAAGTTTTTGAGGAGTTGAAATCTCTTCGGTTCCATGATCTGATTAATGACAAACGTCGATGGGTTGCTGTGGTGCTACAACAGGAACTACATGTATGTTGTCAGATAGGACTGGTTCAGCAGACTCTGAAACTTCCGGGGAACAATTCTCTTTGTTGACCCTTGGGTATGGGGCTTTCCTTGTTTTTGTTGACTGCAAGAAACAATAACAGACAAATATTGGAAAAAGGGTTTCACTAAATATAGTTGTATTAGTTTTCGCAACTCACAATGTCATATTACTTTACATTTAATTTTTGAGCAAAGAAATACCCTGAAAGAAAATGAAACTTTGAAATATTTGAGCTATATGTACATGAGATTCCCAATCAATATCTGGATGATTAAAGTCTCCAGCAATTATAATATTGGGAAGCTGCCTATGATGTTTAGACATCAGCTTCGACAGTGAATCATGAAGACCCGCTAGACTTGTAGACCGGTTACTTGGAGGACAGTGATATCTGCACAAGGAGAGGGATTTGCTGTTTTCAAGTTTAATGTTGCACCACTGTAGTTCACTGTCCACATCAAAATCAGGACATAGTAATCCATCCCCTCAGTCATTAATGAAAGTTGGTTCATCATACTCTCAGAAGAACAAAAATGAGTAAATCATCTGATTGGTTTTGGATTGCTAATAATTCTTTTAGTTACAATTTCTTTTTGATAACAAATATTTTTCCGAGAATTTCTGCATTTAAAGATCAAATGAATAACAAAATTCACTAGTTAACAAACTATTTCAATCAATTAAATCAGATTTTCTTATTCAAAAAAAAAATTTGCCAACGCGCTCACTTTGATAAACATGATGTGATTCGTCCATGGCAAACTGTTGATTACATCTGTGTTTTAGAGTTGCTGTTGCTCATTAGATAACTAAGTCTTCAGACTTTGAACCATAAGGTCTGGGGTTTGAATCCCACCCCAAAAGACCTTGATCTACATTTGGTACTCTCTGCCTAGGTGTAGTTAAATGTGTACCCTGTAGAAAGGAATTCCTTGAATGCTCAAGCACCCAATCAGGATAGCCATGCTAAAGCTGAGGTAATGTGGTAGTATATGCTGTTCTTAAATCACTATGTTAAAATGTTGCATATTATTATTGTTATCACTTTACAGATAACACAATATATTTATGGAGTGTCAATTAAGGCTGATATTTATGTGCAGACAATACACTCTATCTTTTATGTAAAAGCAAGAAAAAGAAATTTCTATAGTCTAGACAAGTGAAGTAGCTAGCATGCTATTTTATTATGTATTTCTTCATAATAAGATGTGTGAGCTGGTTTTGCTTAACCTTCCTACAAGACACAGTTGACCACTGATTTAGAAAATTACGGTACTGTGATTGGTGCAATTAAAGCCTGTCTAAAGCTTTAAATAGTCATATTTAAAAAAACGTAATAGTCATTGAATTCATTTTGTTAAACCCATCAGAATTTTGATATAGCATTTATTTCTGGCTGTTACAGAAATTCAAGTAAAAAAAGAGAAAAATCCAACAAGCATAACACTGAAAATTTCATCAAAATCAGATGACATCTGATTTTGATGAAATTTTCAGTGTATAATAAGAAAGTTATGACGTTTCAATATTCGCTTGATTTCACATGATAGTTATATGCACATCCTTGTCGGTGTGTGAATGAGGGAACTGATGACATCAATCACTCACTATTTCTTCTGTATTTTATTAAATTGAATATGAAAAATTCTAATTTTCTACTAATTGTCCTGTGAAACAAAGTTTATTTCTCCCTAAAACTGTAGGATTACCATTGTTTATCATTTTATGGGTCAATAAAGTTGGTCCTTATTGTTAAATCTGTAGAAATTGATATATTGTCTAATTCAAACAACGAAAAACATGAACTTTCCTATTCTACAGTGTGTATCAAAAAAAAGTTTACACTTTGAAAAAATCCTGTTAAATTATACATTTGTAATATCCTGAAGATTTTTCCACATTTTAACATTGATACAGATCCACTCAAGCAAATGACGATATAACTGTCGAAAAATATTTCCGCTTGAGTGAGCACCACTTACTTTTGAAAAGTTAGTGAAAAAAATTATTTGCGCAGAACTTTGAAATAGTTATGCGAATAAAAGTAGACCTTAATCACAAAGAACACGTGGAATTTAGCAAGTAAAATTAATTTGAAGATATATTGAACCTTTTTTACTTGTTTCCTTGCTCAAAACACTTCGAAGAGTGTATTTCGCCCCACCCCCTCCCCCACACATCGAGGCCTTCCTGACGATATTTGCTTTACACTGCTTTACACTGAGCTGTGATTTACATGGAATGGCTTAAGCTTGATTTTCATTTTGTTGATCATTGCCAAGCTTCAGAAAAAAGTGGAGAAACAAGTATTAAAAGAAAAATGAAATGTAAACCCACTTTCAATGATAAAAACTTAGTGAAAAAATGCTGGAGATGTCTGATATAAACTGTTGTTCAGATTCAGTTATGTCCTCAGATGCAGCTGGCACAAAAAGGGTAAAGGTTGCGCTCACCAAGTGTTAAAATTTCAATTTGGGTGGCAAAATTATTAGAAAATGCTTGAATGTATCCGTTTTATTTCAATTGACTAAAAGTGCAAGGGAAATGTATGAGAAATGTTTCGCAATGTAAGTTTGATTTCGCCCTTTTCCCTTGACACAGCGTGAAAACGATCATTTCTGTGCAAACAGATCTCTGCGAGCTTTACACAAATGGACAGTGCTCACTCAAGTGTAACATTCTGACAAAACTTTTACTTTCATTGGATGGATGAGACCCAAACCCAAGATTTTATGTGAAGAAATTACCCACATGTTGTATATTTTCTAATTCTAAATCAAGCGCCCTCTCTTGGTAATGTTAATATTTTCTATGAAAAATAACTGTTTGAACACTTTTATTATATGATTATTGGAAAGTTACTGATGACGTTCATATCCTGAAATTTTCAGCCCATTCCATACTTGGGCACCCGATTGAATTGACTTTGATGTATGTATAATTCATTTGGTTGAGTTTTTAACCTGAGTTATCACAAGCTTGTTTGTAAATGGTCTATAAAATGTATTCCTAGTCAAGACAATGCGAGGTCACATGGAAATCCAGACCAATATATGGACAGAAAAGTCTTTTTTTTAAGTTGCCTTGTTTAATGATGAAGACAGAAAGGAAATTACTGATCAATTACTTACTGACAGGATTTGATATAAAGTTCAACATTCCGGAACTTACAAACTTTTTCATTCTTTTCAGGATGTTGATGCTTGTAATTGACCGTTGTTGATATTAACTGTACCTTTTCTTTTACTTTAGCATATTTATTGCGTGACCAAAAAAAAGTGTTTAAAGGGGTGTTTTTTCAGTTAAGGACACGGGTCGCACGTGCACTTGTTAAGGGTATCAAAACAACGGTATTCAAGAAAAGGGTGGTTTTGAAAGACTGGTCAGTGGTCAATCGCAGGGTCATTTGTATTTCGGGTATATTTTTTCCAAAGCTTTTTATAAAGACTAGCCAAACGTGTTTAGGATATGTTTTTACCCAAGCTTTTTCCCTGAGATCATAATATTCAGGCGACAACTTATGGGGCCAAATTGTCCAAATAAAGCCCGCGAAAAACTTATGTAGGTGGTTATTTTTCACACAGAAAAAAACTTGTTTAGGAAATGTTTGGAAATAATTTGGTCATGCATGTGTACAGCAATGTGTACTGCCCCCCCTGGATTCAAACAGAGGGTTGAGATTTTGAATGTGCCGCACACGATCCAGGTGAGGTACCTGATAGGATTAATTCCTTGAATGCACTGAGCTCCGGTGATGGTAGCTCTAGCTAAAACAGGGGTAAGTTTAGTACCACTTTGTATCCTCAGGCAAAAGTGCTATACAAAAGGGAAATTGTCCAAAATACTTATTGGGTTATACTTGTTGCAGAAACGTGCTATCAATAATAACAAAGTCACCATGCCTTTCCCTTACAATTTTTTTTAACCTCAATATTTGACCTGAATGTTTACTGCATTGCCATATTTATGTGTCAGTATTTTAACAGTGCTTGGCCTGAATGGTTTAATGATTTCATTTATTTTTCAAATTGCAGCCAATAGATATGCAACAAGACATTTTAATGATCTCTACTTGCCAAAGTACCAATATTTTACTTGTTCCATTATTAATCACAGAGGATCTATGAATTGGAATAATTTGAAATTAGAACGGAAATCTTGCCAGTCATTGTCTCTTTTTAATAGACAATACAAATCATGTCTTATTAATCAATAATTCATTCAATAGACTTTCAGGTGCCTGTTTGACCTTTTTTTTTTGTATTGGTGTACACTTCATTTATCTGTATGTTGTTTTAGGAACTAGCCTTGATAGGCCATTTTAATCATGAACTGGGTGCTGTTTTTGATAGAAAACTGCTTTGTAAATAGATTACCCATGACATTCCAATAACCCGGTGGCCTGTTCTGTGTTTGAGATGTTTGAAATTTCCCTTGTTTAAAGCATTTATCTTAATGATTATTAACATTTATGAAGGTTGAATACCAATGTTAGCTGATTGGAATCAATATGAAAATCTCATTCAGCATCCAAGAACAAGTTACATTATTGCCTAAAATTATGCATAACTGACATTATGAAAACACTTGTTTTTATGATTTTGTAATGGAATTGTTTAATTACAATAGATGTAATATTTTGGTTATTCGTTGTTTGAATTCACTTGAGTGCGTTGACTGTATCTTGGTTTGTGATGCCTCTGTTATCAAAGTATATTTACTGCCCATTACAAAAGAATCCTGTTTTATTAAAAATATGAAAATGTTGAAATTTAACAACCAATTGTTTGTGTAATTCCTGAATAAGTAATCATATAAAGGGATTCAGGGCTTTTGTACTTTCATAGAGTGACTTCAAGATGAATGTACCAGGTGCTGGATTATTATCATCTTTATTATATCATCATCATCATCATTAGTGATATTATATCGTTAGTATTAGTACTAAAATTATTGGTATGCTATACGGCAATCCTGACACGGAAAGAATTTTATCGGAGCTCAGGAACTGCCCTGGAATACAAAAAGGCCCAGGAAATCCCCATTCATTTCAATGTTAAAGCTTATTAAATGTTCTGGAAGGTATGATGTGAAAACTAGCCCCTGAAAATAAAATATTAATATTTTTGCTAGCTATGTTTTGTCAATGTACTGTTTGTAATTTGGTGATAAACAAACACTAATGATTGACTCTGGGGAAGAAAAGAAATATGATGAAGCTGATTAGCTGAACAGGTTGAGAAGAAATTATTTTTGTAAATGCTTAAAAAGGAACCAAGAAAAATATAGTAAATATTTTTTGCACTTAAATTTAATAATTGATTGGAATAATCTCTTAACGAATGTGTATGTAATATTACTGAATCCTTCTAAACTACCATGAGCTATGATAAATTGTAACTGAACAGATGCTTATTCTATTGTCTACAATAATATGAATAATAGGAATATTGCACCATCAAATTTTGAGTCACAGATTTTAACATAATTTTGCAATACTAGAATAATCATTTTTTATTTTGATTAATCTTGACTGGAATATATTCTGTAAATAAAAATCGTCTAAATAATGTACCATGAAGACCTGTGAGTTACAGATCTTATCACACTTTGCAATAATAATGTTTACATTTTATATTTGAAATAAAACGTTATATAGCTTGCTAATCCATTTTGCTTTGTTTCATTTTTTATATATATCATGTATATACAGTATATATATGTACTCACTGGTGTATAGCCATGTCTTATTTATAGCTGTTAGATGAATCAGATTTGTACATGGGTTGTGAAATTCAGGGAGATGTGTATCAAACATGTAAGAAAAATGATGAGAAGTGACCTTTCTGGGAAGAAATTTTAAACGAGGGAGATGCAAAAATGATGAAAGCAGAATTAAAGCAAAAGAGTTAGTGGTTGTTGATTTGAGGTCATTGATGAAGGGGATGATCATTGGGAATGTGATGGTGACAGTGGTGGTGGTGATGGATGACGATGGTGTGATACTGATTGTGATGACAATGATGATAATGATGATGGCAGTAATGCATAATGGTGGTTGGTGGCGGTGATAGTGATGATGACGTTGATGGTTGACATCTCTACAGTGCGTATAAAAAAACGGGACAGATTTGAAGTCTATAAAATTTTTGTTTCAAATTATGATCTTTATATTTTGATGTCAATAGGTGCTCTTGGTTCTTATCCTTCAAATGTTATTTAAAAACATTAGTTTCGTTCATGCTTGAGCAAACACGGAATGTTTTTGTCTGGGGTTAAAAAGGAGGGTTGTGCCAAAATGGCATCAAATGATATGATGGTCGGACTTCTTGCTAATGAGCAGACTTCCGCTTAACCTTTTCATTATCTTTGCCATTGTTTTCGAATTTTGCGGTCAAAATTCATTTCTAGATCTACTCATTTGCTTGAATATTTCTGTTGTTCCTTGCTAATATGTTCTCTCTTTTAGGTTTGAATATTCCTTCATTAGGCAAGAACAATTTTTGTAAACCGAAGTTAGGGAGAGTATGTTTTTTCTTCAAATCCTTTCATTATGCGCTACAAAGGTTATGGTGCCTTTGAACAGTGGCATACTGATGGCTGGGGGCTTGGGTTGCTCCCCCACCCCCATTAAAAAAAAAATCATGACCAAGAAAACGAAAGTGGAAAGAAAAATAACAGAAAACGTAGAAAGTGAAATATGTCAAAATCACAAAATTGTATATTTTAATGAAAAAGTCGCTTCACAACTTTTTGATACATTTTACCCGATCTGCCAAATCTTGCTCCTTCAAATTGACTCAATACACCATTGCTATTGAAAGACATGAATCCTTTCCTGTTTGTCCTGTCAAGCACATAATTAAACTTGGTGAAGAATTTAATAACCCCTTGAAAATAGGATTCATGTCTGTTATAGGTACCATAACATATTTGATTCACATAATAAAATACAATTTGAATAAGTTTTCCCAGTTAATAATGCAAATCTTTTTGCTTGGGTTGACAAAGTCCTTTTCTTACTTATGAAGGAAAATACAAAGGTAAAAGAAGTTTGAATGAAAAAAGAAAATAATTCAGGTATACATAAATTTATAAATGAAATTTGACAGCATTATTCGAAAATTATGGCAAAGATAATGAAAAGAGAAAGTCTGCTGGTTAGCCAAAAGTCTAATCATCAAATTTTTCATTTCTGCCATTTTGGCGCAAGCCTCTTTTTGAAACCCCGACTAAAACGTCCCGTGTTCGCTCAAGCATGAACAAATTTCAATTTTCTAAATGGCATTTCAAGGATAAGATCGCAGAGCATCTATTAGCATCAAAATATAGATATATTTTGAAACAATTTTTTCTATAGACTTTTCAAAACAGTCCCGTTTTTATACGCCCTGTATTAGTTACGTTTGTGGTGTTGATGGTGGTAGTTGATAATAATTGAACCTTTTTGTGTCGCCCACCAGAGGTGAAGGCGGTCGTCCTTCCGTCACAAATCTAATGACACATTACTCCACAACTGAAAGTCGCTTTTCAACCAAACTTGGATGGTAGATGGACTTGGGGGACCTGCATGTTATGCTGCAGTTGGAGGTCACATGGTAAGGTCAGAGGTCATTTTCAGGTTAACGTTAAAGTTTACATGCAGGTCAACGTTAAAGTTTACATGCAAGACTCTACATGACACCTAACTTGATCCGCAACCGTAAGTCACTTTTCAACCAAACTTGGATGGTAGATGGACCTGAGGGACCTGCATGTTATGCTGCAGTCGGAGGTCACATGATGAGGTCAAAGGTCATTTCCAGGTCAACGATAAAGTTTACATGCAAGACTCTCTTATGACACCTAACTCCGCAACCGTAAGTCGCTTTTCAACCAAACTTGGATGGTAGATGGACCTGAGAGACCTGCATGTTAGGCCCCCATCTCACTAGGATGGCGATCATGGCGACCATGGCGATCTGTCTAAATCCCGCAAAGCGTAGCAGAATCGTCCTCGAATTCTATTTTTAGCCTGCGAGGCGATTGCACTACAACTTCACTGCGACGGACCTGCGCTGAAGGCGATGGTTATACGCTGGTAGTACGACGCTGCCACTCTCTTGCCACGATTTGAGGCAGATGTGATGCGCTGCTTCTGCGATCAAAGCGACCGTACAACGAGGCCCATACGCTAATTAGGACCTCGGTACGGTGGTGCTACGAATGGAACGATTGTGTTACGTTCATGATGGGCTCTTGAAACGATTTCAAGCAATCGGCATATTGATCGCGGCACATGAGACATTTTTCAGTCGATTGCCAACCTCCGACCAAGATGGATGTCCAGAATTTGGTTGGACTTATACATCTTAACATTATACAACAACTTCAGTTAGAAGTTGAATACGAGGACCTGATACGAGGACAGTAGAAGGAGGAGGCCAAAAAGATACTGGGTCCGATCCTGGCTGTCACTTAAGTCATAATATACAATATATATTAAAATTTCACTCAAAAGATGTCGATGAGCCTAATAGTTAATATGAGGGATGCATCCAGAAATTCATAAAAGAGCATAAAAATGTTTTATATTTTGTTTATTTTTTTCCACAAAAGTTTGTCACTCAAAATTGTTAGGTAAATTCCTTTCAAATTTGCTTTCAAGAAGTAGTCTACTGATGTGAGAGCACTCATAAGTGTGGGGGGGGGGCACAATGCCAGAATCCCCATAAAGTGTGCTTTCCCAATCAATACATCAGTGATCGAATCATTAAAATTTTATTAATTGTTTACTGTCACTGTAGTTAAAATTCATTCTATTTTTAAAACATATTCAATTTATATATTTTTGCGGAGGTAACCCATTTCGTCATCAAGACATGCGAGCGTCTTTTTTTTCTCTCTTTCAAGCTGGCTCAGCAGTTAGATTTTCATCCTCCTACTATACCTCCTCCTCCTCTTCCTCCTCCTCTACCACCACCATAACCTCTTGTTCGCTTCCTCTTGGACCGCCGGCATAACAAATTGGGCAGCTTCCCATTTTGGTCCTTTTTCTGGGAAGTATATTTGAAAACGTCGTGGTGTCGCCTCGTAATCTGTTGAAAATGTGATAATCCGCTACCATCGGCACGTTGTTTCATAGCAGCGCAGACGGTCGCTGCTCAATCGCTTGCCAGTCATCAGCGGCGCAGCAAAAGCGCAACGCGAATGCCTGCAGCGGGCTGAGAACGTGTGCCACATGCCACCCAAAGGGAAAGCGTCGTGGTGGAAACGGTGTGAAGCGTGTCGAGCGCAAGGCAGTCGCCTCGTAAACGGAAGCAGCGTAGCAGAATTGTCTTGGGAACGGGCCTGAAAAACACGGGCGATCGGTGCCGCTTTTAATGCGCTTCTACTACGCTTTGTGCGTTGGAGCTTCGTTACAGCTACGAATATGTCGTTTGTAATACGCTCTTGACTCGATTATGATGCGCTTTAGCACCTCCGCGATCTCGCTACGTAAGTTTTGAACATGTTCAAAATTTTGTGGCGACCAGGAAGATGGTGGCGATCCTTGCCGCTTCAGAAAAGATCAAGGTACGACGGAGAAGATTGAAAAGATCAAGCCACGTTCAAGCTACGATATACCACGCTTTGTCGATTTTTGACGATCGCAGCGGAATCGCCATCTAGTGAGATGGGGTATTATGCTGCAGTCGGAAGTCACATGATAAGGTCAAAAGTCATTTCCAGGTCAACGTTAAAGTTTACATGCAAGGCTCTTTTTTACACTTAATTCCACAACCATAATTCACTTTTCAACCAAACTTGGATGGTAGAAGGACTTGGGGGACCTGCATGTTACGCTGCAGTCGGAAGTATGGTTAAGTCAAATGTCATTTTCAGGTCAATGTTAAAGTTTACGTGCAAGGCTCTTATGACAAGTGTTATTCCATCCTAGCCATCTCACAATGAAGTTTCGATACAACTCTGTTGCGTGCCCTTGCAAATCACAATATTTCTGGTTATTTCCATAAGTGGGCGCGACACAAAATCGCTTTTGCCTTATTATTGCCTTTCAATTGATATTATTTTCATTTTGGATATTTTCTTACTTCATTTTTTATTTTTTTTTCTAAAACGCAAACTGATAATTGGTAATTTTTGTCTCGCCTGAACCAAGTTCGGCAGAGACTTAGTAATCACTTTTCCCGTTGGCGTTGGTCTGTTTCTTTTACATGCATGTTCCAAAATGTTTAAAGGAGAATGAAACCATGAGAACAAGATAGCTTGTGTGAAAACAGAAAAATCAAACAGATCAACAAAAGTTTGAGAAAAATCTAACAAATAATGAGAAACTTATGAGCATTTGAATATTGCGATCACTAATGCTATTGGGTAGCAAATTGGCAATGCGACAAAGATGTGTGATGTCACTTGTGAACAACTCTCCCCATTACTTTAGTATATATTTCACTTGAATTGCCTCTTTTATCACATCTATCCATAAATCATGTGTTCTTTCTACATGAGGGCATATAATACATATTTTTTAAGAATACATCATGGATAAAGAGTTTGTATCATCATCAGAAAAAGCAAAAAGAGACATTTTGAGGGTATTTTATAGTCCACCAAAGGGAAAGTTGTTCATCAGTGACATCACACATCCTTGTCGCATTGCCAGTGGGAGGATCTCCATAGCATTAGTGATTGAAATATTCAAATGCTCATAACTTTCTCACTATTTGTCCAATTTTTCTCAAACTTTCTTTATTCTTATTCTTTGATTTTTCTGTTTCTACACAAGCCTATTTGTTCCAAAGGTTTCATTCCTCTTTAAGTTTTTGTTCTACTCGCTCTCTTGTCTTTTTCTGCATGAACTATGTTCATACTTGATACATTATAATCCTTGGGTAATACCACATGTCAAACCGCATGAGAACGCGATGGGGTCAGTGGTCGTATAGGGGTCAGAGGTCAAATAATATGAAGTCATGTCCTTTTTTTATGAAGTTTCATCCAACTAGGTCTCATTTCTTTATTTCTGCATCAGATATAACTGATGTTCACACTTGGTTCGAATGATCCTTGGGTAACACCACATGTTGTTCAGGGGCCCGTTTACCTTGGAAACCTTGATTCTGATTGGCTACTTAGTCCTTTTACCTCGGTAGATGTCAAAATGGAAAAGTTACAACAGTTACAAGTCCTTTACGAAACGGGCGCATCCTCTATAGGGGTCGAAGATCTTTTTTTTTATTTGCTCGAATTTCTTTATTTCTGCATCAGTTGTGTTTACACTTGCTACATGATATCACATGTGTGATAATGATAATGCCAAGTTCTGAAAAATGCACGTAACTTTTTAACCTCACTACCTCCGCTAGCTCACATTTCCTTATTTTTATTCTTTCTAAATCCCTCCATTTCCCATTAGTATATCTACATAAAAAAAACTTTCCCCTCATGTTGCCTGGTCTTATGTCTTTCATCAAAAATTATTCTAGTGAGATTTTAATTAGGATGTTAATTACATATAAATATTTTTTTACATTGCCCTCTGGGAATTTCAGGATTCTGGAGCTGCCGGGGGATTTGCTCCCTATAGATTCCACCCGCCGCAGGCTTCGCGCTATACGCGAACAAGATATTAAAGGAGAATGAAACCATTGGAACAAGATAGCTTGTGTGAAAACAGAAAAATCAAAGAAACAGATCAACGAAAGTTTGAGAAAAATCGGACAAATAATGAGAAAGTTATGAGCATTTGAATATTGCGATCACTAATGCTATGGTGATAGCAAATTGGCAATGCGACAAAGATGTGTGATGTCACTTGTGAACAACTCTCCCCATTACTTTAGTATATATTTCACTAGAATTGCCTCTTTTATCACATCTATCCATAAATCACGTGTTCTTTCTACATGAGGGCATGTAATACATATTTTTTAAGAATACATCATGGATAAAGAGTTTGTATCATCATAAGAAAAAGCAAAAAGAGACATTTTGCGGGTATTTTATAGTCCACCAAAGGGAAAGTTGTTCATCAGTGACATCACTCATCCTTGTCGCATTGCCAATGTGAAGATCTCCATAGCATCAGTGATTGCAATATTCAAATGCTCATAACTTTCTCACTATTTGTCCGATTTTTCTCAAACTTTCTTTATTCTTATTCTTTGATTTTTCTGTTTCTACACAAGCCTATTTGTTCCAAAGGTTTCATTCCCCTTTAAGGAGAAAACGGAGAAAGAGACAAAAAAGAGTAAGCTTTGAAGAAAAAGAATGTTTATGAAATACGGGGAGTGAGTGCCCAGGTGGCCACTTACATTGACAAGTGGATACCATGCAGGATCAAAAAAAGGCTTTTTCAAGATAGGGCACGTTACGTACGTAACGTATCAAGGGTGTAAAAAACACTAAAATAATGAAAAAGGGATATCTATTTTCGCTAAGAAGCTACGTGTTTAGGGTCAAATTTGCGACGGTATAAAAATTAAGACCGAATTTTTTTTATACAGGTTTTACTTTTTACCCAAATAGTCAACACTATGTGTTTATACAGAGTACGATTTGCGCGAGGTGGGGCTATACGGGCTGTACTAAACCCAACGATGTATAGGGGCCGACGACCGACGTCCGCGACATAATTGAAGTATTGCTGTAGGTACTTGTTTAGGGGTTCAATTCAGGGGAATTGCCAAAAGTTTCGTTTTGTTTCTGTGGTAAATTGAATTTTATTGCAAAATCATTTTTCTTAGCGGAGACACCTTACGAGAATTTAAAGCGAAAGTGTATTTCTTTTTGGTCGATATGTTCCGTTGGTTACTCACCTGTTACGTAACGTCAATGATGTTATTACTCAAAGAAGTGAAAGTAGTTCCTCAGATTTATAGCTGATTATTCTCATAAATTCATGATGTGAATGATGTTTATGTTAAATTCATAGTTGTTTTCATTATACTTTTCATTTATACTGAATCTAGTGATATGTCATAAATATTTGTGATGTTGTGGAAGGATATTTACATCAGATAGCGTTCAAGTGTAGTTGGCGCGAAAGAATAAGCGTTTATGTTGTTACGACGGTAGGATAAATCAGAAAGCGATTTGTGACGACAGTGTACGTTAGGGGTACTATGTTCGTTCTTCCAAGTCAAGTTCGACAAGGAGGCATGTAAGTTTGATTCTAAGTTATATCGTTTTATCAATTTAGCAGCTAAGATTTTGACTACGTTGATATTATTCTTAAGAAAACAATTATCACAGTGAGTAGGGTTGAATATGTCAATTCAATTTTGTATATCTGGTACATGATCGTTATATGCTTCATGTTATTGTTATGGTCAATTTCACATTACAAGGTGAAGATTTCTTATGATCTGCTTATAAAATGAAATTATATTATGTTCTTTTCTATGATGAGATCGAATATATTAGACGAAGTTGATTTTCTTGTCAGTATTTTGTCATGATCATTTTTGTACACCCCCCCCCCCCCCCGTTCGCTGTACTTAGAAAGTGAATGAACTTTATTTATTTTGATTATAATTGCCGAGTGGTAGTAGTAGTCTTGGAAATTCAGACTCGATTGAATTAGATGAGTTTTAAGGAACCATACTAGCTAATTTTGTTATGTCAATTTTTAGGAGTTTCATTTGACGTACTACCATGTATGAGTGATGCCGAGTGAGGTCTCCAGAGGGTGATTGGTGGATGTACCCTTGTTTTCTCTTGGCCTATAGTAGGGTGAGTTAGTTAGGATGGCCAAGTTATGGTTATTTTGTTATGATTTACATGTATAATAATTAAGGCAATAACTGTTCAAATACTATGATATAATGTGCTTAGAAAGAATGATTTAAAATCAGTGCTACATTATTGTGATTATTATCATTGGTTAATTGGAATATATTTTTGTGAACATAAGACTTCATTGAATGAAAAGTGATCAATAATTCTTCTTAGTAATGTGATAGCCTTATGAGCAAGAAATGAATTATGTATACTTACATACAATTTATGTTGTATAATTTCTTCTGGTACTTGAATTGAATTGTTATTGAATTAAATCCATAATCATGCAATTGATTAATGAAATACAATTTAACGATTAATGATATACCATTTATCAAGATTTGATATGATGATCATGTGATCTTGGATCAGTATTGATTAATTTTTTATATTCATTGTTCCCTTATTTACAGGGGTTTGTTTTCCCTGTTTTTGCATGATCCACCGGCTGTCAATAAATGGCTGACCCACCCCTACTTCTTGTCTATGGTTCTATGGTTTTCCTGACTGAGTACCCAACCCCCAACCCATACTACCACCCAAGCCCAGTTTACTACAATGGTGTCAGAAGTGGGATCACCGGTTTGAGATTGATGCAACCCCCTACTACGTCAGAGGACGCCAGCAGGTCAAGAGGATAAGAAGACGCAATTAGATATAAGATATATTAAGGTTGAAAGGTATTGGTTGAAATAATTGAAACAAGTTAAGAAATAGTAACTATATTCTGTAAGAAGTTGTATTGTTTCAGAATTGTCATAGATTTCTTTCCCCAAATAAACCAGCAGGATGCCTGGAGGTAATGTTGGGACTGGGGCTGGTGCGACCCCTAGCACTAGCCTCGAAGACATGATTGCTTCTATGACTGGCGCGTTTCGAAGTATGTCTATGGCTAGGTCAATGCCCTCGATGAAGTTGCCTAAGTTTAAGGGCACTCCACAGAAGCCTGGTGATTTGACTGTACGTGAATGGTTTGATGAGTTCGATGAATACTGCCAATATTACCAGTTATCGGAGAGAGAGAAGGCACAAGTTCTTGTGACTCATCTAAGTGGTCCTGCCAAGGATGAAATCATGTGTAGGGAGGCAAGCCTTCGTGAGGATCCGACTGGCCTGAGAAGGGTTCTGATGACTCGGTTTGGCTTAAGAGAGAGCGTCCAAAGCTTGAGTAGTGAACTTCACAGCCGTGTCCAACTTGACGGAGAATCACTTGTGGATTTCAGTAGTGTTCTCATCCGTTTGCATGATAGGATGGAAGCAGCCGCTTCCATACCTGAGAAGGAGGCTCTGCAAAGATTGAGAGACATGACCCTCAAGGAAATATTCGTGAGAGGGGTGCGGGACAAACAGATCCAGAGAGAGCTGAGGAGGATCCTAATTTCTAGCGGATCTGGGACATTCCTGACGATGAGAGAAGAAGTCCTGAATTTATTTCAAGACACAGATACGGTCCCAAGACCTAGGGTGAGAGAATGCGAAGTAGAGACTGCTAGGGTCGAAGCATCTTCTGAGACAGCTGAGATAAAAACAATGAGGGAGGAAATATCTCTTCTTAAAGAGGGACTTAGTGAAGTTGTCAAGGAAATTCAGGCCCTACAGCTCCCCCCTCATCTTCGACAAAGGCCAAAGAAGAAAGGAGAGTTACATTGCTTTAATTGCAAACAGAAGGGCCATGTACAGAAAAATTGTGTTAAACCACCTAGATGTTATGGCTGTGACAAGCCAGGTCACTTCAAGAAAGATTGTCCAGAGGTTATGGAAGCGGTGAGGGGTAATCCTGGAAATCAACTGAGTGAAGGATCCGCTGAAGTCCTCGCAGTATCCAACCCTTCAAATTATCTTTCATCGCTGGTATCAGAAAGTCCAAAAGCCATAGTCAAGATAGCTGGAGTAGAGACTGGATGTATTCTAGACACAGGTGCCGAATCGAGTCTGGTTCCACTGAGTTACTACGAGAGATGTTTAGAGGGGATCATTGGGGATCTCGAAGGCACTGATAGCGGTTTAAGAGTGAATGGCATCTCAGGAGCCGTCCCAATCGTAGGTTACTTCAGGGCACCAGTTACAGCCAATGGGAAGACTGACGAAGTAGGATTTATCGTGATCAAGGATGTAGTCCCGAGTAAGAGAAAGGAATACCCAGTTTTATTAGGCTCCAATGCTCTTTATAGCTTTGTGGGAGATGATGAGTCCCAGAGTGGAAAAACTGACTGGCAGATGGTTGCGGAGGTCTTAAAGGCATTTCCTAAGTCTGTGTTGAAACCGGAGACTTCAACTGTGCTGAGGACTGGAGACGACAATGAGTTGATACCACCACTTACTGTCGGGAGGTTAGAGTGTCACGTGGACAGTGCAGTCCAGTGGGATGGTTGCACTCAGGCGAAGGGAGAAAGTCTTCAGGTGACAGTAGCCAACCGGAGTGAGCAGCAACTTGTCATTGAGCCCAATACGACACTGGCATCTGCTACAAGGATTGAAAGAAAGAGTGAAATAGTACTACAAGAACAGAACAATACAGTGGAAGTCATGGTCACTGATATAGAAGTTGAGCCTGGCGCAGTTAATAATGAGGCTCCAGTGAGTGATGCGGTTGACGGACCAGATATTGATAGCCGAATCCAAACTTGCCTGGATGGTCGCAATCTCAAACTACCTATTGGAGTTAATTTAGATGGACTGGAAGCTAAGAAAACCGATGTTTTTGGTTTATTCAGCCTCGAAGAACTGAAGAAACTCCAAGAGCAGGATGAATCACTTGGGGTGATTTGGGACTGTTATCGGAAAGGATGGCAACCAGGTCAAGTGATCTCTGAGGATAATAAAGAGGTGCGAAGTTGGCTGAAAGAGTGGACAAGTTTGACTGAGAAGAAAGGTGTACTATATCGACAGGTCCAAGTGATGGGTAGGACGTCTTACAATTGTTAGTTCCTGAGAAGCTCCGGAAGACAATTCTTGAATCCGTTCACGACAGATGGGGACACCAAGGAGTGACACGAACCTTGAGCCTGTTGCGTGAACGGTGCTTCTGGCCTGGTCTACATGGTGATGTTAGACGTCATGTGAGGAACTGCTTGAATTGTAATGTGGCCAAAGCTCCATCACCAACAGTGAAGACACCCATGAGGCATCTTATAGCTTTCAGACCATTGGAAGTGTTGGCCATAGATTTCTTGAAGGTTGACAAGGGAAGAGGAGGCTATGAAGATATCTTAGTCATGTCTGATGTTTACACGAAGTACGCCCAAGCTGTTGCGTGTAAGGACCAAACAGCGGTGACAGTAGCAAGAGTGCTTCGTGACTCATGGTTCTCACATTATGGTATACCACAGAGAATACACTCTGACCAAGGCAGGGACTTGGAAGGGAAATTGATACAGGAGTTATGTAAGTTGTACAATATCAGCAAGTCCAGAACCACCCCCTACCACCCAGAGGGAAACGGGCAAATTGAGCGTTTCAACCGCACCTTGTGTACTATGATTAGGTCGATGGAACCTAGTGAGCGCAGACACTGGCCAGAGATGTTATTCCATTTGGTGTACATATATAACAGTACACCACACCGAGTTACTGGTTACTCACCTTACCGACTGATGTATGGGAGGGTCCCATCAATACCTCTTGATCAACTCTTATCTCAGCAGCAAGGGGACTGGGATCAAGACTATGTTGCAGCTCAAGCTGATGCTCTTACTAAGATGAATGCAATAGTAGAAAGCAACACGAAGAAGGTAGCAGAGTATAACAAGAGTAGGCATGATCTTGGGCTGAAGGAAAAGAAGATCACAATTGGGCAACATGTATTATTGCGAAGGACCGCATTCAAGGGAAGACATAAACTAGCTGATCATTATCATAGAGACAAGTATGTCGTAGTTTGGATCAATCCTGAAGAGGATGTGCGTAGCATCAGGCCTTTACATGGAGGCAAAGTACAGACAGTAAACAAGAAATATCTATTGGAGTACCCGAGAGAACCTGAAGAAGAAGGGGATCCACCAGAATTATGGCCTCCAGTAGAAGATGATGAAATGTCAGACACCTCTAGTAATGATGAAGATGACGAAAATCATATCATGCTCCCTAACTTCAATGATAGACTTCCAGTTCGGGAGGAAGTAGGTCAGAGGCAACTACGACGCTCGACAAGAGTAACCAAGGGAATGCATAGTAACCCTTATAACCTGCCCAGGACGGCAGTGAGATGATTTTTCCTATTTCTCTTCTGTCATTTTTCTTTCCATGATGTTGGATATTTACATTTTTTCATTTTGGAGATATTAAAACTACTCAGATGAGGATTTTTGCTTGAAGTATAGGTATAGATTTAAATATTTAATAATATGAGCATTTTACATGATATATCTGTTAAAAATGCAATTTTGTAAAAATTTGTATGTCTATTTGAAGAATTGAAAAAATAACTCTAATAGGATGAATATTATTTGTAATATGGAAAAAATGTCTTTTTGTCAGGATGGATTGTGGTAAATTGAATTTTATTGCAAAATCATTTTTCTTAGCGGAGACACCTTACGAGAATTTAAAGCGAAAGTGTATTTCTTTTTGGTCGATATGTTCCGTTGGTTACTCACCTGTTACGTAACGTCAATGATGTTATTACTCAAAGAAGTGAAAGTAGTTCCTCAGATTTATAGCTGATTATTCTCATAAATTCATGATGTGAATGATGTTTATGTTAAATTCATAGTTGTTTTCATTATACTTTTCATTTATACTGAATCTAGTGATATGTCATAAATATTTGTGATGTTGTGGAAGGATATTTACATCAGATAGCGTTCAAGTGTAGTTGGCGCGAAAGAATAAGCGTTTATGTTGTTACGACGGTAGGATAAATCAGAAAGCGATTTGTGACGACAGTGTACGTTAGGGGTACTATGTTCGTTCTTCCAAGTCAAGTTCGACAAGGAGGCATGTAAGTTTGATTCTAAGTTATATCGTTTTATCAATTTAGCAGCTAAGATTTTGACTACGTTGATATTATTCTTAAGAAAACAATTATCACAGTGAGTAGGGTTGAATATGTCAATTCAATTTTGTATATCTGGTACATGATCGTTATATGCTTCATGTTATTGTTATGGTCAATTTCACATTACAAGGTGAAGATTTCTTATGATCTGCTTATAAAATGAAATTATATTATGTTCTTTTCTATGATGAGATCGAATATATTAGACGAAGTTGATTTTCTTGTCAGTATTTTGTCATGATCAGTTTTGTACACCCCCCCCCCCCCCCCCCGTTCGCTGTACTTAGAAAGTGAATGAACTTTATTTATTTTGATTATAATTACCGAGTGGTAGTAGTAGTCTTGGAAATTCAGACTCGATTGAATTAGATGAGTTTTAAGGAACCATACTAGCTAATTTTGTTATGTCAATTTTTAGGGAGTTTCATTTGACGTACTACCATGTATGAGTGATGCCGAGTGAGGTCTCCAGAGGGTGATTGGTGGAAGTACCCTTGTTTTCTCTTGGCCTATAGTAGGGTGAGTTAGTTAGGATGGCCAAGTTATGGTTATTTTGTTATGATTTACATGTATAATAATTAAGGCAATAACTGTTCAAATGCTATGATATAATGTGCTTAGAAAGAATGATTTAAAATCAGTGCTACATTATTGTGATTATTATCATTGGTTAATTGGAATATATTTTTGTGAACATAAGACTTCATTGAATGAAAAGTGATCAATAATTCTTCTTAGTAATGTGATAGCCTTATGAGCAAGAAATGAATTATGTATACTTACGTACAATTTATGTTGTATAATTTCTTCTGGTACTTGAATTAAATTGTTATTGAATTAAATCCATAATCATGCAATTGATTAATGAAATACAATTTAACGATTAATGATATACCATTTATCAAGATATGATATGATGATCATGTGATCTTGGATCAGTATTGATTAATTTTTTATATTCATTGTTCCCTTATTTACAGGGGTTTGTTTTCCCTGTTTTGCATGATCCACCGGCTGTCAATAAATGGCTGACCCACCCCTACTTCTTGTCTATGGTTCTATGGTTTTCCTGACTGAGTACCCAACCCCCAACCCATACTACCACCCAAGCCCAGTTTACTACATTTCCAATACATGTTTAGGGTAGGGTTTCATCACACACCGATACTTGTGATGGGGTGCATTTTCAGAATATGGGAAATACGTGTTTTGGGTGCTTTTCGAGACTCCATGGTCGCGCATGGTATCCACTCGTCGATGGAAGTGCCCCCCCCCCCCCCCGAGTCAGTTACATCCAAATAAGAGAGTCGATGATGTCACTCACTCACTAGTTCTTTTGTTTTTTATTGTTTGAATTATACAATATTTCAATTTTTACGAATTTGACGATTAGGACCTCTTGCCTGAAGCACAAAATGATAAAAATAATGCAATTCCACGTGTTCAGGGAGGAATTAAACTTCATTTTACATGACAAGGACGAGAAAATAACAATATTTCAGATTTCATATAGTAAAATACATAAGAAATAGTGAGAAAGTGATGTCATCAACTCTCTCATTTGCATGTAACTGGCTCGTTCATATGACTATTTTGTTGAAAATAAGCGAAACTTTAAAATGCCATAACTTTCTTATTTTACATCCAATTTTGATGAAATTTTCAATGTTATGTTTGTTGAATTTTTCTCTTTTTATTCAAATCAAGTTTTTGTTGGGGTGGACTAGTCCTTCAAGAAGGCGGACCTATAAATGACGTTATTTTTTTATCTACAAGACACCAAGATCATTGGGTATAGTGCTTTTGGTTAAATCCCGTCACTCCTTTTGCGACCGATTGATGTCATAAGCTTGTCAGAGAAACTCTAGATATTATTACCCTAATATCAGACGTAAACACGCCAAATCATACAAAGAAACAGTTATCAATATTCAATCATAAGAATAAAGGAATTACAAAGAAAAAACACGATTCTGTTTTAAGACAAGATATTTCATAATATGTTGTCTTCGCAACATGACAATGAAGACATGTCATAATTAAAAAAAAATGCAGGGCCTTACCTTTGTTTTTTTCTTAGGGAGCCAGCCGGGCTCCTCAAGCACTTTTTAGGGGGCCCGCAAGGGTTTTAAGGAGCCAAAGTTTATCACATTTTCTTTTGCATAATGCTGGTCATGAACCATTCAAAAATTAAAACACCATCACGATATATGTTTTGAAAAATAATAATCATCAGCACCATTTTTCAGGGTAAATCAGATTTTAAGCGTATTTTGACACCCCAACTCCACTAGTCACTGGAATACAACATTCACAAACACAATGACTTTTTTTTCATTTTAAATGACCCCCCCCCCCCCCCCATTTTTACAAACATTTATTTTTTGATAGATTTTGGCACGATATAAAAAAGTGTGTTTTTTCCTTTCTTCTTTATTTCTCTCTTTTTTCTTGATTTTTTTTTTGGGGGGTGTTCATGGCCCCACCCCGTCCATCCAGTATACCAGTGCATAACACATTTGTTTTCAATGAACACAAGAAAAGAATCCTTTCATATTAAACGCACCCGCTGGTGAGATTCCAGGCCTGGCAGAGGAGGCGAAGGCAAAATGATATATCCATCGCCAAAATATAGCGATTAGAATGAAATGTCAATATGATAGATCCGTCTTGGATAATCTGCATGTAGGCCTATATAACATCCTTTATACCACAAAGTCACCACTTTGGAATAGAGGATGTGTGACACTTCCTCTATTCCAACTGTCATGGCACTGGACCCCCCCCAAAAAAAAAAAAAAAAAAAAATGCCACCCATACAAAATGGAGAAAGGGACAAAGTGAAATACATCACATTTAATTTTCCTTCGTTTTACTGAATTTGGCCATATGACGAGTTCCTTAATGTATTGGCTAACATCGTCATTGGTGTCATCATAGAGAGAACAGGAAGAAGAAGACAAAAATATTTCGAGATATCTTTCATAACATGCATGATATACCCATAGCGCACGTATATCCACCTTGCTAGGTGCTCCTATATTACCCCGGCTAAGCTAGTCTACCGATTCCGGCGCGCAAAGCTTTTTGAGGAATTACTTCCTGCCGGTACCCATTTACCTCACCTGGGTTGAGTGCAGCTTAATGTGGGTCAATTTCTTGCTGAATTAAGAAAACACGCCATGGCTTTGAATCGAACCCACGTCCTTCAGATTGACCACGAAGTCCCCATAATTATTAACCCATATGGATCAAATGGGACCCATATAGAAACACAGTTCTGTGTCGCCGGGGGGGGTCCAGATTGGCCATGTAGGATTTAAGATGGCATGCCCAGAGTTTACCTACGTAATCTCACTTGACCCATATGGATCATAATTGGGCCCGTACATTCCCATATGAGTGGCACATGTGGGGCCAGATCGTTGCCCAGATAAATCCCATTTGGGTCCCACATATTTTCCTGAATGGTTGTAATATTAGTAATGAAAATAAACTTAAGTTCATCAAAATATCCCATACAGTTAGAGCACTGTTGATTAGAAGAAAGAGCTAGATGTATTAGTTTTCAACTCACAATAACCAGATAACATACAGTGATCTTAAGAGCCACAAACTGTACTTAAATCATGTCAGCTTCCGGTCCTAAAAACTGGAAGACTATCTCTCCATCCCCTCCTCAACTGAAGACTCAAGTTTTCAATCAAATCATGATAACATTTCTCATTAGCAACGTTATTATCTTGACGTGGATCTCCATCGTTCAGGTACAATTCTCTTGCTTTCACATCGGACCAGTTCCCTTGAAAGGTGATATGATCAAAACCGATCCATTCCGTGTAGTGGTATCTCTCTGTCCTCATCGAGTATCCCATAATCTTGATTAAGTCCAGAGGTGGCAAGTCGGTCTTCTTAGTAGGGTAAATGCTAGGCCGAGGGTATTGACTGAAAGTTGCGTTTTTCCATCTAGAGAAATTCATAGAGGTAACGTCTTGACAGCGTTCGTGGCGCTCATGATCAATATCTCTGTTATTCAGGTATGCCACTTTTTGGAGAAGTGGTGCGAAGCTGTATCCTTCAGAACAGAATGTCACGTTGAAAGGGTTTGGAGGGCAAAGAGGCGGCACTGGAAGGCCTGCCAGGTTGGCTAAAGTAGGAAACAAATCAACGAACTCTACAAACTCATCAATTTTGTTCTGCGATAGTAATTTCCGCCTTCCTGTATCAAGTCGGAAAGATTTCGCCGATTTGAACTCTTCATTTCTTGTCTGGTTCTCAATGTTCTTTGGAACTTTCAAATTGTTGCCATCGAAACGAGAATCAATTTTGTTAATAGTCTGGTGATGTTCTATGGAAGAGCTTTTACCAGTTCCCAAAGTGGCTTCTTTTATTCTGTTTCCATAAAGATTACTTTGGAAAGAAGGTGACAGTGGGTCGATGAGGGGAAACTTCCTTGAAGCAAAAGAATCCCTATCTGTTACCCCTGGCACATGAAGTATTAGTGGTGCCCTTGTGGCTAGATGGTAATTAGAGGTCTTGCACCATTCCCCGTGATCTCCTAGCTGGTAACCTGCAACAAAATAGAGAGTAAACATGAGCATCGTTGACTCTTTCTAATTACTACGTAAAAGTAAGAAACAGAAACGATTTAGTCTCTTAAAGAATAAATGAGCATGGATAATGTGATATAGTGGTTTGGATGGCAGGAGCATTATGGAAGTTCATTATGAGACAGGGGTGTAAATAGGGCAGGGCTTTGCTGAATCGAAAGGAAATTTTGACAAGAAAAATGGACGGGTTACTTCTAAATGGTCAGGGGGGAAATAAGGTTTCCATTTCAAAGTGATGACATATTTAGATTCAATTTCTATGTTTTATCATACCAACCGAGTTTTCAGAAAGTGCTACCTATGGTCACCATAATAGTAGCGCTTCCTGAAAGCACCCAAGATTTGTTATTGTGTTGAACATTTTGATGAAGAAAATATCATGATCAATATCCAATTTACTACTCAAACCTACATCTCCTTCTCCATTGCATTTGCCATACTAACTTATCCATGAATCCCATTCTTTCTTTCAGAACACAATTTATATAAAAAATAATAATAATTTCGTATTTACCATGATCCCCTACGATAGAGATAATTGTATTTTTCTCATGTCCCCAGTCTTCGAGCGCCTGTAGGAGCCTCCCAACTAGATAGTCGGTAAAACTTGTAGCTGCGTAATAATTCTGCCGCATCGAGGCCTATGAAAGGTGAAATTATATATTTAAAAAAATATATATGTTACATATGTCGGTCTAGGAACAACCTGAGGAATGAGAGGCGGACATTGGTGAACAGACAAGAGACCTCCGTCAGCATGGTCCACGGTCCCTCCACTTCTGTTGTCACTGTCAGAGCCTCACGCCGGGGCCTCACGTTCCGTTACATTTACTGACTGTTTAAAACCATGATAAATCTTTTGTAATTACTATTGTTGTTTTTACAATCTTGTTCAACCTTCATTTCTTCCCATGTGTGGTTTAGCCTCCGTTTCACAGCATGTAATTTGTCAGTTCATGTCCTTGGCTTATAATCAAGCTATGATTTTAAATATTTCAATAAAGTAACATTAAAAAAAATCTCTCAAGGAGATGGGTTAATGGGAATGAGAGCACTCATAAAAAAAAAAAAAATCTGTGATCTTTTTTAGGTTTTGTTTTCTGACATGCAGGTTGGTAATCAACGAGACAAATAGTCATCAATACCATCACGTCGATCGTCTAAATCAGTGACTGGTGATTGCCTTGCTTCTCATTCCCTACTGAAAAACAAGATAAAGGCGACAAAAAGTAAGAGTAGGAACTAGGAAGAGAAATATGAACTACAAAGAAAGAGAAAGAGCCAAACAAACTTACATGGTATTCCAAAGGAATGGTCCCGAATGGAAAGCTAAGATTTAATGCTTTAATGTCATCTCTTTCTCTGAGTTGTTTGAAAGTTTCCCATGCCACGGTCGGTAGGTTTTCGGGAATGTTCGGGTCGGGAGCGATCTTTACCGATTCGAGCGGGTACAAATTTTGGAAATCCTTGGGATACTTCCACGGTAAGTGCGGCTTCCTGAATCCGACGGCCAGAAAGAAGGGTAGTTTCACCACCGGAGCTCTCTTGCTTCGTCTTGATGTCGATCCATGTGGATGCAAAGCCGCTTCAAGCTTAGAATAAAGGGCAGCATCCTGCCTTTTGATACGTTTAGGTTTTGGAGAGAGTATCTTGATGAGATTTTCAGTGATTTCAAGTGTCTGTAGGTCTGGTAGAGTCTTCTCTGGCATCTTATCCACATCAACCGGGCACATCGCATTGTCGTATAGGTTGCCGTCTATACCGGGACACACCTAGTTTGCACAAAAATGAAAAATAGATTGATACACTCAGTGGCGGATGCAGGGAGAGAGTGGGCACAACCGGACATTGGCCCCCACCCCTTTGAGAGACATCAACAATATTTTTAGTGGAACATGTCATGCACGGACAACTTTTTCATTTTTGCTTGTCGAACTGTTCATGGAACAAAATGACATTGATTTGGTAGTGAAGACCTTTTTTTGCTTGTCAAATTTTATTTGGAACCAATCAACTCGATTTGATAGCGAAGACCTTTTTTGGAGGGGAGGGGGAGCTAATATTCTTGTATACAATCCCCCTTTTTTTGAAATCCTGGATCCGCCCCTGGATATACTTTTATTATCACTTTTAATTATAATTATGGCTGTCTAGCATGCTCACTATGAAAACTCAGTGTCAAACATTCAGGGCGGCACAACATTGACAAAATCTGGAATGAATTATTTTACATGACTTTCTACCATTTAAAATTTACGAATTCCTCTGACTTTCGAGAAACTACCCGGCGACCTAAATTTCGTAAACTCTTACATTTTTCTTTCTTCCTTTTTTTCTTTGGAGGGGGGGGAGGCAGAATGGGTTGTGGGACCACTTGTTTTTATGACTGAGTTTAACATTTCCTTTTTCATTTTTTTTTTACAAACCTTTAAAGGCAGTATAATGATTTCATGGATGAACGAAATGGGCAATTTTTATCTGCCTAAAGTCTCTCCATGTCATAATAATTATTTTAACAGCAAACACTGACTGACACTGGATAAAGTATTCAAGGGCCTACATAGTGATTACTAGATTAGGTCGATCTAAAAGTTAGTAAAATATACCTTTGCATCCGAGTAGCTTTGTGTGGAAGGTTGGTATGCTGGAAGGGTCCAGCTATATGGATAGTCGTCAGTCATTCCACTAGGTGCACCTATATCATGATCAAAATGGATGAGTATATGGATATCAGTTAGACATTGGGGTATAGAGTATTGAAGGGGAATGCTGCCTTGGCCATAAATGATGTGTTGGGAAGGAGAAAAAATGAATTAACAGAATAGTGAAAGCCAAAAAATCGGACAAGCAATAAGAAAGCCATAGCTGCTTTGAAAATGAGATCACTAACAGTATGTATACTTCAAATTGGCAACTGGGTAAGTAAATTACGACAAGGGGCAAGGACAACTTTTCCATAGGTCATGTACTTTATTATCAGGGATTTGTGGTTTTCTCTGAAGTAACCCCATCTATATAGCGAGTGAAATAATATTCAGAAAAAGGAATTTACATTAGAAACCCGTAGTTTTCTTGAGAGTTGAGGAAAACTTCAGCTGTGCGGATATTTAGATCGACAAATTTAAGCGGGGAGCGAGGTTGGATGGAGGGAAAAAGGCGAGAATCTGATGGGATAGAAGGGGAGAGATTGCGAGAGGGAGAGAAATAAGAGTGAGAGGGGGAGAGAGAGTGAAACTAGAGAGAAAAGAACAGAGACTGAGATGGAGAGGGGGGGGTAGTGAGGGCATTATACGAGTCCGTTGATTCATGTTCATAAATAAACAGAGAGAGAGCAAGAGAGAGTGAGGGGGTGAAGAGAAACTAAACAAAGGAACGGAGATTGAGATGGAGGGGGGTGGCAAAGACAATATGCGAGTCCATTCATTTAAGTTTCATAAAGAAACTGAGAGGTTGCAAGAGAGACTGGGTAGGGGAGAGAGATTCTATGCTAGATGGGGGGGGGGCAAAGAACTTGGCCATCACAGAGAAAGAAAGAGATTTAAGATGGAGGGTGACGAGGACATTATGCGAGTCCGTTCATTCATGTTTCATAAATAAACAGAGAGTGCAATAAAGAGTGGGGGAGAAAGAGAAACTAAAGAAAGGAACAGAGATTGAGATGGAGGGGGTGGAGAGAGATTTTATGCGCTAGAGGAGGGGGGGGCAAAGAAAAAGAGAACTCTGCCATAATAGAGAAAGAAACACCGAGATTTGGATGGATGGGGAGGGGGGTGGCGAGGACATTACGCGAGTCAATTCATGCTTCATAAAGAAACAGAGAGAGTGGTGTGCAAATTGATGAAGCCACAGAACTATCGGTTTAGTCCATGCGCCTGCGCACTTCACTTTTTTTAGCTCAACTTATGAATAATTCATGCGCCATAGCGTTCCCATGTACAGAAAAAATATTCGCCCCCGGCGGGGGGGGGAATTACATTGACTAGTGGATACCATGCGCGACCCCCAAAACGCGTAAAAAGGATGTCTTTTTCAAGATAGGGCATGTTACGTACATAACGTAATAAGGGTATCAAAAACACTAAAATAATGAAAAAAGATATTACGCTAGGAGAGATGCTTTCAAATTTGCGAGGGTATAAAACACACTAAAGTGTTTCATATGGGATGTACTTTTTGCCCCGTCAACACTACGTGTTTAGAGTCCTATTTGCGCGAGGTTTTAAAGGTTGGGCCCAAAGACCAGCCTTAGTTGGGCCGTACTATATACCCCATGATGTAGGTAATGATAAAACCAACGACCGAAGTCCGTGACATGAATAAAATATCATTTCACTTAATCGTTGGAGTTCAATTAAGGGAATACTTGCCAAGGGTATCGTTTTCTTTCCAATACTTGTTAAAGGTCAAGTCCACCTCAGAAAAATGTTGATTTGAATCAATAGAGAAAAATCAGACAAGCACATTGCTGAAAATTTCATCAAAATCGGATGTAAAATAAGAAAGTTATGACATTTCAAAGTTTCGCTTATTTTTAACAAAATAGTTATATGAACGAGCCTGTTACATCCAAATGAGAGAGTTGATGACGTCACTCACTCACTATTTCTTTTGTTTTTTATTGTTTGAATTATACAATATTTCAATTTTTACGAATTTGATGATGAGGACCACCTTGCCTGGTGTACAAAATATTAAAATAATGGAATTCCAAGTGTTCAGGGATAAATGAAACTTAATTTCACATGACAATGACGAGAAAATCCAAATATTTCATATTTCATATAATAAAATACAAAAGAAATAGTGAGTGAGTGATGTCATTAGTTCCCTCATTTGCATACCGACCGAGATGTGCATATCACTGTTTTGTGAAATGAAGCGAAACTTTAAAATGTCATAACTTTCTTATTTTACATCCGATTTTGATGAAATTTTCAGTGTTATGCTTGTTGAATTTTTCTCTTTTTATTTAAATCAAATTTTTGTTGGGGTGGACTTGTCCTTTAAGGGTAGGGTTTCACACGTCAATACTTGTGCATTTTCAGAATATGGAAAATACTTGTTTGAGTTTTTCGAGACGCCATGGTCGCGCATGGTATTCACTCGTCAATGGAAGTACCCCCCCCCCCCATTCCATGATCCATTCACAATGATGGCAGTATACCTTGACAGTGAGGAGTATGAATGTGAAATTTTTACTTTATGACTGACTCCCGGGCTGACTCAAAATTTGCCTTCCCCGTGTACTGGCCCATCTTCCCTCTCTTTGCACGACACCCTTACCCACTCACCCCCCCCCCCACACACACACACACACGGACACCCAAACACCCGTCTCACACTGATATATTAATGTATTTCTTTTCCGGGTGGCTGTACCTGGATGGAAAACTTTTCCAACTGAAAGTGTGATGTAGCCGTTGTCTTTGAAGTGCTGCGGTATGGTTGTGTAGTTTCCGGCGTGCGTTCTCCAGTAAGAACCGAAGTCATACAGGCGAGTTGTGTCGGGACGTCGTCCTGTCAGAAAAGATGTCCGGCTGGGGGCACACACCGCTTGCTTCATAACAAAATATTTAAAAAAATCCTTTATTACTTCTTCGTGTGAGTCTCTATAGAAATAGCACTGTCAGAAACTCCCTACCTATAGCTACTTTTCGGCAAAATGCTTTTGCCACTATTCACCCGTCCCAGCGTAAGATTGGTCATACCATTCTATAATGGTTATCCTATCCATCGAATTAGGAAGCTCTTCACTATCATAATCACTATCATCAACATCATCTTCACCATGCACCACCATCATCATCATCACCACCACCGTCACAACCAGCATCGTCATCACCATCATCATCACCACCACCGCCATCACTATCACCATCATAATCACCATCATCACCACCACTATCATCACCACCACTATCATCATCACCACCACTATCATCATCACCATCATCATCACCATCATCACCACCACCATCATCACCACCATCATCATCACCATCGATCATCATCATGATCATCACCACCATCATCACCATCACCATCATCATTACCACCATCATCACCACAATCATCATCACCATATCATCATCTCCATGGAAGTCAGAGCGGAGGGTTATCTTTTGTGTTTGAGGGCGCAACAGTAATAGCCCCCCCCCCCATCGCACATGAACAAAGGATAACGCCCATCATCATCGGAAACTACGGCGAGTAGCCTTTTATTTGATTTATCATAGATATAGGGTATACCAGCAAACCAAAATAAATGACGTCTCAAGCAGAGATAAAATTATGAAATGTAAAAAAAAAAAAAATCAGATAATTCCTCGTCATTTCCGTCTCCAGGCGCGGATCCAGGAGGGAGCCGAGCAGGCCCCAGCCCCCCCCCCCCCCCCCCCCTCCCTATTTTTTTTGACAACCTGCAGAAAAAAAGTGTACTCTTTATCTTGATAGAAACTACGAAAAACAGAATGAAAAGTAAAAAAAAGAAAGGTATTATACCCATGATGTGTAATTGACAGCCTCGTAGCGGCCGGCCCGACCCCGAAAGGAAACAAGAGAAAGGTGAGGGGAAGAATTGGAAAATAGATTTCAAGAGGATTAAATGACACTTCATATATCCAGTTCTGAAATCAATTTGCACACAATATTTTAGCTCGCACATCAAGCTTTCATTATTTTGTTTGATTTACACAAATTTTTATATCAAAATTTTCAGCTCGCGCTGCGCGCTCAAATTTTTTGATTTGTGAGATACCTATCCTCTTTGGAAATTCTTTCCAAAATTTGTCAAAATGCTCTTTTATCATGTCAGTATATCAAAAAATTAAGCTCGTGCTCCAGGCTCGCATTTAATTGTTTGAGACACACAGCTTGTTCTTTATTTAAATAAAAACTCGCTTAGACTGTCCAGTTTTCAGGTCGGAATATCACATTTTGAGCTCGCGCTTCGCACTCTCATTATTTATCGGTGATACTTGTATCCTCTTCATTAATCACTAACAACAGTCCTAGCTAATTGAGTTCTTTTTCACGGTATTATAATAAAATTTAGGCTCGCATTGTTTAGTTGGATACTTATCTTTGTTCATGATTATAAAAACTGCTCAGAATCTTCATTTCTAATACATAAAATATCAAAGAATTTTAGCTCGCATGATATATTAAGACCACATGAGATAATCGCAATGTTGTGAGTTCGAATCCCTATTCTGCCATTGTCTCCACTTTGATAAGAAGGTCCAAGAATAAAATCTGTCGTCTATAAAGTCAGCCACTATGACTGATTAACCTAGACGTAAAATGTTTCCTAGGTAATTGGTTATATACCAGCTTGGTGTTTACCAGCAAAAATGCTGTCCTGCCGAGGTCCTACGGGAGTTACCATAAACAGAAACATAACAGATACCTTATCTTGTTTATAACAATAAAAACTAACATATACTTAAAACTTCAGTCTTTAGTTAGGACTACCCCCTTAAAAAAAAAAATCAAATTATAGCGGCCAATCGAGAAAAAAGTTGATGAATATATTCCCCCCCCCCCTATTGGCGAAAGCTGGATCCGCCCCTGGTCTTCTTCCATTATTGTTCTCGTTTTTGCTTCAATTTAATTAGAATAGCATAGGCCTACCTAGTGCCTTATAGGGCCCTGTGTCTGTGCAAGTGTGCATCTATGGTTTATAATGATTTTAATCATTATGATTAGTAGTAGGAACCGCGACGGCAGTTGGCGATAACTTATGAATCCCTGTTATGATAATGGTCGCTTACTTTACCGCGATACAGTGCGTCAAAGAAAAAAATATACTTACCTGTACCATAGCGTTAGTAAAGACGGCTGACTGAGCTGCTAGTTGATCGATATTTGGTGATATGATCGGACCCCCATAGCATCCAAGTGATGGCTGTAGATCATCTATGACGATAAATAACACGTTGGGTCTTCTCGAAGTTAGGCCTACGAGATCAATAATCGAAAATATGTATTGCGGCATGAATAAAATTAACAAAGGGGAAAGGGCTAATAATAAGATTCGAGCTTTTCATTTTTTTGTCTAGTTACGAGTTATGACCATCTTTCTTGTGCTAACAATCAAATTAAAATCTTGGGTACAGCATCTGTTGCTGAAGCATTCAATAGTTATTTCTCTTGATATCGGTCAGATTACACAAAATATATACCAATTTCCTCGTGACTACATTCATTCAACCGTATATCAGCTTTACTCCTCTTTAACCAACTTCTCATCAATCTGCCTCACATGTTATCAAAGCATGTAGTCATTAATTCTACCCACTTTGATTTACAATGTCGCAATGCCCTACGAAAGACCATTAGTGCCACGAAGAAAAAACCCACTATTTCTACTAATCTGTATATACAGATTACGGTATTTCTGCTCATGGGTGTCGATCGGTATTCTTGGTTGGGGGATGATTGACACAAATGTTCTTGTGGATGGGGATCTTTCAACATTACCCCCACTAAAATCACAAGTTAGGACATTTGGGAGTGATTGATATGCATGGTGTTCTTGGAAATTCCCTCATTGTTGTAGTGTACTGTACTTATATAATTTTTTTGAAAATTCAATTTGTGTTACAAGTAAGCCTACTCTAAACTCATACGAAAGAAAAAAATGACAAAAATTGTCTGGACCATGTACATAGTGATCTGTTTATTGAGCATGATGTATACACAGGGGCGTCGATCCATTTTTCAGATGGGGGGGGCAAAATCATGCATCAACGTTCCAAAGGCGCTCGATCACACAAAACGAACAAGCTCACCTACACACCCCTACACACATAGGCTTATATAATAAATATATATATGCATATATATATATATATATATATATATATATATATATATATATATATATATATATATATATATATATGTGTGACTCATAAGAAACACATATCTCACCCTCACCAACAATGCGAGTGCGAAGCGCGAGCTGAAATTTTTTAGTATGACATGAAAACAGGAAAAATGTACCTGTTTAGGTTTGTTTGTATATAGTAACTCATGAGGAGGATAGATACATGTATCTCACTAGAGAGCGCCATTTATATTCTGACGTGAAAGCTTGATATTCTAAACATTTTTGGTACCAATGATTAAGATGGGTATCTAGAAGAACAATAGATGCGAGCGCAAAGCGGCAGCTGAAAATTTTGATATATCGAGCTGAAAAAAAGACAGTTTAATGGACGCTTTTAATAAAGAACAAGATATATATCCAACAAAAGATTATTGCAAATCGAAGCGGGAGTTCTTTTGAGGTTTAGAACTGAAAACGGGACATTCTTTTCACCTATTTAATCAGAAATGATGCGAGCGCGAAGCGCGAGCTGAAAATTTTTATATTCCAATCTGAAAAGAAGACATTTTAAATCAAAATCGAGTTGGTATCTCAATCTCGCTTGCTGGTTTCAGTGTAGCATTACAATCTTATTTTATTTTTTAGTTGCTCATGCGGAATTATTGGGAAGGGGGCAAAACGATATGTCCCCCCAATATTTTCATTGGTGGGGCGATCGCCCCCCCCCCCCGGCGACGCCTCTGTGTATACAACTTCTCTCTTAAATCTAACCCGACTGGCAATATCTTTTTTCTTAATGCATGATGACAAAATGCAGATTCGGACCAATTAAGACTAGCACAAATTACAAACTGTGTGGCTTCTCGTGCGCCATTGGGCTTACCGTCATTCCATAGACCTATTTAGCTATATGGTCATTCCTTAGCCGATTTATCTTGCCACCCTTTTACTCCTGTTTATTTTTCCACCCTTTTGAATTGATTTATTCAAATTAATTTATTCACCACTGGTGGGATGGAACACCCTATCAACAAAAGTTGTTTTTCGTTGGGGTCATTTTATGCCATGTGTTAAAAAATATCATTTACATTTCATTCTTTTTCATCTTGAACCTCCACCCATCTGTTTGATAGTCCTGAAAAAGAATGTTTTTATTTAATAACAATATACACAAATTGCGAGGGAAACAAAGTGATTGATGGCATACTGTAATCATCACTATAATCATCATGATCAAACTTTTCATTTCATTTCCACCCCCCCCCCCCCACTTGAAATATTGGGGGGATATATCCCCCCATCCCCCCGTGATCGTCACCCATGTTTCTGCTTATCTGTATATACAGATTACGGTATTTCTGCTAATCTGTATATACAGATTACGGTATTTCTGCTAATCTGTATATACAGATTACAGTATTTCTGCTAATCTGTATATACAGATTACGATATTTCTGCTAATCTGTATATACAGATTACGGTATTTCTGTAATTATACAGATTATAATCTGTATACACAGATTACGATATTTCTGCTAATCTGTATATACAGATTACCAGGCGCGGATCCAGGATTTCGTAGGGAGGGGGCCCAAATTCGACCTGATTTTGGCGCCCCTGTTTACTTTTCGGAAAATTGGCCGGCCCCTCCCCCCCCCGGCAATAAGTGTCTTAAATGCATGTTAAATTATCTTATTTCATAGGCACAAAAAGAAGAGGCAATTGAATAATGGTTTTATAATGATGTGTTCATGAATAAATGTAATATCACTTTTAAAAAAGAATCAATGCGAGCGCGAAGCGCGAGCGATTTCTATTTTAACCATTTGATGCTTTCAATCTCGTTTAACTTCTCTTTTCTACTTTTTGTTTCAGGGCTTGAAAAATCTTACGGGGATGACGCCCCTGTATCGCCGCGTATGAATACTGGTTGTGCAACAACTAAATTGCATATTCTGCATGAAAGAAAATTAATGTTTTATTTTGGTAATATATTCTTGAAAAGATATACATGCTTTTTATTAAAGAGTTGATGTAGACTCAGTAGTCAGCACTCAGCATTTACTAATTGGGAGTGCTCTGCCTACTTAGATCTGTAAGTTTTTTGTTTGTTTTGTTTGTTTGCATTTATTTCTGCGTTCAAAAACACAATACAAAATTATTTATAATTACAAAATACAAAATAATTCATAATATAAACAATGTGGTCATATTACATAATAAATACAATATAAGGATGTGAGTATAAATTAATCTTTTATAAATGTAAACATATACATATAATGTAATAAATGAACGCAGGAGACCGCCATCGTGAGCGGTTAGGCTTGAATTGATGGCGGCCTCATAAAAGATTCGTGACTAAGATTGATATTTACTGACCAAGTGGGTGCATTGCAAGTGCAGGTGCTGGTGCTGTGTATAGCAGTTGAGTAAAATCAGAATATTAAAAAGCGAATGTGAATATTTGAGTGAATGTTTTAATTTGGAGGGTGGGGTTGATAAGATTGAATGATAGTTTTCTTTAGAGTGGCTTTTAATGAGTATATGGTTGAACACGTTTTAATATTGTTTGGAAGACCATTCCAAATGTCAGGACCATGGTGTCGTATTGATTTAGAGGCAATTAACAGTCTGGGGTTAGAGAGATGAAAGTTTCCGGATATGCGCGTTGGGTAAGTATGGACAGAACTATTAAATTTGAACATGTTATCAAAGGACGAAGGGAGCAGATTGTTAATATATTTAAAAATAATTATAGTTATTTGAATAGTATATACGTCGGCAATTTTTAATGTTTTCAGTTTTAAAAATAAAGGATCGGTGTGAGCCAAATAATGTGATCCTCTACAAATGCGAATTGCTCTTTTTTGTAATTTAGAAATAGAAGTAAGTTTTGTGGAACCACAATTAGCCCAAACAACGTTACAATATACGGGAGTATTAACGAATTATACAATAGAAATAAAGTTTTGTGTGGTAAAATAAATTTCAACTTGGAAATTATTCCAATATTTCTCGAGATACATATAATGATATGGTGCAGATGTTCATTCCAAGACAAAGCTTGATCTATGATGACGCCTAAGAATCTAGATTGAGTCTTCCGCTCTAATGGTGTGCCGTCAATCTGTAAGTGAATTGGAGAATCTGTAATATGAGAATGTTTAAAATGGATGAAGTGGGTCTTTTTCGAGTTCAAGGATAGTTCATTAGCTTTAAACCACTGTGAGACTTTAATTAATTCAATATTTAAGATGTTGTTTAAGGAAGTTATATTTTTATGAGAAAAAAATATATTTGTGTCGTCAGCAAATAATACAAATGATAAAATGGAAGATGTATTAATAATATCATTGACATATAATAAAAATAAAAGGGGGCCTAGAATTGAACCTTGAGAGACACCACATTGAACTGGAAGTAAACTAGAATCGTTGCCATTAAAAGTGACATATTGTTTTCGGTTTATTAAATAATTTTTAAACCAAAGGAGTGACTGACCGCGAATACCATAATAATTAAGTTTTGAAAGCAAAATATTATGATTCAGCGTATCGAACGCCTTACTGAGGTCACAAAATATACCAATGACATGCTCTTTGTTGGCTATGGCGATTGTTATTTTATCGTAAATTTGGATTAAAGCCAAGTTTGTGGAATAATTTTTTCTAAAGCCATATTGATTAGAAATTAATAAATCGTGTTTGTTGATAAATTCATAAAGTCTATTATAAACTATTTTCTCGAGGATTTTGGATATACTAGGGAGAAGAGATATAGGACGATAATTGCTTATTTCATGAGGATTGTCTTTTTTGAAAATTGGATTGACTTTGGCGATTTTGAATAAGTCAGGAAATATACCTTGTGATAGAGATTTATTAAAAACATGACTAAGAGGGTTTGCAAGCGGGTGAATTATTTCTTTTAAAAGAGACATACTAATTTTATCATGCCCATGAGATTTGGAGCTATTAAGAGACCGTGTAATGTTGAGAATTTCTGTGGGGTTCGCAGGGTTCAGGAAAAATGAATGTGGATTAGGTTCGGGGAGGTAATCTGTGAAATGCGCATTTTGGCTATTGATCTTGCTTGCAAGTACGGGTCCGAAATTTATGAAAAATGAATTGAATGAGTTTGCATGAAGGGAAGAGTCAACTTTGGAACCATTTAAAGTCATGTCATCAGTAGGTGGGGGATCTGCACTTGTTCCCATTAGTTCTTTGATGATTTTCCAGGTAGTATAAGTGTTTGAACTGGCATCTTTTATTCTATTAGTATAATACATTTTACGTGATAAACGAATTAATTTTGTTAACTTGTTGCGATATACTTTGTAATTTTTTAAATTGGCTTCAGTAGGATTGCGTAAATGTGACTTGTAAAGGCAATTACGTGTCTGTATTGATTTTAATAGACCTTTTGTTATCCATGGTTGTTTGGGTGTTTTTCGGTTATTTTTTACTTTTCCTATGGGAATATTCTTTTCATAATAATGTTGTAATTTATTATTTAAGAGATTTTACGATGTGTTTGCGTCAGTTTCATTATAGACATCCTCCCACCCCTCAAGTAATAAGTCTTGCTTCATTAATTCAATATTACGTTTAGATTCTTTTCGATATGAGCGTTGGTTAATTGATTTGGGGCACGGTAATTTCAATTCACAAGTTAAAAATATTGGTAGGTGGTCTGAAACTTCAGAGCATAGAATTCCTCCTATCTTTTATTATTCATTTTGCTATGTACGTTGGAAAAAATATTGTCAATTTGAGTAGATGAATTTGGGTTGATTCTAGTGGATTTATTGATGAATGAATGGAAGCCGAATGAAAACATTAGTTTCATAAAATTGATTGAATGATTACTGTCGACCGAGGGTAGGAAATTGATATAAAAATCACCAAAAATAAAAGTATGTTTATTTTCATTACCTATTGCATATAAATATTGCTCTAGCTCCTCATAAAACAAATCAAGATTAGAGCCTGGTGGTCTATAAATCAAACCTATGATGATATTTTTAAATCCTGTGTTTTCAATTTCAATGAACAAAGACTCTGCATGCAAGAGTTTCACATCGGAACGGATCTTAAATTTTAGTTTATCAATAATATAGAAGGCCACGCCTCCGCCTCTTTTTCCTTTGCGGTCTGCCCTTATCAACTTATAATTTGGTAAATTAAACAAATTTGGGGAATTATCATGCAACTATGTCTCGCTAATACCTATAACAGAAAATTTGAAATTATTTAATGTGTGTAAGAGATTTTCAAAATATTCGAAGTTTCTATTGAGACTTCTTAAATTTGCATGTATATAATCGGAATTACTATCAAACATATTATTAAATTCTTGAGGTGTATAGTATTTGCTGTCATGTGAATTGTCTATGTAATTATCAAGAATAAAAGAGAGGGACTTCATCAAAATTGATAAAATGTAAAGTACCATAAACTAAGAAAGGGGTCAACTGCAAGGGTGCTTGTGGTGTAGGTGCGTTTGCTAGTGATTGAACGGGTGTTCATGTATGTCTGTGGTGCAAATGTGCAGTCAATATCAATATAAATTACATGTACAAAAAGAACAAGACCCATCTTGGTCAGCAAGAACATATCATTGGAAGCATTAGAGCAGAGCTCAACCACCCAAGTACATATAAAATTTGAAATCATTACACTTTAAAAAAAATATAAATAAACGGTCAGTTGAAAATGAATTAAGAGTATACCCAGAAATAAAAGTTAGGTACAAGTCTAGCGAACGATTAAAAAAAATCAGATTGTATCAATCAATTTTAAGTAGCAGATTGATGCCCTTACAGTGTAGGCCTATAAACAGTCACTTTATTCCTGTTCTGGTGAGTATTTTGATAGCCATGCATGACGGAGTTGCCACGCCTTCTCTGATCAGACACGGGCAGGGTTGAACATGCGCGAGTTAATAATCAACATGAATGTCGGGCTGTTTTGGAAAAAAAACATGTGATGAAATGTATCAAAGCCGGGTGTAATGCCTACATCAATCAGTATTTAAATACCTGACCCGTTGGGTGTTTTAGTGATTTAAAAGCAAAAATATGTGTGCATTAATCATGCATAAAATAGCCTGCTTTCTCTGATCAAACAACGCATGTGCGAGGGTGTCGGGAGACACACAAGTTAAAATTAACATATTTAACAAGTCAATGTTATTGGTAGGGTAGATTGAAATTAACCCATGCATATAATAGCGAACATAATGGATGGACGTTTGTTCATGCATGTATAGCCACACCTTCTCTGGCAAGGTCGCAAGCGTGTTTTCAATCATAAATCGAATCTGAGACACACGTAGGCATGGTAGGTGTATCTTCACGTTCAATATTGGATAGCCACGCCCCCTATAATCAAACAATGTACGTACATGAGGCATGCAAGCACGCGACTGGTGTTAATGTCATACCATGCATGAACAATGTAATAAACCACAAGAATTCATTGATCGTTATATAATTGAATTACAAATCGTTTAACATAGCTGGTATCAACACCAATAACAGAGATAATGAACCTTTATCTATTGCTTGTCAAAGAAATTGGATTACATCGTTTAAAATAGTTAATTGAGGTTATCAATGACATACCATGGATGAACAACGAAATTAACTACATATATGCGTTGATTCTCATACAAATTGTTTAACATAGCTGGTATCAAGATCAATAATAGAGATAATAAACACCTTCATTTATTGCTTGTCAAAGAAATTGGATTACATCGATTAAAAATAGTTGAGAAGGTGATCAATGAAGATGCATTTCATACATCCATGCATGTCTGAGTTGTCACACCTTCTCTGACCAGATACGGGGCTGAACACGTGGAGTTAATACACATGAATATCGTGTTGATTTGGAAATAATGAGATGTATTAAAGCAGAGTACAAAGCCCACATCGATCAGTATTTAAACACCTGATCCGTTGGGCGTTTTGGGGTGAGTTAAAAGCAAAAATAGGTGTGCGTTAATCAAGCATGAAAAAGCCCGCCTTCTCTGATCAGACAACGCATGTGCAAGATATCTGGAGATACACAACATTAACATATTTAACAAACCAATGTTATCAGTAAGGCATATGGAAATTAACACATGACTGTAGTATTGAACACGTTAGTTGAATAGATGGAGGTTTGTTCACGCATGTGTAGCCACACCCTTTCTAGCAAGGGCGCATGCGTTTTTTTCGATCATAAAACGAAACTGAGACACATGTAGGCATGGTAAGTGCATCTTGTTCAATATTGGATAGCCACGCCCCAGTGTTTGGATATATTATATAATCTTTTGTTATTCGCTTGAAATCCATTCAAAACAGTGAGTTGTCTTGTCAATCCTATTCAACAAACATTGGCTCTTCCGCTCTTGCAACAATCATATCAAAGGGTTATGTATCTTATTATCTTGCTCAAATTGTATATACTCCAAATAGATTTTCAAAAGAAACAGAACGCGTGTAAACGGTGTAAATAAAACAAATATAAGATACTAAAGATAAATATGCTGTAAAAATATACTTTATTGGTAATGTCTATATAAATGTGAAAACAGTACTCTTAAGTTCGCCTCATTTTGGACGATAAGTTCTTATCTCTCTCTTTCATACAATACAAGTGAAACATGAATTCGAAAGTTCCCATGTATCTTGTATTCATCAACTATTTCAAGATGTAACAATAAATGTAAATGATAGCAATGCAGTTTAGGCCTGAGTAAATCCACGTAATAGTTTCAGTGGAATTCGTTTAAAAAATTACAACGTGACTTCCCACTGTAGGTTGGAAACGAAAGGTGTCGTATCATATCTAGCTGTCTTTTACGCAAAATATAGGAACGATGTAAACCATAGAGTTATTTCAGTTATTCGAGTATTTGACGATTCGTCAAAAAAACTCATCCGAAACTATCACCATTACAATTAAAGTTTCATTTATTCCCTTACATATTGCAAGGAAACTTCAACATTTCTGTAAATTATATACATTAATATATCCATACACAATTAAGTTCACATTGTGATATACTGCACATCCTATTTCAGAATATGATATGCGTTGTCATGGTTGTGGTATGAACGGTCTACCCACCTCGAACATTGAAAACGTTTACTAGTAACTAGTGACTATTATACTACTAGACCGAGTTTTTACTCAAACAAGAGCGACTTTTGTTAGGAATAGAGTTATGGAATGCTCAGCTCGTGAAGCTCACGAATTACTCATTAAAATATTGACGAATTGCCTACGTGCCCCCTACTAAAACATGTTACAAAAGCCGCTAGGACAGAACATAATTTTTGTCTCGCCTACATAGCAGAGCGAGACAATAATTGGCGCCTCTTTTTGACGATGGGGACGGCGTCAACACAGAAATCTTAACCAAAGTTAAGGTTTTGAAATGTCACAGTTCATGAAACTTGGAAACAAGGGTAATAAAGTATAGCGGAATATCCTGACTACGTTTGTTTAAGGTAACATGACCAAGGTCAAAGGTAATTCAGGGGTGGATCCATCCTTCGCCAATAGGGGGCCCCGGATTTTTTTTTTCAGCCATATTTTCCCCGATCGGCCGCTCGAAGATGATTTTTGTTTGTTTCTTTGAAGGGGGGTAGTCCAATAAGTCACTTCTTAGCTTTATTCTTCAAATCAACATAACATAATCTTTATTTTATAATGCGAGCGCGAAGCGCGAGCAAAACTTTTAAAAATTGTATGTATTTTTTCCTAAAATTTGAATATCCTGAAAAAAAGATGGGCCTGCAATAATTACTACGAAGGCGAAGCGCGAGCATAAATTTTTGATACACGTTTTGAATTGATCGGAAAGGTAGGCCTTCCTGTTAAAGACTGCTTGCAGTTAGCCATGAAGACGTTACATATTTCAACAATCAAATAATGCGAGCGCGAGCTGAAAAAAATTGACATTTCTACATAAAGAATGGAAAACTTTAATCAATTTTTGTAATCATGAACAGGATAGCTATATAACTAAACGATTGATGCGAGTGCGAAGCGCGATCGGAAAAATTGTAGTTTTAGACCTAGAACGGGACACTCTGTTCATGTTTTGTAAGTCATGAAAAGGATGAGTAAGAGGGGATCTTCCTACATTAATAATACGAGCAAAAATGTTTGTACACGTTTTGAACCAATCGAAAAGTGCCTTTCAATGACTGCTTGCATTTAGCCCTGAAGATATTACACATTTCAACAATCAAATAACGCGAGCGCGAAGCGCGAGTGGAAAATTCGAGATTTACACCTAGAACGGGACATTTTATTCATGTTTTGTAAATCATGAAAGGGATGAGAAGGGGGGAATCTTCCGACATTAATAATTCGCAGGGGCGGAAATCTCTCTCAAAAGGTAGGGGGACACAGGGGCGGATCCAGCCTTTCCCCAATAGGGGGCGGAAATTTGTTTCAGCCATCTTTTCCCCGATCGGCAGCTCGAAGATGATTTGTGTTTGTTTCTTTGAAGGGGTAGTCCTCATTAGTCACTTCTTAGCTTTATTCTCATAAATTAATACATAATATCATAATCCTTATGATGCGAGCTCGAAGCGCGAGCTAATTTTTTGGAAATTTTATGTATTTTTTCCTAAAATGTGAAAATTCTGGGCAATGTTTATCCTGAAAAAAAATGTGTATGCAACTTAATAAATACTACAAACGCAAAGCGCGAGCAGGGGTGGTATTCTGAGATCCATTTTATCTCAGATAAAATAAAATATTTTATCTGTTAAAATCAGTAAGATAAAATACCCTTGAAATCTCTCCGAATTGGTATTCTGAGAACCATTTTATCTTCATTTTATCTCTGTAAGACACACCTATTTTTTAATCAATATCCAATTAGAAACACGCTTTTATAGCTCTCTCATATCACTCAACCAATTAAAATCCATTCCGCCAGGAGGTGTGGCAAAGGGGTGAGATTGCGTCAATTTATTGACTTCAAATACGCTTGCACTATACGCTTACGCGTCTTTACCGAGATTTCATTTTAACAAAAAGGACAATCTCATCTTTTTTCGAAGTCTTTATCGCATCTTTTCAAGCATCATTTCAAAGACAATATTAGTCAAGAAAAGTTTTATGAAATACTCTCTGATTGTACAGGAACAACGTTAAGGTGTTATTCTCAATAAAAATATAATTTTTCTTCATTTTTATGTCACCATTTGGTGTTAATTCACCTAGAAATATTGGTGAAATAAACGTCGCAGAGATAAAATAGCCTCTACCCTCTTTTAAGTTTATTTTATTTTTTCTTCAAAGTAACATGGGCGCAAGCACATCATCTGCGTTGCAACGGCCAGATACGCGATGGGTAGGTGTACGCAGGCATTGTTCTGTTGCGTATCATCTGTAGATACGCAAGATAAAATCTAAAATTTTATCTGAGAGATAAAATCTCATCTCAGAATACCAATTTCATTTTAAGAGATAAAATAAAATATTTTAAAGATAAAATGACCTCAGAATACCACCCCAGAAATAAACTGATGGAAAATATACCTCTTAAAGACTGCGCGCAGTTAGCATTTAAATCAAATAATGCGAGCGCGAAGCGCGAGCAGAAAAAAATCAAGATTTAGAACTAAAAATGGGCCACTCTGTTCATGTTTTGTAAATCATGAAAAGGATGAGTAATTGGGAGTCTTCCTACGATACTAATGCGAGCACAAAGCGCGAGCAGAAAAAAATCGATATTGTGATCTGAAAGTGGATATTGATTTGAATAGAGAACAAGTTGCGCATCTGAATGAACATGCGGGCGCGTTTCAAACTTAGATGTAGAATCTGGGCATTCTAAATACATCCTGATGAAAATCAAAGCGATCGCGAAGCGCACTCTTAAAATATTCAATATTCAAATCTGAAAAGAGTCAATTACAGCATTATATTTGAAGTACTTTTTAGGAAAATTGTGAGGTGGATATTGATCGCACTTAAAAAAAAGAGCAAAAATTTCCATTATTATTACTTTGAGTTTTGACATAGGACCGGGACATCATCTTTACGACATTGCATGAAAATGATGACTATCTTTCTATTCCTCTTGCTAAGCGCGAGATGAACCAAAAGGGACAATTTGATTATTAAATTGATATCATATTTATCAATGTCTAATGGGGGCGCGAAATCTGATGATATTATGGCATAAAAACTGGACATTTCACTTTTGTAATTGTGAATAGGATGCATCAATTAATATATTTTTAACCATTAACGCGAGCGCAAATCGCGAGCTAAAATTTTTGATAAACTGTCATGAAAAGGGGATTTTAAGTAGTTTGTTGTATAATGAATATTGAAACCTATATAACTCGCCAATCAAATGCCAGCGTGCAGACAATTAGACCTGAATAGGTGTATTTTGAAAACTTTATGGAATACACGAAAATAATAGGTATACCTGATAAATCAAAATTTGCGAGCGCGTTTTTACAGTGCACTTTTATTAATCAATTTGTAAATCACACAAAATAACGAAAGTTCGATTTCCGAGATGTTTTGTATATTGACTTCCAAACTTGATATTTGAGCTCCATATGGAACAAGATATGAAAATCACATAACAGGCAATGCGGGCGCGAAGCACGAGCGAAAATTTTATATAATAGCACGAAAGATTTTTCGTCGTCCTTCTCTTCTTTTTCTCCTCTCTTTTCCCTTCTTTTCCCCTTTTCCTTCTTCCTTTCCCTTTTTTCTTTGTTTTGCTCCGCCGATAAGGGGGGGGGGGTTGGCCCCCTGGATCCGCCTATGGGGACAAGGGGCAGGAAAATTTGACGAGCAAAAAAAAAATTCGGTCATCTCGTCCCAAAATACATGTTTTATTTCGATTTAGAATGATGTATTTTTTATCATCATAAATGACAAAAAATAGTAGGGGGACATTTGATATTGTGTCCCCCTACTATTTTGAGTAGGGGGGACACGTCCCCCCTGGGATTTCCGCCCATGATAATTCGAGCACAAAGGGTGAGCAGAAAAATGTTGATATTGTGATCTGAAACTGGATAATAAACATGCGCGCGTTTCAGATTTAGACCTATCTAGGCATTCTAAATACATCTTTTATTATGAAATTAAAAGCGAGTGCGAAGCGCGAGCATAAAATATTTGATATTCCGATCTGAAAAAGGGGGTCAATTTCAGCTTTATATTTCAAACACTTAACATGCTTAAGGTGGATATAAATCGCACTTGATAAAGTCTTTCCAAGTCTTCCTCTCATCTTATTTTATTCACTCATCTTCCTCCTATTCTTTTTCTCTATTCTTTTCCTCCTTTTTTTATTTCCCCTTTTTGCTTGCTCCGCAATAGGGGGGGGTCTTGGGCCCCTCGGGATCTGGATCCGCCTATGTAATTTAGGGTCAATGCAGGCCTGGCCGCCTGGGTCAATGAATTAACATCGAAATCTTGCCAACATTTGCTGGCCATGGTACTTGAGAACTTTGTAGTTGGGCGTGGTCGCCTGGGCGCCATGAGTTGCCGACTGGAGAGTTTGAATTCGCGCCTATAGCAGAAGCAGAAATACCGTAATCTGTAAATACAGATCAGCAAAAACACTGTAATCTGTATATACAGATTAGCAGAAATACCGTAATCTGTATATACAGATTAGTAGAAGTACACTGTTAGAAAAAATAAAAGAAGTTCCTGCAGCAGAGTCTCGAGAACACCTGTAATCTTACCAAATTGCGTAATAATCATTCTGTAAATTCATAAAACAAGAATTTTTCTGCAATTTAACAGAACAGGTCTGTTTAAAAAGGGGAAAAGGGTGTTTTATTCAAGGAAATTTGTAAGATTCCATACATCAAATACCAATTTCCTGTAAGATTACGCAATTCGGTAAGATTACAGTTGTTCTCGAGACTCTGCTGCAGGAACTTCTTTTATTTTTTCTAACAGTGTAGTGTTTTTTTTTTCTTCGTGGCACTAATGGTCTTTCGTACAATGCACTATCCCTGATAAACTAAATAATATTATGGTAACATACCCGTACAGTGCATCCCAGAAAAAAAAACGAAACCGTAATTCACTGTAGTTTTATTTCCTATCATGATAAATCTGGCTTCATGAAAAGTACATGAATTGAAAGATTTTTTGACAGTTATAATTTTCATTTGCTTACTGAGATCTGTATCACTTTTTAAATGTGGAAAAAGCTTCATGATACTACGAAATATTTAATTTTACAGGATTACATTATTTGAGTGAAAACTTTTCTTGATACGAACTGAATACTCACTATACAGTGCATGCGTATAAAGTTTACACTTGGAAAAAATCCTGTAAAATTACACATTTGTGATATCCTGAAGATTTTCCACATTTTAACATTGGTGCAGATCCATTTAAGCAAATAACGATATAAATGTCGAAAAATATTTCCGCTTGAGTGAGCACGACTTACTTTTGAAAAGTTAGTGAAAAATGATTTGCGCAGAACTAGTTATGCGAATGAAAGTAGACCTTAATAATGAAGAACACAAGGATATTAGCTAGCAAAATTTATATAAAGATATCTTTTACATTTTTAAACATGTTTTCTTGCCCAAAACATTTTGAAGAGAGCATTGCGCCCAGCACTCCCCCACACCAAGGCCATTGTGACGATATTTGCTTTAAACTGAGCCTGCTTTGATTTAAATGAAATGGCTTAGGCTTGATTTTCATTTCGTTAATCATTGTCAAGCTTTGGAAAAGTGTGGAGAAACAAGTATTAAATGAAAAATAAAATGTAAACCCACTTTTAATGAGGAAAACGTGGTGAAAAAATGCTGGAGATGTCTGATTTAAACTTTTGTTCAGATTCAGTTATGTCCTCAGATCCAGCCGGCACAATAAGGGTAAAGGTTGTGTTTACCAAGTGTTGACATTTCAATTTGGGTGCTAAAATTGTTTTAAAAATGCTTGAATGTATCCATTTTTATTTCAATTGACTAAGGGAAATGTATGAGAAATGTTTCGCAGGGTGAGTTTGATTTCGCCCTTTCCCCTCGCTGCGCAAACAGATTTCTGCGAGCTTTAAAACAATGGACAGTGCTCACTCAAGTGTAACATTCTGTCAAAACTTTTACTATCTTTGGATGGATGAGACCCAAACCCAAGATTATATGTGAAAAATACCCACATTTTGTATATTTTTTAATTACCAGGGCCTTTTCAAAGTGTAAACTTATTTTGATACGCACTGCATATTCTCGCCCAAAAAGAACTTTTTCTTCCACACCATCAAGCCATCTATACTATTTTTTTCAATACAAAATCATCTCTTTTGTTATATAAAAACCTGAACCAGATCGAGCTGGAGCCGACGAAGGTTAGATAACACATTAGACCTTAAAAACCACACAATGCCAAAAGACATAATCGGCGGCTTCGCTTTATCCCACACGCGGCAAAAAGAGTGGAGCCAGCAAATTAAATCCAATCCGAGCAGTGGAGATAATAGCAATTAGGCCTATATTGACATGAAATTTTTAAAATTGTGGACACCGATCCCCGTAGCAAGGGTTTTACAGGTTGTTTCTATTTTAAGAAAAAAAGTTGGGATTTATTTATGTAATTTTTATCCTTCATAAGTGAGCATCTCATCCCGGAGGGGCCACTTACATTGACGAGTGGATACCATGCGCGACCAAAAAAACACGTAAAAAGGATGTCTTTTTCACGATAGGGCACGTTACCTACGTAACGTGATAAGGGTGTCAAAACACAAAAATAATGGAAAAAGGGTATCTATTTCGCGGGGATGATAAAACAAAATTCAAATGTTTTATAAAGGATGTCCTTTTTGCCCCAACACTTCGTGTTTAGAGTCCGATTTGCGCGAGGTGTAGAAGGTGGGGTCGTACTAAACCAAATAAGGTAAAGCCGACGACCGAAGGACCCGTAACAATAAAACATTCCTGTAGGGGTTCATTTCAGGGAATATTTGCCAAGAGTATCGTTTTGTTTCCAATACTTGTTAAGGGTAGGGTTTCACACGCCAATACTTGTTAAGGGGTGCATTTTCAGAATATGGAAATTACGTGTTTAGGGTGCTTTTCGAGACCCCATGGTCGCGCATTGTATCCACTCGTGAATGGAAGTGCCCCCCCCCCCGGGCATCTCATTAACTTTAATTTGACACCTTCCTTGCGTCACAATGTCACAAATCTACTGCTTCCACGAAGATTCTTTATACTGCATTCATACATTGAAAATTAAATTTAGTGGTTTTATGTCAAGCCGACGACCGAAGGACCCGTAACAATAAAACATTCCTGTACTTGTTTAGCATGTTTAGGGGTTCATTTCAGGGAATATTTGCCAAGAGTATCGTTTTGTTTCCAATACTTGTTAAGGGTAGGGTTTCACACGCCAATACTTGTTAAGGGGTGCATTTTCAGAATATGGAAATTACGTGTTTAGGGTGCTTTTCGAGACCCCATAGTCGCGCATTGTATCCACTCGTGAATGGAAGTGGCCCCCCCCCCCCGGGCATCTCATTAACTTTAATTTGACACCTTCCTTGCGTCACAATGTCACAAATCTACTGCTTCCACGAAGATTCTTTATACTGCATTCATACATTGAAAATTAAATTTAGTGGTTTTATGTCAAACGAATATACGGCTGGTTGCGTAATTATACACTCCCGGTATAAGCACCGGGTTTTGGCAAAGTAAAACTCAAAGTTTTGGACTAAAATATCGAATCATCTTCATAAAACACTATACCGTGTGTCTCAAAAAAAGGTAACACTTTTGAAATGGTTGCCAAATTGAGCATATGTAATTTCATGAAGAAATGTCGATATGTATAGAAAGCTGAAGGACCAACCTTTCATATGATATGAAAAATTTGAAAAAAAAATCATGCTTCGATGAACAGTTTTCACTTAAGTTAGAGGTATGAAAATGTGCCTGCGCAGGATTTTTCCTTCCAATTTTGGACAGGTAAGTTACTTGTAGCTTACAAAATAAGGTCGATATGAGATATTCATGATCGATGGATCAACAGGATATTTTTAATACCTTGAATACCATTCCTTTTTCTCTGTTATTTATCAATCCCGTAACACCACCCCACTCACACACAAACACATACACGCACAACACACTTCCACTCCCATCTTATTGTATCATTGATCTGGTAGATGTGAACGGGATTAAGGATGAATGGGAATTGGCTAAATTGAAATATTCCAAATCATAATTAACATTACGCAACCCACTGTCCTCCCCCTCCCACACACACACACATACAACCTTCTTCCTATCCTCTCACCTACTCCTTCCTTTTTTATCACTTTTCTTCTGGAAGTTTGGTGGACCATTTTTTTTCCATTAATAATCAAATTATTAACCAGTCACTCATTTTGATCAATGAAATCAATCGATAAATCACTGAAACATTAATTCCATCAAGCAATTGCTCAAACCAATTATCACACGCACACAAACCACACACACACACGCACGTACACCCACATACACTTTAAAAAAAAAAAAACAAGTTCACACCTATGCATATAGCATTTACATTTATTTGACAACAGGATAAAAGAGCATTGTAGATTAAATGCCTTGCTCACGGACATACACGCGCGCGCGCGCACATACACACACACACACATTAGGGCAGACATGACAAAAACAAGTTAAATTTTTTTTTTTAAGATGTTCATGTTTCTTTTATTATTATTATTTTTTTTCTTATTTACAACTGCTTTGTTCATCTTAAAATGAAAGATCTGACAAAAGTAATCAGTTCATAATCCACATGGCTATCTTTTCTTCTTGACTGAATATCACGGCTTTCAAAGTACTCTTAATCCATCGATCATGAATATCTCATATCAAATTTATTTTGTATGCTATACCTGTCCAAAATTGGAAGGAAAAATCCTGCGCAGGCCCATTTCCATACCTCTAACTTAAAGTGAACCCTGTTCATCGAAGCATGATTTTTTTTTCAATTTTTTCATTTCATATGAAAGGTTGGTCCTTTATAGCTTTCCATACATATTGACATTTTTTCATGAAATAATATATGCTCAATTTGGCAACCATTTCAAAAGTGTTACGTTTTTTTTTTAGACACACGGAGGTGGCGCAATGTGGAATGTGTTAAGCGGGGTGTTAAGAAGAAAGGTGACTGACCTTTTCTTACTGAAGCATTGGAAAATAACATCAAAATTAAAGGATTTGCTCTACACTTTTGTATGATTCTGGGATTTTTAAAATAACAAATTTATTAAAGATTTCATGACATCTGTTGGCAACTGTCCCGCCCCAGTCCACTCTTCTGTAAGGGCATGCGATAAGCTTTGTTATTCGTTATGACCATTCAACAATAAAATGTATAACCAGGTGTCGCTGATCATTCTTGACGGGCGCCGATCTAGATTTGGTTAGCAATGGACCCTTCTTCATTATTCTACCGGCTCCTATTTATTGGAATCAGGGGACGCTGATCATTCTTGACCGGCGCCGATTTAAATTTAGGTGGCGCCGGTTAAAACAAATGCAGCGCCGATTTGTCTTGACCGGCGCCGATTTAAGTAAGTAGTGCTGATTATTTTTACCGACGTCACGTAAGACTCGGGCAGCGCCAATTTATAACCAGATGGCGCTGATTATTCTTGATCGGCGCCGGTTAAGAACTTAGGCAGCGCCGATTTTTCTTTACCGGCGCCGATTATTCTTGTCTGGCGTCGATTTAGATTTAGGTGGAGCTGATTATTCTTGTCCGGCGCCGGTTAAGACTCAGGCAGTGCCGATCTATAACCAGATGGCGCTGATTATTCTTGACCAGCCCCGATTCAGATATAGGTGGAGCTGATTATCCTTGATTGGGGCCGGTTAAGAACTCTGGCCGTGCCGATTTTTCTTGACTGGCGCCGATTTATAACCAAATAGCACTGATTATTCTTGTCCGGCGCCGATTTAGATTAAGGTGGCGCTGATTATTCTTGATTGGCGCCAGTGAGATGCAGGCAGTGCACTGCTACCGGCGAAGTTGATTGTGCTTTGCTGGGGGATAGTCTTTCCTTTACTGTTGTTATATCAGAGTATATTTTTTTCAAAGCAGTGCCCTTTCTTTTCTTTAATTCATTATTATTTTCAAGCGGCGCCTTTTCTTTCTTTTACTTTTCTTTAAATATTGGGGGCGCCCCCTGCGCCATCCCCCTTGATCCGCCGACGATGCAGTATACTTTGTCCGACCTTTCACTATAAAACACAAACAGACAGAGGAACCAGGGCCGTAGCCAGAAGCATTTTGTTGGGGGGTGTACCAGCTAAAATTTGCCAACTGAATTTGGTGTGACAGCGCCAACGTGAGCACAGGGGAAAGTCTGATGGGGGATGTGCCCCCCTACAATAATCACATGTAAAAAGATTTTTAATTTTTAGAATTGAATTAGTGGCATTTGGTGAATACTTTAAGGTAAATTATACAAAGATATACAAAGATATTTGCACTGTAAAAATTAACATTTTGGATCAAAATGGAAAGGCTAGTGTGCTGTAGTTGCTAACTCGCAGTATAATGATTTACCCTAATGTGGCTACCGTGGGCCACGGCATGGGGGGGCACTGGCAAAATTTTTGAGTCACTCGGTGAGCGCGCAAAGCGTGCTCAATTACCACGTATAGGCTTGTTGACCTTATAGAGACATTTTAAGGACTGTGCCATTAAACGGATATGTAATGTACCTCACTGAGCAAATGATGCGAGCGCGAAGCGCGAGCTGAAAATTTTTGATATTCAGACCTAAATAGGGACATAATAGCAATTCTTAAAAAATAAAAATACTTATTTGTCGATCTCGCTAAACAAACAATGCAAGTGCGAAGTGCGAGATGAAATTTTTGTATTTATTGACCCCAAACAGAGAAAGTTTAAAGACTGTTTTTTTGGAATCAAATAAAAGAATACTAATCTCACCATACTCATCTAATTTGAGTACCGAGCGCTTGCAGATTTTGTCAGAAAACATAAAACACTTTTTGTAGTCATTGTAATCATGATTAAAATACGCATCTGACTAACCAAATATTGCGAGCGCGAAGTGCGAGCTGAAAATTTAGGTAATTCAGACCTGAAGAGAAGCATTTTAAGTCTTTTTTGTAGGAATTTACGAAGACCTTATCTATTTCGATAACAAAATGATGCGAGGGCCAAGTGAGAGCTGAAAATTATGTATATATTGACCCTAAACAGGGACATTTTAAGAACTATTTCTTTTTTTTTTAGAATCCATTAAGAGTATACATATCTCACCTATCTAATGAATGCGAGTGCTAAGCGATTGCTGATTTTGTTAGAATCACATCCAAACACATGAAGAGTTTTTGTAGTCATAGTCATAGTATCAAAATAGTATCCAAGTCCTTTGGAAGTGCATATAGAGACATTATTCATAATTGTGATATGCGCTATACAAGTACAATACGCATCTCACTAGCGCAAAGTGCGAGCTGGAGATATAAGAAATTCAGATCTGAAGAGGGGCATTCTTAGGCTTGTTTGAGGGAATCTACTAAGACTATACGTTTTCCACTAATCAAATGATGCGAGCGCGAAGCGCGAGCTGAAATTTTTTTATATTTAGATTAGAAAAAGAGACATTTTAAGGACTGATTTTAGTAATTCATGAAGTTATAAGGTTAGGGTCAAATTATGAAAAAAATAATGTAATATAACATAACATAATATAACATTATAATGTACAATAATTTCTTCTTTCCCACTACGTTTCTTTCTTCTCCCTCTTTTTTATTTTATTTTTTTTGGGGGGGGAGAAGTAGACAAGTCTACAAGTTGTAGACTTGTCTTCATGAATTTCCAACCGCAGAGTTACTAGATTTTTAAGTCTTGTGTTCGGTTCTTTTCCAGATCTGAAACGGGGCAGTATTTGTACATCACTTTGCTGACTGGTAGTTTGCAAAGTGTTCTGTCACTTTAATAGGCCCCCTTTATAATTTGCCAACTATACTTTGGCTTTGATTATTCAAATGAAACCTTGAAAATTCATCCCATCCCATAATTCTTTACCTAGTCTTGCCTCTAATTTTACAAAACTAATGGGTTCGTTAAATCGTCAATAATTGTGGTATAATTTGCAAACTTAAAAGCTTGTTTATATTGGGCGAGGACCGGGGGCTTACTTTGTGTGTTATTATAGCTCCATCTGATTTTGTCCTTTGTATAGTTTGGCTGACTAGTAGGGCTCTAATCCTGGCTACATGGACTTGGCCCGGGACTTGGATTTGCCAACTGGTTGTCTTTACTCTATAAGTCGTAACCTTCTTCGAAGTTAGTACCCCTATTTTTCTTTCCTTTTTCTTTCTTTCTTTCTTTCTCTCCCCTCTCTCCTTTCTTTTTTCTCTTCCTTTCTTTTCCTCTTTCCTTTTCTCCCCTATCCTCCATTTTGCCGACTGGTGCATGATTTTGCCGACTGCCATGAATGTTGGGGGGGTGTCACACCCCCCCATACCCCCCCCCCCCCTCTAGCTACGGCCCTGAGAGGAACCTAGCTCATCTTATCCCTAATTTGTTACGAGCCTTCAAAATATGAAAATCTACCAAATGTCCGTCCGTGATTAACCGACCACGCTCTAATATAATCAGAATCGCCTCCAGGCACATGATGCGAGCAAAAGAAATTTACTTCAATTAATTATCCGCCAATGTAGTCCAGGATCGAAGAGGCATAACCTTGTTTTTTTATATATACAATATTTTTTGATGGTTTATTGTCAATTCGAGGGTGCTGATTCCGAATCTGAATGATGCCACTCGTGTAACCTTGAGCATTTTCTGCAAATTGGCAAAATCCAATATGGCCGCCAAAATATGCAAATTACCCATGGAAATCCTAAAATTGTCCACACATTGGCTATGAAATGCATAAATTTGTGTGGCAGGAGTGAAATACTCTCTGAAAAAAATAACTTTTGACAAAATATTTATTTCTCTGATATTCAAAATGGCCGCCAAAGGCCCTTGTATACTCTATTATGTACAATATGAATAGGGAAAACTAATTTTCACAAAAATTAGCACTAAAGTGCAAAAAATCGCGATGTATATGAACGAAGTAATATATGCAAATCATCATTACTTACGAGATATATTATTTATTATGTCATATTTGGGAACATTTCTGTTTTTTGATATCTAAAATGGCCGCCACTGGCCCAAACAGTATTGCGTACAATGGCAATGGGGGCCAAAAAAGTCACAAGAGTGATCAATAAAATGCATATTATTAAGATTAAACGAGTGGAATACTGACTAAAAACATAATTGTTAACGAAATATATTATAAATATGCCATGTATGTGATGAATGTTTTATTTTGATATTCAAAATGGCTGCCAAAGGCCCTAAAAGAATTATGCACAATGAGAAAGAGTAGCAAAGAAATAACAAGAGAGAGCACTGAAATGCATATAAATGTGATAAATTAATGGGATACTGTCTAAAACATATTTTCTAACGAAATACATCATTCAGGTTTCAAGTTTGTGTTAAATACTGTATTTTGACTTTCAAAATGGCCGCCATAGACATTAACAGTATTATGTATAATGAAGTGGGAAACCAATATATACAGGAGTGAGCACCATAAATGGTGATGTATGAGTAAAAATATTGTCTGAAAGCAAAATTTCTATAAAGATATATCATTTATTCTGCCAGTTAGGTGATAAATACTGTTATTGGAGAGTCAAAATGGCCGCTACAGGCCCTTATGGTATTATGCACAATGTGAATGGGAACAAATTATATCAACATAATTCGGCTTTGCTTGACCAAATGGTGATGTATGAGTGGAATATTGTCTGAAAACATGATTTACAGAATATATCATATCTTTAGTAATTTAGGTGATAAAAACTGTATTTCAGCATTCAAAATGGCTGCCATATGCCCATTTTGTGAACATTGTTTATCTCCACTCAAATTGTATATTCTACGATAAGGGCCTATGGTGGCTATTTTCAATTTAAAAATGCAGCGTTTATCAACTTAATTACACATGATATAATATATCTCGGTAGAAAACATGGTTTTAGACAATATTTCACCCTTTCACAATTCACAATTATATATAATATTTAGAGTCAAGAAAAGCCAAATTCTGTCAAAATATGTCCCATGTTACAATGTACACAATACTTTTAGGACCCATGGCAGCCATTTTGGATTTCAAAGTACAGCATTTATTACCTCCACGACCAATATGTGATGTATTTAGTTAGAAATAATTTTTTTAAAACAATATTTTTACTTGTATATCACAGTTATATGCATTTTATGATTCTTACTCTTGTGAAAATTAGTTCGTCCATTCGCATTGTACATGATAAATATAGGGCCTATGGGTGGCGGCCATTTTGAATGTCAAAATACAGCATTTATCACATAAATGGCATATTAATGGCAATGATGGCAATGATGATTTAAGTCAGCATTCCACTTGTTTATCTTAATAATATGCATTTTAGTGCTCACTCTTGTCATTTTTTGGCCCCGGCCATTGCCATTTTACATCTCTTTGGGCCAGTGGCGGCTATTTTAGATATCAAAATACAGCAATATCCCCATATATGAGATAATAAGTGATATATCTCGTTAGTAATGATGATTTGCATATATTACTTCGTTCATACATCGCGATTTTTTTGCGGTTTAGTGCTAATTTTTGTGAAAATTAGTTTTCCCTATTCATATTGTACATAATAGTGTATACAATGGCCTATGGCGGCCATTTTGAATATCAGGAAAATAAATATTTTGTCAAAAATTATTTTTCTCAGAGAGTATTTCACCCCTGCCACACGATTTCATGCATGTCATAGCCAATGTGCGGACAATTTTAGGATTTTCATGGGTAATTTGCATATTTTGGCGGCCATATTGGATTTTGCCAATTTGCGGAAAATGCTCAAGGTTACACGAGTGGCATCATCCAGATTCGGAATCAGCACCCTCGAATTGACAAGAAACCATCAAAAAATATTGTATATATAAAATAACAAGGTTTGGTCAAGTTTCTATTGGGCCTATCCTGGACTATATGTAATTTTTGCATTATATCCTGAGGAATATTTGTCGTACAAACAAACTAAGCAGTCGTAGATTGATAAAGCGCTATATAAGTGTCAATTACTATAATTAGTTTTTACGCTGCATTTTTGCGGAAGTACATGCATTCACCTTCTGCAATTACAAATTTAATACTATGAAAATGCTGGAAGCATTATTACTCTCTCCCAGAGCTAATTACAACCTTAATATCGCTTCTTCTTTTTTAAAATGATTTTTTTTTTCAGATTTTATTATTTTTCTTGTTTGGTGTGCAAGGCTAAGTGGTTGATTTCCCACAAAGCTCTGTTTTGTCTAACTTTTGCTTGTTCTACATGAAAATTGAATCTAAGTGTTCTTTCAACCTTTCTGTTCACCTGGTATTCTTTGTACACTTCGAGCTCTCGGTACTTTAAAAGTCACATGTATCATTTTTCATTATTATTAGTCTCAGGATTCTGTAACTGGTACTCTCTTGACGATACATTTAATTCCGACTTGTAGTCATTTCTTGCTCAAAAGCAGTGCTCTTCATGGGAAAAGAGAGTGATACATTACTTAAAGAAAATGAAGACTGTTTGATTATCATTTGTTGATTATCATTTGTTGATATCAGTATTCCACAGTAGAAAATAGACGATTTCTATCATTGCCAATCTTGACATCATTGACATGTTTATTTTTCCACCTGGATATCACTTCTCTCAAAAGTTCAGAACAACAATGTATATCTTCATATTTCTACTAACTGTTTATGGATGGGGTTGTAATTCACAATGTCAGGACCCATGTCACTGTGAGCAGCAGGGTGTGAATTTTAAAATGACATGTACAGATCGTTATCTAGAAGATGTTCCAAAGGATCTCCCGTGTTATGTTGGTGTACTTAACTTGCGCAGAAACTTTATCGCCGCTCTATACAGAGAGTCATTCCCATGTCAATACAGGTTGAGGGAACTTCTTCTGTCCAATAACCAGCTACACTACATCGAGAAGCGAGTCTTTGATGATGCAGGAGAACTTATGCTCATAGAACTTCACTCTAACTTCCTTCAGAGCATTCCATACCTTGGTTCATTACCCATCATTCTACAAATATCTGTCATGCGGAACTCATTGGCAGAGTGGAATAATCAAACACTTCAGAATACATCACACCTTACAGAAGTTGAACTGGCATACAATAAACTCACAAACCTACCAAAAATTATGTTCAAATTATCCATTTTGAATTTGAAGGGAAATGCTATCAATGACCTTCACACAACGATGTTGGCATATCCGAATGCCATATCACACCTGAACATTAACAACAACAATATTGAATACGTGGATAGATTACAAACGATGAAAAACCTGAAGATACTTATGCTTGAATACAACTATATAAGACACATCCGTGACGATGTGTTTTTTAGTGTTCCTTTTCTAGAAATAATTAAACTCATCATTGTAGATGTCTCTTCCTTCTGTAATATGATGTACATCAAGCATATATATTTGGAAGAAAACAATATAAAAGTTGTGAAAAGACCTGCCTTTACTAACATTCCGAACATAAAAACAATCAATTTAAAGGGCAATGAGATTGTTCAATTATCACAATCTTTCTTCAGTACACCACGAAGTCTTATTCTTCCGAAAAACAGCCTGTCGAGATTTGAATTATTTGAAGGAGGGAATTATACAAAGTTAGAAATTCTTAATGTTGATATGAATGACCTGCAAGATATTTACATATCATCATTTCCTAACCTTGAAGTTCTGTATGCTGCTTTCAATAAAATAAAGAATGTTGACTTTGGCACTGATGGTCATCATCATTTACAATACATTAATTTGGTTTCTAATCGAATTCAGAACATGAAAAAGTTTGTAAATTTGCCAAACCTAGAATGGCTGGAACTGTCTTCAAACTATATTACATGTTTGGATGACAAAACCTTGATTCGCCTTCCTCAACTTCTTGGGCTCATTCTCGATAACAACAGAATATCAGTATTATCGAACTTAACAGCTTTTCCTGAACTTATATATCTCCAATTATCAGAAAACATAATTCACACAATAGAAAACTCAACATTTGACTCTTCATCAAGACTAGTAAAATTAGACCTGGCCAAAAATGAAATCTCAGATCTTAGATTCCTTCGTTCGATTTATTCACTTAATGAGCTGAATATAAGCCATAACGAGCTCAGAGCCATCAACTCCCAGGACTTCTTGACTCTAACCGATCTCAGATCCTTGGACTTATCATTTAATTTATTAATGGAGATTAATACACCCAACTTGCACTCCCTCCAAAGTCTTGATATCAGTCACAACCTTTTATATCATTTAAACTTGAATCACCTCTTTGGTGACAGAACACTCATTTATGTCAATGCAGGGGGCAACAGAATCACTGAGATTATTTCTATTTCAGCCCTTCATATAAACGTCAACAATAATGCATTTGGGGTTTAAATTCAAGTGAGCTATCGGGAACCAATATATTTGCATGCAACAACGGTTTGACTGATTTCAAACACATTAGAATTTCTCCCAATTTGGTGGGACTTTACCTGAATAAGAATCGTATCGTCTCAATACCCAATTTCACTTTCACATCAGCATCGTCACTGATATTTCTTGAATTAAATGATGACATAGCTGATATATATCCTACGGCATTTTTTGGTTTAAGAAAAATTGCGTCATTGAAGCTGGAAAGGAATCGTATAACGTACCTTCGTTCTGGTCTTTTCTCAAACATTCTGGAATTAAAATTTATATATTTAGGTGAAAATCCTGTAACACGCATTTCAAATCACCTGTTTCCAGCAAATCAGGATATAGAGGGCATATCTTTTCCTTCTGTACCATTTTCAGACACATCCTTGAGCATCTTCCAAGATATTAAAAATTTACGCTACTTGGAACTTAATGAAAATTTGGCTTTTCGTGCGCACTTTGTGAGAAACACAAGTATACAAATCATTTTGCAATTCTCAGATCTATGGTTTTTAAATCTCTCTTCTATTAACCTTGGAGACAGTTGCCAAAATGTGTTAATAAACACAGTGAATATTCTTGATTTGTCCAACAATGCCATGACTACCATCCCAAAACCTTGTCTGCCAAGAAGCATCAAGGCATACAGTCTCTATCTGTCTCAAAATAAACTAAAAAAGATCTTAAACGATTCATTTGACAAGCATCATCAATTCTGGTTTCTAGATTTAAGTTACAACCATATTCTGTTCTTCGAATTTGGCTCATTACGGCATCAGACATACTTGACTGATCTTCGCCTCCAAGGCAACCAACTTACACAGTTTGATTTCGGCTTACTGACCTTCCCTTTGAAAAGCATCCAAATTGAATTAGAAAATAATCCTTGGTCATGTGATTGTGACCTCATCAAATCTATTTTGGCTCTAAAACACACACACACCCCCATAAAATGTGACAAACCTTTAGCTTATGCCAACTATTCAGTGGTCGACCTTGCTGCCAAGAACAACCTCACCTGCAGACCACCCCTGTGCTCTCGGCCCTACCAAACTCTTCTTTCATTTGTTGGTGACAAAATGGTCGAGTTACCTTGCCCAATAATAACATCAAATGACATTTACTGGTCAGTCACATTTCAAGGGGAACAACGTAACACTGTACGAGACACCCTACCACAAGCATTTTCTATATTTCCACATAATGCACTTCTTATCAGTGATGTTACTGAGGAGATGGTTGGTATTTACACCTGTTGGAGTTGGAATGAAGGTGGGCAAACAAAATTTACTATAGATCTACTTGTAGAGAAAATGGAAGAGAAGAATGTCGATGATAGTTCTAATACGAGTACTACAATATTAGCCAAAGAATGGATAGACACAGTTCAATGTGGTACTACTAATACTTCATCTTCAAAAGCATGTAATGTTAGCAGTAAGTCATGTTATGTATTGTTTATATCGATGTTGGCATTCACTCACTGTATTTTACACACATATTAGTGAAATATGAAATTTGTATTTAGTGATTTCTGCAATTTTACCACAGGCATTGTACTTGGATAACTGGGTTCAAGGAGTCAACAAATACAGTATAAAATGTACTATATCAGTTTGTTGATTTTTACATTAAGTGTGATCTGTACATACTGCTTTATCTTTCTTTATCACTGATATTCATAAAGATATTGTGAGCGGTCTTTATACACATGATAATGAAGCTGAGAAAATGTTTACTTTAAACCTACATGTACCAGGCATGAAATAATAATTTTTCGGGGGCTACTTTGTGCAACCTATGACAAATTCTGTAACATTGAATAAGTTTCAACATAGCAGTGAATCATATTTTTTCTGGGGCTTTCTGTTCTGTTTCATCAAAACGGGATGGACAGGAAATACAATTCTGAACTGACAATCATCTTCATGTGCGATCATGTATGGAGGTATTTATTACAAAATATGAGCATAAATATACAGTTTGTGAATACATACATGTACAATGATATGACAAAAGGTAAATAAAATGTCCAACTTGTTTTATTAGTTCAATGATATTTCATGAAATAGTCCTGCTTGTAAAATCATTCACTCGAAAAGGTCACTACTCATGGATATTCAAAATATGATGCATATGCATGCGATCATTTGTAATGTATATTAATCAGAAAAATAACAAGCTAATTCAAAAGTCATAACACATTCGTTGTCTGCAGTGTTTTTTAACTTTGAAATTTCCCCTGAGAATTCCCCCTGCTGGCATGGTGTGGTTTTGATAAAAAGCTCAATTTTAAACTGCTCCTCGAATAGCGAGTTTGATTATGTCAGGAGTAGTCTTCATAAATAATTTAAATTTGATATTGCTGATTGACAAAAATGAATGAATATGACTGACAATCTAACATTGATTCTGGGGAGGGTACTACCTACTGAACTTCCTTTTTCCAAATTGGAAAGATATATCACCACTTTGGAAATATTTTTTTACTGGCAGAAAAATTAGGGCCATTTTACTCTCTCAAGTGATGAATTTGATTCTGTCAGGTGTATCTTCATAATTATGTCAATTTATCTTTAAAATGAGCCGGACGAGGTACCCTTTTCTGGTCAGATATGGAATGTCAGACATATATCCTATCCACTGGTAGTAAACAATCAACCCTCGAATTTCCTCCTTATTTTTTTATGATTTTTTTTCAAAGTGCCACTCCAACACCATGAACACACGAGTCTATGGGAAATTAATTAGGCCTGTGATACCTTTAGACTTAAAATTCGTACCGTAATTTGAGTGAAAGTTAACTGGAATTCACCTCCGAAGAAAAATGAATTCTTGATTATAATTAGCGTTCGTGATTCTAATCATGTTCTACTTTGGTTTCACACGTTTTCAAAATTCGTCAATAGAATTATTTTTCACTGGAATTATCATTCAAATGACGATTTTGGTACCGCGTGAAAGGGCGGTATATAGCGTTTTTTTTTTATCAAAGTGCATGGAGACAATGGCAGATCGAATGGGGATTCGAACTCACAGCATTGCGATTATGAACCCAATGCCCTACCACTGGACAACACGACCCATATTATTAGTTGGCAAGCATGGCAACACTCATTTTGCCTAATATCCACTCTAGAGGTGTAACACCGGAAGGTCTTTATGACTATTTTTCTTTCTTCATTTGCCGTAGTGCATTAATGTACCGTAATCAGTTGACCAAGTGGAAATTGGACAACCAGTTAGGGCCCGTTGCATAAAAAATTTTACCTGAGAAAACCCAGGTTGTCTTTACCGGAGTTTTTGCCCTGTGTTAAAGTCAAGTGCATGCAAAAGACTAACCTTAGTTTTCAGTTTTTACCAGAGTTTTCTCAGGTAAAAAGTTTTATGCAACGGGCCTGAGGCCCGTCGCATAACACTGGAAAGCTGTTGTCGCCCGAGGTTGAACCTTTTTTTGTCAATTCTCTGAGAGATGTGACTGCGATTGTTATAAATCGGTATTCTGAAGATTAATTAACGATAAATTGAAGTTAAAAATTTTCGTCATCTCGAGATTCGATCCTGAATTCACAAGAATAAAACTAATATAGGTTTTCCCGCTCAATTTCGCACTTAGTGCATGCAAGAGTATAAATAGTTCATTCATTTTCGCTAAAGAGCAACCAAAAATTCAAACTAGTCATTCAAAATCGCCATAGGGCCGCCAAAAATTCATAATGGGCATTCAGTTTGGCTATAGAGCAATCAAAAGTGTAAAAACATCATTCAGATTCGCCATAGTGCACTCAAGTTAACACCGGGGGTCACGTGACTGAAGACAGAGCGTTCAATTTCGCTATTGGGTATCCATGTTCATAACTAGTGCATTCAATTTAGCACTGTATTTACATGTCTGGTAATACATATTCAAATATTCTTCGCTTGTTTTTCCAAACCTACAGTATGTGTGCCACCAGTGACCATTCATAAAACTGCACTGGACAATTTACATTAATCTTTACAGATGCTTGTAAAAAATCATGTAAATTACATAGAAGCAGTGGCCTGCTTATTTGGGAATTTATATACCATCTGCAATTACGATATCATATTAAGTATATACATTTAGTTATGTTTTTAAAAGAATATAAAAGGCTCATAAAGAATTATAGAAGGGAAGAAAACCGTAGTCAATGTCTTAAGTTTTGATGAAAAGATTATTGTTTTAAATGATTAAAGTCATGTGAAAACAGATGCAAGATAAAAAGAACTTTAAACGTAAATATGAAAGAAGAAAATCATGATAGTGTATACATGCTATGACTTTGTCTCTAGTCAATGCATATATATCGAAGAGATGGTGCAAATGACAAGAAAATATACATTAAGAACAAAAACATTACAAAGATAAAAAAGACATGAATTAACACAGGGAAATGTCAGGAAATTTTCCCTCTGTTAATTCATATGCCTTTAGCCATCCGATATTTTTTTTTTTCGGTGACTTAATATGGACATAGTAAGCCCATAAAATGGAAGAAAATATAAACATGAGAAAGTTATAAAACAAATAGAAAAAAATTACGTGTGCTAAATTGCATGCACAAATTGTATAATTGGATGCACAATGGCGAAAATGAATGCTCTAACATAGCTCAAGGGGGATTCACGGGCGAACTTGGTTGCACTATGTACAAATTCGTATGCCGAGTGGCGGATTTAGTTGCTCTAAAGCGATTATGAATGCCAAATGGCCATTTTGGTTGCACTATAGCGAATTTGAATGCCGACTGGTGATTTTGGCTGCCCTATCTAATAAATTAAATGACCTATTTATACTTTTTCATGCACTATGTGCGAAATTGAATGACCTATCTTTACTTTTGCATGCACTAAGTGCGAAATTGGACGGGAAACCCTATACTTAACAACTACAATGTATAGAAATTCATCTCTCGATGGGCCATTTTTTCCAAAATAAGCCTAGATTTGAAGTTGTTGATGAACTACTTTTATACTTTCATTACATAATGTCCAAGTGTAACCTTCTCAGTCATTTTCTACACGCTTTTCTCACGAAATGTGCAACTACGCGAATATTTTCTTTTAATCTTAGACTGTGTGACTAGAAAAATAATGACACCTAACATTCAAATTCAAAATGTAAGGATGGCGAGTAAGAGAATCTCCAAATAATTTGATACCTATGTGGTTTGTCCTCACGCTTTGATATCAGTACTCAGTCAGTAGTCATGGTAGTTATTCTTTTAAAGTGATGAAGCTTTTGATTTGCGCCAAAGTAAGGCGTGAATGGCCATGCAGGTGTCGATGACATAATCCTGCAAGGGTTGCATACTTGCATTAAAATCCATTGCAAAACAAATTTTCAATCGCATTGGAATTGTTTGATAAATAAGTGTCAATTAACAAGTTAATTTCATTGAAAATGGATTTGCAAATAATTATGTTAAAGGACAAATCCACCCCAACAAAAAGTTGAAATGAATAAGGGAAAAATCTAATGAGCATAACACTGAAAATTTCATCAAAATCGGATGTAGAATAAGAAAGTTATGACATTTTAAATTCTCGCTTATTTTCACAAAACAGTTATCCACATCCTTGTTGATATGCAAATGAGGAGACTGATGACGTCATCCACTCACGATGAAATATTACAATTTTTTCCTCATTGTCAAAATCAATGAAACAAAGATTTTATTCCTCCCTGAACATGTGGAATAGCCTTCCTGAAGACATAAAAAAAATGTACCTCTGTCGAAACTTTCAAAAATCTTCTAAAAACTTTGCTATTTAACTCTTAGCTCTTTATGCGCCTTGGGCACTCCAAAGAGTGGATTTGGCGCTTTACAAGTCTCAATATTGCCAAATCTGTCAAAATGAAATATTAAATAACTCAAACAATAAAAAACAAAAGAAGTGAGTGAAGGAGATCATCGACTGTCTCATTTCCATGTCACTGAGCTGTGCATACAACTCTTATGTGAAAAATAAGCGAAACTTTAAAACAAATCAACTTTCTTCTTTTACATCCGATTTAGGGGAGATTTTCAGCATTATGCTAGGTTGATTTTTCTCTATCTATTGAAATCAACATTTTCCTGGGGGTGGACTCGACATTTAACTATTATGAGAGCATCGGCGTCTGGATTCATTCAATGCAGCAGCGCTTTATTTTGGCGCAAATCGAACTTATACATCACCGTAAATATAAATGTGCAGGCGTTAACGCATACCAAATGAATACCGTATCTTCTTTCAGTTTCAGGCCATGGGCATAGGCGGATCCAGGGGCAAGCCCCCCCCCCCCTATTGGCAGAGCAGAACAAAAGGGGAGAGAAAGCCCGGGGGCAGTCAAATACGTATATGGCTGTACACGCGTGACCAAGGAATTTCCAAACACCCCCTAAACGAGTTTTTCTCTGTGTGCAAAATGGCCCCCTAAACAAGTTTTCCGCGGGCTTTATTTACATATTTTGGCCCCTAAACAAGTTGTCGCCAAAATATGACCTCGGGGGAAAAAAGCTTGGGGGGAAAATACTCTCAACATTTTTGGCTTATCTAAAAAAAAAACTTGAGGAAAAAAAACCCTATACGTTTGACATCGCGATTGACCAGTCTTTCAAAACCACCTTTTTTCTTGAAAATCGGTGTTTTTGATACCCTTAACGAGTCCACACGCGGACCGCTTCCAAACAGGTGGAATGCCTCTGGCCGTCTCACCTGCATCACGCGGTTCAATATAGCAGCAGTGCTGACTTTGAATACTACTCTAACTCGCACAAGATGTTCAGTGATACATGGTTACTCTTATGTCCACTTTTTATGAACTAGACCAATAAACTTACAGAGATATGATGGTTATTCAACAAAAAAAACCCAACATGGCCAAAGTTCATTGACCTTACATGACCTTTGACCTTGATCATGTGACCTGAAACTCGCACAGGTTGTTCAGTGATACTTGATTACTCTTATGTACAAGTTTCATGAATCAGATCCATAAACTTTTAAAGTTATAATGGTAATTCAACAGATACACCCAAATCGACCAAATTTCATTGACCTTTGACCTTGGTCATGTGACCTGAAACGCGCACAGGATGTTCAGAGATACTCTAATATCCAAGTTTAATGTACTAGACCAATAAACTTTCAAAGTTATGATGGTAATTCAACAGATACCCCCGATTCGGCCAAAGTTCATTGACCCTAAATGACCTTTGACCTTAATCATGAGACCTGAAACTTGCACAAAATGTTCAGTGATGCTTGATTACTATTATGTCCAACTTTCATGAATCAGATCCATAAACTTTCAAAGTTATGATGGGAATTCAACAGATATCCCCAATTCGGCCAAAGTTCATTGACCCTAAATGACCTTTGACCTTGGTCATGTAACGTGAAACTCGTGCAGGATGTTCAGTGATACTTGATTAACCTTATGTCCAAGTTTCATGAACTAGGTCCATATATTTTCTAAGTTATGATGACATTTCAAAAACTTAACCTCAGGTTAAGATTTCGATGTTGATCCCTCCAACATGGTCTAAGTTCATTGACCCTAAATGACCTTTGACCTTGGTCATGTGACATGAAACTCTAATAGGATGTTCAGTAATACTTGATTAACCTTATGGCCAAATTTTATTAACTAGGTCCATATACTTTCTAGGTTATGACGTAATTTCAAAAACTTAACCTCAGGTTAAGATTTGATGTTGACGCCGCCGTCGCCGCCGCCGTCGGAAAAGCGGCGCCTATAGTCTCACTCTGCTTCGCAGGTGAGACAAAAACGACCCTTTAAACGCGTTTTTTTTGGGGGGGCACATACGTGTACAGCAATAGATTTGACTGCCCCCCCCCCCCCTCTCGCAGAGAAAGGAATAAAACAAGAAAAAGAGAGGAAACAGAAGAGCAAAAAGAAAAGAGGAAGACGAGTGACTATGGTGAGGGGAACACTTAGAAAACAATTTTAAAATCTTTCATGTCACTACATAAAAGTTCCGCTCGCGCTTCCGCCTTCGCGCACGCAGCATGTTCGATGAGATACATATCTTGTTCAATAAATAGGCTGATAAAGCTTGAAAATATCAAGTTTTGAAGTTAATGTGCTAAACGCATTTCAGCTCGGAGATCGAGCTTTCATTATTTTGTTTGCTTTGCAAATTCATTTTCAAAAAGTGCTATGTCAAAATGTCCATTTTATTGATATATTATCATTTACAGCCCGCGCTGCACTCGCATTATTTGATTATTATTATTATTATCATTTCATTTCACTACCTATTCTTTTCTTGTATTCCAAAAAGTTCTCACAAAATCCCTTTTCGGGTTTGATTGTCAAAATATATCAGCTAGCGCTGTGCACTTGCATTTTGATTGGTGTGTAATAAACCTCTATATGGCATGCTGATTTTCTGACAAACTACATAAAATTCCTTTTTCATGACAGTTTGTCAAAAAAAATCGGCTCGCGATTTGTATTTTAAACCTCTTTGCAGGCAGTAAAGTAACTTTTGGATTTAATGTTAACACTTCTGACTTTATGGCTTTAGTCTTCATGTAAGCGGCAGTGGCGTAACAGGCGGGGTGGGCACGCGGCTGCCCCCTGGCGGATTTCTTCGGAAAATAAAAGAAACCGGGGAAAAGAAAAAGAGGAGGGAGAAAGAAATGGGAAGGAAAAGGAAGAAAAAAGGAACGGTTAAAAGAAAACGACGAGAAAAGGAAGGAAAGCGGGAAAATTTACGAAAAAAGAACATTTGAAAAAGAACAGATCATTCTGAAATAGGCCTACGTAATCCAATAGCACGATGAGAAATAAATTAAAAAATGACAAACAATAGAGGGAAACGAAGGTAGAATGTAATAAGTCAAATTGGAAAACAAAGAAAAGTGACAAGAAAAAAAATAATAACATGACCGGGCTGCCGATGATTGAAATTAAAGAGCGGGAAGAAAGATAGACTTCATACAACAATGTGCTATATAAGCTTGCTATATTTTATGCAAATAAGCTACCGGGACTTTTCCCCAGACGTCCCACCAATGAAAATATTGGGTGGGGCACCTACTGTTCCCCCCCCCCCCAATAATTCCGGATTGTGCAAAAATAATATAAGATTGTAATGCAACACAGGAATCGGAAAGCGAGATTGAGATAAACAACTCGCTCTTTTGTCGAAATCGTGCTCAAGATGTCTGCTTTTCATATTGGAATATAACAATTTTTAGCTCGCGCTTCGCGCTCGCATCATATCTTTAGCAAAAACCCATACTTTTCATGATTAAATAGGTGAAGAGAATGTCCCGTTTTCAGTTCTAAACCTCAAAAGAATTCCCGCTTCAATTTGCAATAATCGTTTATTGGATATATATCTTGTTCTTTATCAAAAACGTCCATTAAAAACTGTCAATTTCTTTCTGATCGAAATATCAACATTTTCACCGCTTGCATTTGTTGTTTTTAGATACCCATCTTAATCATTGAAAATGCTTAGAATATCAAGCTTATATGTCAGAATATTAAGAAATTTCAGCTCGCTGTAGGCATTCGCATTAATTTCTTTCTCACGAGTTATATATAAATATATATCCTTGGATGTGTCGATACCGATGATTGTGCAAAGTGCTCAAGCCTCAATGCTATAGCAGAGCATAATATTTCGGCACAATTGGTCAAAAATCATGTCTCTAGTGTTCTTGCTCTTTTTTGGGAGAAACAAAGCTTTTTCTGAATGCTCTTTGGTTTTAATGTGATGCCAAGGGACATGTAAACAAAAGTTAATTTAATTTCAAAGGCAAAATTTAAGCAATAAAGCGTTGGGGGAGGGTTGAATTTGGGCTACATCAGGCTAAAAAGTGCATGTCGCCAGTAATAATTTTTCATGTTTTTTTCAACTTTATTTGAATATATAAGCACAGAGAAGAAACTTAATCATAGCTTTATAAAGGCAGCTAAATGTTCCATGAAATATACCAATTTTTTTTTAACTAACCGTTGTTTGAAAAAAATACACCGCTTGAAATTGTGTCTCCGGATCTACTGAAACCTACGTTACCATTTTTATACTCCATATTCGGCTATGATATTACAGTGAGAACTACAATACTACATTGTTTTTCTAACCACAAGGGGTATATATATATGCTTAGCAATGCTTTATCATTCCGATTCAAACGTAGTGCGACATGTAACATGAAGAAGAGATTAGAAATAGGTAGTTTTAAGAGGTGTAACATACGTTACCATTTTTGTAAAAAGTATGAAGGTACAGAGCTCTGAATCATTGCTCATGAGTTGAGACTAACGGAGTAGAATCTTCCTACCCATGGGGGTCTTAGGATTCATTATTATTTTGCCACCTTAACCAATTTAATCCAAAATTGTAAAATACGTGATGTAACATACGTTACCACACAATCGGAAATATCTGTATTAATCATTTATTCAATAAAAATAAACATAGTTGAGGTATGCGCCATCCGCGAGTGGTCATAGAAAGCTTAGCAGCAGCTTCCCAGGAGTATTGACTGTACAAAATTCAATTGAACCTGCAAACAAGACGTGTTAAAAAAGTTGGGTGAGTAATTCAAGTTGAAAATATACATTGTTTTTTTTATATAATCACGTTTATTATGTAATTGTTGTGGGTTTATTTGGTATATAGCTCCCAATGTAAAACATAATTACTTTGATCTGCAGGTATATAATTTCCAAATAAATCACTCAATTATCAGGTAACGTAAGTTTCAAATTTTGGTAACGTAAGTTTCAAAATGTAGCCACATTAAAAATAGATAATCAACAGAAAAGTATGTCACTTTGAAGCAATTTTATTGTTGTAGCTAAAATGTAGAAGAGTTTCTGTGTCAAACCATGTTAAATTGTGTTATTTTATATTAATTGTTAGGGGGTTCAGTGGAAGGTAAATAAACATTATTGTCTGTTCAATAATTTGATTTGTAAGTTTTGTTGTTGAACCTGGCATACTTAAGATGTCTGACTCTGTCAAAGACCTTGGTGTCACTTTAGACAAGCACCTTACCCTCCAGCCACATATCAGGAACATCTGCAAATCAGCATCATGGGGTTTATTTAGGATTGGTAAGGTCAGGCGACTACTCGACCAAGCCTCTACTGAAAAACTCATTCATGCCTTTGTCTCATCCCATCTAGACTACTGTAACTCCCTCTTTGCCGGCCTCCCAATTTCTTCCATCTCTCCCCTCCAGCGAATCCTCAACACTGCAGCAAGAATGGTAACCTTGAGCAAGAAACACGAACACATCACCCCTATTCTCCGATCACTTCATTGGCTTCCGGTTCACTCTCGCATAACGTTCAAAATTCTACTCATTTTAGTATACAAAATTACCCATAATATTTCACCCAAATATCTCCAAGACCTTATTTCCCTTCGTTCTTCCTCTTCTGTCAGATCCTTACGTTCATCATATTCCAATAATTTAGTTCATGGCCCTCGCACTAAGACCCGCTATGGTGATCGTGCATTTTCTGTAATTGCTCCCACCCTCTGGAATAAACTCCCAATTCATATCCAAAATGCTCCCTCCGTAGAAATTTTCAAATCGTCACTTAAAGCTCACCTTTTCTCATATTTTTTTTTTGATCGATTGACTGTATATTATTATAATCTGCCAACCTGTGCGCTTTGAAACACCAGTATAAAGCGCCCTACAAATGTTATTATTATTATTAAATATAATCATACTTCAAGTATAAAGAGAAAATGTACATTATAAAAAGAAAATTATTGAATAAGTGATAAATAAGATTATCAAGTTTTTCTTTAAACATTATTGGATCAGGCATCTGTAATGATGTGGTAACGTAAGTTTCATGTTTTGGTAATGGTGGTGTCACACCTTTGCGTTTTAGACAGCGTATGCCCGACGTATCAAAATTTCTCTAAAACGTCGGCATACGCTGAACTTTGAATTTTTTCAACTCTGGGCGTATACTTAGCGTATTCATAACAAGTTGGACGTATACATAACGTATTAGTAACTTATATCGAACGCTTCGTTAACTTATAAGTAACGTATTCCAACGAATGCTTAGCGTATTGCTGGCGTACACAACTTATGCCCTACGATAGCCTAACTTACGCATAGCGCGCGGCAGCATATCGCTGACGAACACGTGTCGTGGCCTATAAGAAGACACAGTTTTGTCTTGATGTCCAAGAGGAGCAGCTCATGTGCGAATTCCTTCGAGAAAACGCCATGATCTGGGACATCAAGAAGACATGAGTTCCTCCTGTGAACCCCACCTTTATATACCAATTCCTATACACGTTGTCAGTACGCCATTATACGGTAGCTGTAAGTTATAAACACGTTCAGTAAGTTTTGTGGTCGTCGTCTTCATACGTCAATATACGTTGGAGTTAAGTTACACATACGTTCAAAGCACGTTACTCATAGGTTAGAAGTAAGTTTTAGGGTACGCTGGACATTATCTCGACGTACATCGACTTATGAGTAACTTACGAGTAACGTGTGTCAACGTGTATCAACGATCGCGTAACTTGCCTACAACTTATGGCCCGCGTATGCGGGACGTATGAGCCATACGCTGGCATACGTCGAAATATTTTGTGCTTGCACAAAATTTTTCGACGACCTCGCCGTATGACGACGTATACCAGCGTGTTTTAGCGTACTCTTAACGTATGCAAAACTTACCCGTAACGTATTCGACGTACGCCAGCGTATTCGCCAAATTCCTCATACGTCGGGCATACGCTGTCTAAAACGCCAAGGTGTGACAGCGCCTTAACAAAGAAAGAAGCGAAGTCAAGGAATTCACAAACGCAAGAGTAAAAATGCACAGGGAACGAGTTCGCCGAATAGTTGGTGTTTTAGATTCAATTGCATTAAAGACTGAAGTTATCATTCCCTATATCATACATTGTATAACTTGTAATGTAGCAATTCGATTTTCACTTAATTCATAACAAAGTCAAAACATTAATCCAGGAGACAGATTCATGTGGCATTAACGACTGATATTTTTTCCTGACATATTTGCCACCAATTTCGTAATATGGGTTAAGATACATGTTTAAAACGTTTTAGGCCTACTTGTATGTAAATAAAGACTTCTATATACACGCAAAGATTTCCTCCATCCTACTAGATTTTGTGAAACTTAGAAATGTGATGTTATTTCTTAGGCTATTGACATCCAACTGAGGTGTTATTGATTAAAAAGTGACAAAATTTGTTTATTGTGTACCTTTTCCTGCATAGTTCTTCTTCAGCAAGTTCATGATAGATATCATATTGTGCATAGGGCGTTATTCATGTTTGAACGTAATATGGGTTAAGATACATGTTTAAAACGTTTTAGGCCTACTTGTATGTAAATAAAGACTTCTATATACACACAAGGATTTCCTCCATCCTACTAGATTTTGTGAAACTTAGAAATGTGATGTTATTTCTTAGGCTATTGACATCCAACTGAGGTGTTATTGATTAAAAAGTGACAAAATTTGTTTATTGTGTACCTTTTCCTGCATAGTTCTTCTTCAGCAAGTTCATGATAGATATCATATTGTGCATAGGGCGTTATTGTTCATGTTTGAGAGCACATATAACCGAGTATCTCATTTGTTGTCATTTCTTGTTGTTCCATGCAAGGGTTTTGAATTTTGACTTCTTTGTACAATATTGCAATCGCTGTTCTCTAGAGTGTTCCTGCATTAAGTTTATTGTCGTTTTATTCAATCGTTTAAACAGCCTATCAAAGCGACTGGTACTAATGGATTCAGAACATTAAAGATAACAAATTACAAGATTGATACGTATACTTTCATGCTGATAAAATCAACGTGAAATCTACGTTACCAATTTCTCAATTGAAATCAAATGCAAAACATGGCATATTTATCCCTTGAATAACCAAAAAGCATTTTCCCAACTCTCGTGATTTTATTGGCATAATGTACAGTGCCTCAAATTGTCTTAACATCTCACAGGTTATGGATTATTGTTTTTGTGTAGAGTATATCACTGACAAGTCAGAAAGTTTTACAGTTTTATAGATATTCGAAGTGTAGTGTTTGATAATTTTATCTCCAATTCATTGGAACATGGGGTGTTATATACGTTCACTTACAATTCATGACAAATTAATGTATGAATATATACCAAAACAAAATCACATACAATAATATTACCCATGTAACTTACGTTACTTATAATATGTAACTTACGTTACATAGAAACCATGAAGACCAACCTTGTAAGATCTAGTTGCAACGTTTGTTTGTGGAACGCACTTTCTGTAAGAAATAAAACTACTAATATGTTAATGAATATAATATCGACGTTATGTGCATTACAGAAACCTGGTTAAGTAATCAGGATAATGTTGTGATTGGGGAGTGCACTCCTATAGGATACACTTTCATTAACTCTCCAAGAGACGCAAGTAATCGTGGAGGAGGGATTGGAGTCCTGTATAAAAGCATGCTCAAATTAAAGATTAAGAAAATAGATTTTAGGTTTTCCACATTTGAACATGCTCATATTACCGACTTGTCATGCTCTATCCATTTTTTCATTGTCTATAGACCTCCCCCTTCTTCAGCAAATAGATTCACAAGTTCTGACTTCTTGAAGGAATTTGATGAATACATATGTGAAATATCACTATGTCCAGGAAAATTGGTGTTATTAGGTGATTTTAATGTCCATTGGGAAGACATGAATAAAAATGATGTGCTTCACATGAGGAACACCATCTCTTCGGCTGGGTTCATTCAGCATGTCCAAGGCCCAACCCACAATCATGGTCATACTTTAGATCTAGTTTTTACCAGAGATGATTCAGTTATCTTACAGTGTCACACATTTGACACTTGTATTTCTGATCATTATATGATTCACTTTTTACTGGCTCATCAGAAATCAGACCCAGTCTGTTACTTCTTCCTTACGTAATTACGTAAGATTGATAAAGCTCAATTCAGTAATGCTTTACTTGACTTAGTTTCATCTCAACCAGAAGATTTAGATAGTGTGTCTCTCTTTGACTGGTATGTTTCTGGTGTCACTAAGGTATTGGATACCTGTGCACCATCTTCAACCAAGTCCCGCCCTCTGAAGCGACGTAGACCATGGTTTAATCAGTCTGTACCTGTTGCTCGCCAGCACCGACGTAAAGCAGAACGTAAATGGCGTAAAACACGACTAGACTCAGATCGCACATTGTTCATAGAGGCTAATAGGAATGTATGCCAAATCATTGATACCGCTAAGGAAGATTTCTTAAAAGATAAGTTAGGTTCGTGTTCTGTCAAGGAGGTATATCAGATCATTCATTCACTTTTGAACAAGAAGTCGAATCAACTTCCCTTATATGAATCTGCACCCAGATTAGCTCATCAATTCTCTTCGTTTTTTGTCAACAAGATAAGGAGAATAAGAGCTGAACTTGATGCATGTACTGTACCTGTTAATATTCAGTTTACTGATATTGAAAACCAAACTATTCCATTTTTCACAGAATTTCAGGTGCTTTCTCAGTCAAATGTATCCAGAATCATTATGTCTTCTGCTACTAAATCCTCTCGTCTTGACCCCATTCCTACATGGATTTTGAAAGAAAATATCGTTCATTTATTACCATTGCTCACAAATGTAATCAATCAATCTCTTTCCACAGGTATTTTCCCTGATCAAGCACATTTAGCAATTATCAAACCTTTTTTGAAGAAATCAGGGTTGGATGTAAATGATATCAGTAATTATAGACCGGTCTCAAACTTATCATTTCTAGGTAAACTCATCGAGAAGGCGGCATGTACTCAACTAGCTGATCATATTGAAACTAATAATATTCTTGATCCTCTCCAATCTGCCTATAGGCCAGGTCACAGCACCGAGTCTGCTCTGATCAAAGTAAAAAATGACATCATGTTTTCTCTCGACTCTAATAATGTAGTTTTCATGGTGCTGTTAGATTTATCTGCCGCGTTTGATACAATAGATCATAACATTTTCATATCCCGGTTATTCAATAGAATAGGCATTAGGTCCACAGTCTTATCCTGGTTTCAATCATACCTGTCTGGATGGACTTCGCAAGTTGATATTGATGGCACATTGTCAAATCCCATAACTCTAGAATTTGGACTCCCTCAGGGGTCAATAGTCGGACCCATAGGCTACTCAATATATACTCTTCCAGTTGGTGATATCATCCGAAATCACTGTATCAATTATCATTTTTACGCTGATGACATACAATTATATGTTTCTTTTGATCCGAAGACTCCTGGAGCTCTCAATAATGCACTGGTTAAACTCCAGAATTGTATATCAGACATAAGACAGTGGATGATAGTGAATAAACTGAAACTTAATGATAATAAAACTGAATTTTTTGTTGCGGCCTCTACTTATAACTTGCGCAATCTTCCAAATGTTCAACTTGATGTTGAACACCTTTTTGAAAGTGAAGAACACTAATGACTCATTAGACCATCAGAAAAAATACGAAACCTTGGTGTCATATTTGATTCCCGTATGTCAATGTCGTACCATATCTCTCATATCTGTAGCACAGTCACTTTTTATTTAAGGAACATTTCTAGAATCAGGTTTATTGACCAGTCTGCCTGTCACAATGTTGTTCGTTCATTGGTTCTGTCTCGTATTGATTATTGCAATGGGCTCCTTTCTACAATTCCCTCTAATCAATTAGTCCGTGTTCAACGACTACAAAATTGGGCAGCACGATTAATTCTACAAGTTTCCCGGGATCATCCTTCCCAACCACTCTTTAATTCTCTTCACTGACTTCCTTTTAAACAGAGAATTACGTTCAAATTACTGGTGATTGTCTACAAAACACTGAATAAACAGGCTCCACAGTATTTAAGTAACTGCCTTAATCTATATAGACCAACTAGAGCTCTTAGATCGGCCAGTGATCACCTTCACCTCACATATTCATTAACTCGTACATTAGCTGGTGATAGAACTTTTACGGTGTCGGCCTCAAAATCCTGGAACAACCTGCCACTAATAATTAGACAGTCTCCATCATTAGCAATCTTCAAAAAGTTATTAAAAACTCATCTCTTTAATACTTTGTAGTTTTTAGAATATTACATCTTATTCATTGTAAGCGCTTTGGGCCTAATGGGAAAAGCGCAGTACAAATAACAAGTAATAATAATAATAATAATAATATGATTCTAAGTACACAGTATCATTTGCGTCCTTGATGTTACTCAATAATTGTCTGGCACGTTGGTACTCCTAAATGATGAAAATAGTTTCTGTCGTAGATTCAGATGTCAAATAGAAAGAAAATTCATAAACCTAAAATTAAGTGTGTTTACCAAAATATGACACGCTTGTGTTTCGTATCTCAGGTAGGTCATTGGCCATGGTATAATCTGGCAGAAATGTTTGCAAATATTGCAGCCGATGGTTACTGCACTTCTGGTTTATTATGTTCTCAATTCTTGACTGTAGTGACCGATTTAAAAGTATTTGGGATTTAATGATAATGGTAACGTATGTTACAGAGGAAAATTTACATCCCGTGAAAGAAATTATCCCACTCGGATAACGAAATAACATTATGTGCTCATATTTTTCAACTATAAACTTGAATATATTTCACTTTGAATGTTAATCAAATTAATCCTATTTCGTTCACTTTATTTTTGTGATTCTCCAATTGTGCCGAAATAGTGGTTTTGGGCCATATAAGGTACCTATTTTTATATAATTTTCGGTAGTCATACCTTCTTCAGAGAAGATTCATGAATTCACGAATCTTCCCTGAAGAAGGTAGATTACTACCGAAAATTTGGAGAGTGAATAAAAGAACTTGTTGGCATTGCAAAAAATTGCATTACTCGTGAATTTGTTTCACATTTCTGATGTCTTATTATTGCCAATCCGTGGAAAACCAAGATGCTCGTATAAATATAAATATATATATAATATATATATACACAATTATACACACAACAACAAAAAAAAGTAAGTCCCTCCTTAAACAAACATCAATAATTTCCGAACCAATGCGAGTTTTTAATATTTTTTTTGAATGAGTTTGTAGGTAATTTTATAAGCTATCCTCTGAGTAAATGATATGGACGTATTTTACGTCATGCTTCATTGAGCACCGTCAGAAGGCAAAAATGTCACTTTTCGAAAGTCACGACCCAAATATCATTACGGTACTTTGATTCCATTTTATTTGAACTAATTTCACATTCTCATCATGAAAAATAGTCAGAAGGCTTGTAAAAGGAGCTTTCTAGAAGATGGCATCATCTTTTTTGGCTAAATTTCATGGTTGAATAAACAAACACAAGTCCAAATTTGCTATAATTGGATTTCTTACACATTTCTATCAATAAAAATGATAGAACAATGATGACAGTTATTCGTCGTTTCGCGGTTCAATGAACATTTATTGAAAACAAAAAATACGATTTTCAAATATCAAAGGCATGTATTGTTATATTTTGGTAAGTGGTAACTGAAAATGATATTTTCTCAACTTTTTCGTTATGTTCATGACCAATCAACATGCTTCAATTATTCAAAGGCGTTTAATTAAACATTCATGCTTGAATGAACATGTGGAATGTGATTAGCTCTTTTTTACATTATTGGAAAAACTGCAACTTGTAACTATAACTGTTAGTAGACTTGTTAACTGCAAAAAAGGGGTGAACGCTGCATTTTTTAGTACAAATGTCCCACATGGCACAAATGTTCCTTGAGTCAAAAGAAAAAGATTCATCCAAAGAGACACGCTGTATCTATGCAAATAAGCAAGTAATTTGCATAAATTTGCATATTATGTCGATAAAGTATAAACAAGTAATTCAGAACATATATTTCACCAGAACTGCCCTAAAATTGGAAATGAAGACTTAGGGTAAGACAGGGAAGAAAATTGTCATAAAATAATTGGGATATCCTTGTTTATTATTACCTAATTTACATAAATTATGCAAATTATAATTTAAAACAGAGTATTTTTTTTCAAGAATCCTGAACTGTTTTATAAATAACAGCAATTAATACAAAATGTCAACATTCTACATGAAAGAGAATATATTAGCGAAAACATCGATATGCTCCATGACAGTATAGTGTCTTAATTTGCTTAGAAAGAGGGCAAATATGTCAAAATGTATGACGTGATATTGCGCTAAAACGAGACCAAAACAACCTCCGTTCAAAAGTTACAGTGATTTGATTTAGGGAGGGCTTACTTTTTTTGTTATGTACATATATAAGTCTATATGTGTGAGTGTGTGTGGGTGTACTTGTTTTGTGGTCGAGCCCCTTTGGAACTTTGATTCATGATTTTGCCCCCCCCCCCCTCCCCCTCCCTGGCAACCAATCTGAAAAATGGATCGACGCCCCGGTTGAAAATGCAATTAAAATCACAAAGGAGATCGAGCTGGTCGCTTTTTTTCGAAAGTTGATAGACACAGGGAGAGCAGATCATTCCTTTATTTTGTGCAATAAAATCTCTTTTATTGCACTATACAGTATGGTTTTCTATCCCCTTTCCTTTCGAAGCCTCCATCACTTTCAAGCTCCAAGCTTAAGATGGAGGTCTAGAGCTCCCACATTTCTATATATGTTCAGTAATTAAAGAAAAATTTATATATAGATAAAATTTTCACAGTACAGTTGATATTTTATAATGATTTATGTACGTTATTCATTATGTTTTAAAAAAATATTTGCCTATTAAAGTAATATTGAAAAAAAATATATACTTGATTGTATATACTTTGTTTTTGTTTTAAATGTGGAAATAAAATAAATCAAATCGAATCATCAGAAGATTTAATTGCCGCGCAAGAAAAATAATCATGATAATTTCGTCGTCCCGAGTCAACTCCTCAGAAATGCGAAAAGTCCGAATTGGGAGCGATCGAGGCAGGAGGGAACGGAGGGAGGGGAATTAGGGGTATGAATAGAATAGAAGATCAAAAGCGCAAGGACCAATCCACGGAGGTTCATCTATTGTTACTGGGGATGCTGTGGCAATGCTGAGGCAGCACCCAGCACCCGGCCCGGACCCGCCCCAGTGTAGATCCTCCGTGGATAGGTCCCTAGCTGCAACAGCGAGCTAAGGGAGAATGGGGGAGGCGCGGGGGGCGCGTTTCCGTTTTACACCCTGGCGAAGGCATTTTCCGGAAAAGTAGCCAAAAAGCGACTAGTGAAGAGTCTACACACGTCGCTGGTTGCATGCAGCGTGCGACACAGGCGAGTCCACCACGCATGCAATTTGCACAGTTACTGATCAGAGCACAGAGTTCCTTGGCACTTCATGACAGAGAGAGCGGCAGTCAGGAGTGAAATCCGAACATGCTTTTGCAGTCGCGTTGTTTATGATAGTTTTTTTTTCTAAAAATAAATTATTAACTAAATGAATAGAATGACAGACAAAATCAAAATAAACAGATACTTATAATGGAAAGACAAATTGAAGTTTGATGGATTGATACACTTAGAACTTAGAAGCTGCCGAAAGATAGATATAGAAGACTGATAAATAGAGACAAGAAAGACAGATAGATAGATAGATAGAAATAGAGAGAGAGACAGAGAGAGGGAGAGAGAGGTGGATAGATAGATAGAAAGAGAGAGAAAGAGGGAGAGATGGATGGATGGATAGATCGATAGATAGAGAATTGAGAGATAGATGTTAAATAGATTTAAAAGTGAGAGAGACAGAGATTATTAACAAATTAACAGGTCGATACTGAAGTTATAAAAATAGATAGATAAATAGATAGAGAGAAATAGAGAAAGACAGACAGATTGATAGATAGATAGGGAGAGATAGAGAGAATTTGAGAGATAGATAGATGTTAAATAGATAAAGAATGAGACAGGGAAGATTATCAACAAATTAACAGATAGATAGATACTGTATATAAAAATAGATAGAAGATAGATAGATGGATGGGGGAGAGAACTTGAGAGATGGAGATATGTTATAGATATATGGACGGAAAAAGAGAAAAAGACAGACAGATGGATAGATAGAGGGAGGGAGAGAGATAGAGAATTTGAGAGATAAATAGATGTTAGATAAAGAATGAGAGAAACAGAGAAGATAGACAAATTAACCGATACTGTAGTTTCATAGATAGATAGATAAATAGATAGAAGAAAGACAGACAGATGGATAGAGAGAGAGCTGGAGAATTTGAGAGATAGATAGATGTCAGATAGATCAAGAATGAGAGAGAAGAGCGACAAATTAACAGATAGATACTGTAGTTACATAGGTAGGTAGAGAGAGAGAAAGACAGACAGATGGATGGATAGATAGAGAGAGATAGAGAATTTGAGATAGATAGATGTTAGATAAAGAATGAGAGAGACAGAGAAGATTATTAGATAGATAGATACTGCAGTTACATAGATAGATATAGAGATAGAATTTGAGAGATAGATATATAGACAGATAGAGAGAAAGACAGACATCAGCAAATCGGCAAGGCAAATGATCAAGGCAAACATTCGTATTGAACCTGGAAAGTATAGGCTCAGCTGCATTTGCAAGTACGGTATGTTCTGCGGATAACTTCGGTACGGACTTTGGATCGCGCGCCCAGATGATAATCAGGGCCGTCACCAGCTTTTTTCTAGGGGGGGGGTGCTTTTTATGAAAAAAAAACACAAAAACACAAAAAACAACGTATTAACTCAATTTCATGCAGTGATAGTATTTCGCCTAGATCTTTTTCAAAAGAGCCCTCAAGTATCCCTACCCCCCCCCCCGGTTTTTTTTTTTTTTTTTTTTTTTTTTTTTTTTTGAAGGGGGGTGCGTTCGCACCCTCCGCACCCCCCCTGGCGACGGCCCTGATAATGTAAACAAACGTAGACGTAGACTCTTCACTAGTCGCTTTTTGGCTACTTTTCCGGAAAATGCCTTCGCCAGGGTGTAAAACGGAAACGCGCGCCCGGCGCGAGGGGGGGGGTGGTGTTAACAAAACGGATAAGAGATCATTGTGAGACTGCTGGCTAGCGACCGACGGGTTTCCATTCTCAGCCGTTCTCTGATTGGTCAATTAAGGCAGTGCAGTGTCTGTGTGTTCCGTGTGTGTATGTGTGATGCGAAGCGTGCAGTACATGTGTTCACTGGACGTGAGGGCATAGAGTAGACACCCAGTCGTTTTCTTGATTTTAACTTTACAATAACAACGATCAGGGATGGGTTTATTTTGTTGCAGTGTGTGCATGTGAAGGATATTACAGCTCTTGATCAGCTGACTCTCTTTCCAAACTTAAAAGTGTAATGATAATTGCTACATTCCAATTATTTGATTTGTTTGTTTTAGAAAGGGTCTTTTATTTTTTACTCAGTCTATCAATCCTCTCATTGATTAAAGAGAGTCTTCACTTAATTGCGTTTCATTACATTAACAGCGGAATGTCCACTGTAATGAAAATGGAAACATGCCAGTCAATTGACCAGCATAATGTGGAAATGGAAACATGCCGGTCAATTGACCGATATAATATGAAAATGGAAACATGCCGGTCAGTTTACCATATATTTCACAGTATAATGAAAGTGGAAACATGCCGGTCAGTTTACCATATGTTTCAAAATGAAAATGGAAACATGCCGGTCAATTGGCTATATGTTTCAGTGTATAATGAAAGTGGAAACATGCCAGTCAATTGACCAATATGATATGAAAATGGAAACATGCCAGTCAGTTTACCATATATTTCAGTGTATAATGAAAATGGAAACATGCCGGTCAATTGGCTATAGGTTTCAGTGTATAATGAAAATGGAAACATGCCGGTCAATTGACCAGTGCATAATGAAAATGGAAACATGCAGGTCAATTGACCGATATAATAGAAAATGGAAACATGCCGGTCAATTGGCTATATGTTTCAGTGTATAATGGAAACATGCCGGTCAATTGACCGATATAATATGAAAATGGAAACATGCCGGTCAGTATACCATATATTTCACTGTATAATGAAAGTGGAAACATGCCGGTCAATTGGCTATATGTTACAGTGTATAATGAAAATGGAAACATGCCGGTCAACTGACCAATATAATATGAAAATGGAAACATGCCGGTCAATTGGCTATATGTTTCAGTGTATAATGAAAATGGAAACATGCCGGTCAATTGACCAGTGCATAATGAAAATGGAAACATGCCGGTCAATTGACCGATATAATATGAAAATGGAAACATGCCGTTCAATTGGCTATATGTTTCAGTGTATAATGAAAATGGAAACATGCCGGTCAATTGGCTATAGGTTTCAGTGTATAATGAAAATGGAAACATGCCGGTCAATTGACCAGTGCATAATGAAAATGGAAACATGCAGGTCAATTGACCGATATAATAGAAAATGGAAACATGCCGGTCAATTGGCTATATGTTTCAGTGTATAATGGAAACATGCTGGTCAATTGACCGATATAATATGAAAATGGAAACATGCCGGTCAGTATACCATATATTTCACTGTATAATGAAAGTGGAAACATGCCGGTCAATTGGCTATATGTTACAGTGTATAATGAAAATGGAAACATGCCGGTCAACTGACCAATATAATATGAAAATGGAAACATGCCGGTCAATTGGCTATATGTTTCAGTGTATAATGAAAATGGAAACATGCCGGTCAATTGACCAGTGCATAATGAAAATGGAAACATGCCGGTCAATTGACCGATATAATATGAAAATGGAAACATGCCGTTCAATTGGCTATATGTTTCAGTGTATAATGAAAATGGAAACATGCCGGTCAATTGAGCAGTATAATATGAAAATGGAAACATGCCGGTCAGTTTACCATATATTTCACTGTATAATGAAAATGGAAACATGCCGGTCAATTGGCTATATGTTTCAGTGTATAATGAAAATGGAAACATACCAGTCGACCAGCGCAGTATATAACAGTATAATGAAAATGGAAACATGCCGGTCAATTGGTTATATGTTTCAGTGTATTAATGAAAATGGAAACATGCAGGTCAATTGAGCAATATAATATGAAAATGGAAACATCCCGGTCAGTTTACCATATGTTTCAGTGTATAAAATGGAAACATGCAGGTCAATTGGCTTTATGTTTCAGTGTAAAATAAAAATGGAAACATGCCGTTCATATGTTTCAGTTTATAATGAAAATGGAAACATGCTGGTCAATTGACATGTTTCAGTGCAAAAAAAATGTCAGTGAGTATGGGCGTTTGGTTTGCCTATAGCATATAGTTGTAATTATAATGTATTTTATATTGTTGATTTATATGGCAGGATGCTTAATGTCTGACAAGTTTACTATTGAAGGGACTTATCCATATCAAAAGGAACTTCCATGCTAATCCCCTTTTTAATTCTCATGAGACTATATAAATTCAATACATGAGTACAAGGGATTACCACGCTATTATTGTGTTGGGGTATTATCGGGGGGGGGGGTAGTGGAGAAGGCATATCAGCTGTATTTCAAGTTGTTTTAGTTTGATATGATGACATAAAGTGTAGTTCCCTATAGCTATATATATTTAAAGAAAGGTTTGATTCGGAATGTTAATGCCTTTTTTTAAATCAATTTTTGTGTGTAGGAGCTAGATAGTTATTGAATTTCAAAATTTATCAATATTTTGTGAAAAAAGTATATGCACATCGTCATGAATATTCATATTAGGTACGTTTTGTGGGCTGTTTGTCAGGTATCCCCACTTGTTCCTTCTTCTTCAGTGTAAATTACATGAAATCGTAAATTCACTTTTTATGCACTTAATCAGTCAATCCCGTTGTTTGAGTTCTTGGTAGAATGTTTTTACTAACCTTATTTCATACCCGGGATTTCATATAATAAACGTGGGGATGTGAAATCATCAGCCACCCAGCCTACATGCCCAGAATATTTTGTAATTTATTATCCAATTTTGAACTAATTATCAGCATTTTATGCTTTGTGAATTTTATTCTATTGAGATATAAATTTTCCCAGCCTGCGCATGGACCAAAAATGGGACATTAGTAACAGATTTGGATCTTGCAATGCATTATATTACTATACTTCCAAAGTGATTTTTCTATCGAAACTGCATAGGGGCACGGTTTTCAAAGGGGGGGGGGTTGCTGACCATGCAAAAATTAAATTACAATCCTATGGTCATTTTTAACTTTTTGTTCACGGTTTTGGAAAAAAGTGGGGGCCGCGGAACGGTTTTCAAAGTGGGGGGGGGGGGGGTGCTGACCATGCAAAAATTAAATCACAATCCGGCCTTTTTTAATTTTTTGTACACGGTTCCGGAAAAAGGTGGGGCCGCGGAACGGTTTTAAAAGTGTGTGGGGGGGGGGTGCTAACCATGCAAAAATTAAATCACAATCCTATGGTCATTTTTCACTTTTTGTACACGGTTTTGGAAAAAAGTGGGGGCCGCGGAACGGTTTTAAAAGTGGGGGGGGCTAACCATGCAAAAATTAATTCACAATCCTATGGTCATTTTTAACTTTTTGTACACTGTTTTGGAAAAAAAAGTGGGGGCCGGGGCTGAAGCCCCCAGGCCCTCGCTTCCGCGGCCCCTGTTTACATATATGGTGCACTGATTTTACAGATTTCAGTTGAAAATATGCAAATATATGTATTTGTTATTTTATTATGAGCCCAATAATTTTTCTATTATCAAATTGGTATTACTGCTGAAAATAAATTTACACCTTCTTAACCCATGCAAAAAGGGCTGGGGCATGATGCCCCCCCCCCCCTTCACTCCCCTTACTTCCTTGAATGCTTGAGCACCTAGGCAGCCCAGCTAAAGCCGGGGTATGGCAGGGCCTGCTGAGAGAATAGTTTTTTTAACTGAACTGGCCACCATGAATTATATACCGCTATCAATGCCCAATTCATCATTTGAATATCCTGAATTATTTTTATCAGAGAATATGTTATACATTTATAGTTGTACTTGTATGGATTTATTTCTTTCAAAATACTGTAAGTCTGTAATGAATTTCCAAGCATACTTTTCCTCATGGTATAGTTGATACATGTTTTATTTTTTAAATATAATTATCAAGATGATATAATCTCTGTAATCATAGTAATGTCTATATTTTAACATGCTATAGATCATTATTCTATTTTTTTTTTATTTAGAACCAATGTTGTAGTTCCGAAGTATTTGCCTATGATGCTATCTGCACATAATAATAATAATAATAGAATAAATAAAAAAATGTTGAAAAAATGAAAAAAAAAATCATTGTCTGTTGCCAAATTTCATTTTCAATGCGCACATTTTTTTCATATATCATGATTCATATCATATCATATATCTAGCTGATTAAAACGTTCTTGTCACATTCTGTTTTTCAAAGAATATGAAATGAAAAAGCAATAAAAAACACACTGCGTCTGAGTCTTTCTCTTTAGTAGATAGACAATGAGGGATAAACAAAAATTAAGAGAGAAAATGAACAGAATTGACTGGCATGTTTTCATCATTCCCATTATACACTGAAATATACAGCCATGACCGGCATGTTTCCATTTTCATTATACACTGAAATATATGGTATACTGACCGGCATGTTTCCATTTTCATATTATATCGGTCAATTGACCGGCATGTTTCCATTATACACTGAAACATATAGCCAATTGACCGGCATGTTTCCATTTTCTATTATATCGGTCAATTGACCTGCATGTTTCCATTTTCATTATGCACTGGTCAATTGACCGGCATGTTTCCATTTTCATTATACACTGTAACATATAGCCAATTGACCAGCATGTTTCCACTTTCATTATACAGTGAAATATATGGTATACTGACCGGCATGTTTCCATTTTCATATTATATCGGTCAATTGACCGGCATGTTTCCATTATACACTGAAACATATAGCCAATTGACCGGCATGTTTCCATTTTCTATTATATCGGTCAATTGACCTGCATGTTTCCATTTTCATTATGCACTGGTCAATTGACCGGCATGTTTCCATTTTCATTATACACTGTAACATATAGCCAATTGACCAGCATGTTTCCACTTTCATTATACAGTGAAATATATGGTATACTGACCGGCATGTTTCCATTTTCATATTATATCGGTCAATTGACCGGCATGTTTCCATTATACACTGAAACATATAGCCAATTGACCGGCATGTTTCCACTTTCATTATACAGTGAAATATATGGTATACTGACCGGCATGTTTCCATTTTCATATTATATCGGTCAATTGACCGGCATGTTTCCATTATACACTGAAACATATAGCCAATTGACCGGCATGTTTCCATTTTCTATATATCGGTCAATTGACCGGCATGTTTCCATTTTCATTATGCACTGGTCAATTGACCGGCATGTTTCCATTTTCATTATACACTGTAACATATAGCCAATTGACCAGCATGTTTCCACTTTCATTATACAGTGAAATATATGGTATACTGACCGGCATGTTTCCATTTTAATATTATATCGGTCAATTGACCGGCATGTTTCCACTTTCATTATACAGTGAAATATATGGTATACTGACCGGCATGTTTCCATTTTCATATTATATCGGTCAATTGACCGGCATGTTTCCATTATACACGTACTGAAACATATAGCCAATTGACCAGCATGTTTCCATTATACACTGAAACATATAGCCAATTGACCGGCATGTTTCCATTTTCTATTATATCGGTCAATTGACCTGCATGTTTCCATTTTCATTATGCACTGGTCAATTGACCGGCATGTTTCCATTTTCATTATACACTGTAACATATAGCCAATTGACCAGCATGTTTCCACTTTCATTATACAGTGAAATATATGGTATACTGACCGGCATGTTTCCATTTTCATATTATATGATATATCGGTCAATTGACCGGCATGTTTCCATTATACACTGAAACATATAGCCAATTGACCGGCATGTTTCCACTTTCATTATACAGTGAAATATATGGTATACTGACCGGCATGTTTCCATTTTCATATTATATCGGTCAATTGACCGGCATGTTTCCATTATACACTAAAACATATAGCCAATTGACCGGCATGTTTCCATTTTCTATTATATCGGTCAATTGACCTGCATGTTTCCATTTTCATTATGCACTGGTCAATTGACCGGCATGTTTCCATTTTCATTATACACTGTAACATATAGCCAATTGACCAGCATGTTTCCACTTTCATTATACAGTGAAATATATGGTATACTGACCGGCATGTTTCCATTTTCATATTATATCGGTCAATTGACCGGCATGTTTCCATTATACACTGAAACATATAGCCAATTGACCGGCATTTTTCCACTTTCATTATACAGTGAAATATATGGTATACTGACCGGCATGTTTCCATTTTCATATTATATCGGTCAATTGACCGGCATGTTTCCATTTCCACATTATGCTGGTCAATTGACTGGCATGTTTCCATTTTCATTACAGTGGACATTCCGCTGTTAATGTAATGAAACGCAATTAAGTGAAGACTCTCTTTAATCAATGAGAGGATTGATAGACTGAGTAAAAAATAAAAGACCCTTTCTAAAACAAACAAATCAAATAATTGGAATGTAGCAATTATCATTACACTTTTAAGTTTGGAAAGAGAGTCAGCTGATCAAGAGCTGTAATATCCTTCACATGCACACACTGCAACAAAATAAACCCATCCCTGATCGTTGTTATTGTAAAGTTAAAATCAAGAAAACGACTGGGTGTCTACTCTATGCCCTCACGTCCAGTGAACACATGTACTGCACGCTTCGCATCACACATACACACACGGAACACACAGACACTGCACTGCCTTAATTGACCAATCAGAGAACGACTGAGAATGGAAACCCGTCGGTCGCTAGCCAGCAGTGTGAGTGTACACCGGGAACATACGTATATCAAATGCTTTAATAATGGAAATGAAACATACCTTGGGCAAAAGTACAAAACAAGGTCCACATTATCAACAGTGCTACGATGAACAGTGTCTTCCCCATAACTGACTGCATCACAGCGTGTAGTCTGCTGCACATAAATGCAATGAGGTGTGTTCACGCGGTCTGTCTACGTCTGGCTGTGCACAATGCACAATATACATAACATATCGTTTGCGACCGACGACGTAGGCCTACTTGTCTGGTCAGAATAAGCTGAGATCGATTGATCGATCGTAGGCCCGATTACTAGTACATGTATAAGAAAGATGCAGGGCCAGGGATGAGTGCACGTATGGAGGCAGGGAAAAAAAGATGGAGATCGGGGGCTGATTGCACGAAAGGGTCTTTCAAAGGACCGTCTTTCGTGTCGCCCATCTTTTATGATACGCTATAAGCGGGGTGTTTCTGAAATTTATGATAAAAAATAATATTCGTTAGCTTGCTTTTAAAAATCAAATTTTATAAAATTTCATGATATATCACATATTAACATTTTGTTTATTTTAACGGACAAATAAAATATGTTTGCGATTGATTTATTTAAAATGCCTTTCACATGGCGCATCATAAAAAAATGGGCGACACGAAAGACGGTCCTTGCAAAGAGCCTTTCGTGCAATCGGCCCCGGCATATCTTATACCCCTTTCATAAACCCCATTAAAATGAATTAGGCGGCTAATAGCAGCATAATTTGGTCATAAAATTGGAGGAGGACAAGAGTTATCCGCATTACTCTGATGCTGCTATTATCCGCATAATAGCAGCATCGGGACAAGATTTTGAGTTTATGAACGCATTTCCAAATAATGCGGATAATTGCCATGGTGCGGTCACAAGGTCACCCTTTTCCAACACAACCGCATCGGAGGGGGCGTGTCCAGTTGTCATGGCGATCATATCAATTTGTTGTGTACAAAAAACGCTCCTTTTATAAGGCGTAGAAATGGGACGTTTAACGCACAGTCACTAATACGCGCCGCTGTCTTGGCGATCTACGTGTATAGTGGCGGGCTGCTACATTGCGGTGCAGGGGTGTTCAACTTACATATCGTGAGCGCACTCAGCTGCGTGTTTTCACTTCTTCTCCTTTCTCTCCTTTTCTTATCATTTTTCCTCGCATTACTTGTTTTCATAAATTTCCCTCTCACTTTCCTTGTTTTCTCACTCCCTTCAGTTTTGTAACTCTTCTTGATCACTTGCATTCATTGGCACACCCCCCGGTCAAAAATGGTACGGTCCTATCCAACATACACTCAAGTCGTCGCTGTACGAATAATGAAAACGTGCAAAATTCTTCACGCGTTGCGTTGCCTAGCTATGCGTGTGTACTATGTACACACAATGCCATCGGCTGAACCCGCCAAACTATAATGACCAATTATTGCAAAAGCTTTTGCAAATGTGAAAAGTGACAGAGGTTTTTTTTATCCAATCAAAATAATTCTTAGGTATTCGCAATCTACAGCATTTTCTGCAAAATGTCTTTTTTTGATAGGGTCTATTGTGACGTATATATTTTTTACAACAATGTGAAGTCGCACCAAACGTTTCGTTTCCTGCACTTAATTGCCCATTGGCTCATGTACAAATGGATTTCCAAAATCATCAAGAAAGGTTCCAAAAACCTCAAAAGTGACAGAACTTAATTTGACTAAAATTAAATGAAAATCATATCATGTTCAAGGTGAGAATCTGCTCTATTCTATTCTGTTTTGATAGATCACCTTGTTGACTCGTTTGGGAGATATCTTAGCAAATCCGTCAAAAAAGGCGTATTTTTCTATTATTCTCCATAGGGAAATAATTTAACACGCTACGCACTGCAAAAAAGGAGCGCAAACAAATTGATATGTATCCGCCTTTTTCAGGACGGTCGCTCGTAAAAATAATGCGGCTTATTTTCGGAGTTTATGAACGCAATTTTTATTGAATTATTCACATTACTCTTAGGCGGCTAATTGGAGGATAGGTTTATGAAAAGGGTATATTTCACAGGATTGAAATAAGATGCAGCAGCAGATTTTTTTCTCGCTGGCGGCTGGCGCGTAAAATCATGAGGGCGAATTATGGGATCGTACGCATCCCCGGTCTACTGATAGCTGTCTCTAGACTTTTGATGATTTGAATAAACAGAGAAAAACCAAACTAGCAAAACGATGAAAATTTCATCAAAATTAGACGTAAAATAATTTAGTTTTTATGCGCACATCTCAGTGATATACCAAAACTGTCAATGACGTCCATCACTCACTATTTCTTTTGTTTTCATTGTTTGAATAATACAAAATTTCATTTTTACAGATTTGACAACAGAGGCGTCGATCCTGGGGGGGGGGGCAGGGGGGCGATCGCCCCACCAATGAAAATATTGGGGGCAAATATATCATTTTGCCCCCCCCCCCCTTAATTCCGGATATGCATAAAAAAAAAACAAGAGTGTAATGTTCAGCAAGCGAGATTGAGATACACAACTCGTTCTTTATTTAAAATCGTGCTCAAAATGTCCGCTTTTCAGATTGGAATATAAAAATTTTAAGCTCGCGCTTCGCGCTCGCATCATTTCTGTTGCAAGAACCCATACTTTTCATGATTAAATAGGTGAATGTAAATGTCCCGTTTTCAGTTCTAAGCCTCAAAAGAACTCCTGCTTCGATTTGCTATCAGTGCGTCCCACAAAAAACAAAACCGAGATTTATCAGGCTTAATCACAAATACAATAGACAAATGACCTACCATTTTAAAGCTTAGAATCTCCTCTTTCACCTGTAATTACTAAGATTATTTCTCATTCACGCATGAGTGAGCAAAAACAATTTGAAAAGGATACCAAAAAGTCACTTGGCGGGCCGTATCTGATTTTAAAAAGAAAACCACACTTTCAGAAAGTTCAATATCTTGTCTTTTATTTGATACCCCAATTACAGAAAATGGTCAATAACAAAGTTCTGGTTATTTAAAATAAGGCTTGAATTTCAATACACCTATTCTGTTTAAGTCACAAAAAGTGCATAGAATTTCCAATCTTTAGGTAAAAGTGTAAAAATTTTCAACTCGCGCATGACGCTCGTATTATTTGATTGTTGAAATATGGAGTCTTCATGGATAGTTGCAAGCAGTATGTAGGCGTCCCTTTTCGATCAGTTCAAAACGTGTATCAAAAATTTCCGCTCGCGCTTGGCATTCATAGTATAGTTGCATAGACATCTTTTTCAGGATAACAAGCATTGCCTAGAATGTCCCAATTTTAGGGAAACTGTACATAACATTTCCAAAAAAAAAAGTTTGCTCGCGCTTCGCGCTCGCATTATATAAATTATGATATTATAGCTAGGTTTATGTTGATTTATAAGAGTAAAGCTAAGAAGTAATTATAAGAACTACCACTTCAAAGAAACAAAACAAAAATCATGTTCGAGCGGCCGATCGGGGAAAATATGACTGAAAAAAATTCCAACCCCCCCCCCCCCCCATTGGCGAAGGCTGGATCCACCCCTGTATAAAACATGTATTTTAGAACGATTTGGCTTTAATTTGGGGATGATGACCCTTTTTTTCTTTTGTTTGTCAAATTCATTTTCGTCGAAATTACGAAATTTAAATTTGGGGTGAAAACCTTGTACAAGTCAAATTTTCCAGCCCCATGTCCCCCCTACCTTTTATGAGAGATTTCCGCCCCTGCGTATCCCCATACTCCGGTACGGGCGTAGGATTGGAGCTGCATGTGGTTTTCCTCATTTCTTTCTCTGTCATCTCATCCTAGGTTTTACTTGCATACTTGTTGTAGGTCTTTATAGCATATTTTCAGTAAAAGTGTAAAACTGATCGAGAGACACACCTACTTGACTTTAAATCCTAGTACATGTAGATATATCCTATAAAAAGGACATAGAAAAGAAAAAAAAGAAGAAAAAGAAATATATTTTTGAAGTTTACTTTTTTCATTTATTTTTTAAAGAAAAAAAAGTTAAAAATTTAATATGATGGCGAAAATAGTCAAATTTGACTGGTTGCCAAATAAAAATAAGAACCCCCTGCTGTTACGCATTTGGCTTTTCATACATACAAGCGCAGCGTTTGATTTGAAAACAGTGCCGTACACGGTGTCGGTGACACCGGTCTGATCATCACAATATACAGCTACATGACGAAATTGCTGAATCTCATCTCAGAAAGGAGTTATCCAGACATCGCTTGATGCAATGTGCAATTTACTCAATACTCACACGTATTGCGAGGTTAGTGGTGATGTTGATAACTTAACAGTTGATTTAGGACATCATGATATTCAGACGTAGACTCAGTCTCAAAGTCAAATCTAACCCACTCATTCAATGAACAAGGTTATCATATATAACCTTGTTCTCAGTTATATCTCCATGTGTGACAAAATAAGGGTGGCAATGTTTGGCTTATTTTCTCTTTTTCTTTGGGGCAAATGCTTGATTTTTTACACTGAAAGTTTCCATTAGATCTGTTAATTCATACTGCTTGGCTCTTATTTAAATTTGATTCTTTATATCATTTTTTCTTAATTAAAAATAGAGATCAAAAAATGAAAATTTTCTTGCCATATTACTTTCCACCAATAGAGGGCGTACACAAAAATATGGCCAAAATTCAAGTTTTTTAGCGCTCTGGGGCCCGTTTCTCAACACCTGGACAAGTTAGTCATATCTTTATCCACAAACCACGGAGTTAGTTCTAATCTTACTAAACCTGTTTCACGAAAGGCTTCCTAACTAAAATACCTTGATATCGATACTATCGGTAAAAAGAGCAGACGAGACGTAGCCTTAGTCACATAATAGCATAATTTTCAAAAAGAAAGATTATGACGAAATTGCAAATATTGTGATGAATTGGGAATTACATCTTTTAAAAATAACAGCACAGGTAAATTATGCATCATACATACTTATACCATGAAGACTGGGGCATTCAATTGCTGAAAAATGGAATTATGAATAATTTATTTCATGACTAAAAAATCACATGTTTACGTTGAGATGGGTACCCCCGGGATATCCAAATTTGATAGTTTACGAAAGTAAACCAAAACGGTTTTATTCGTAAAATTATGATAATTATACAATGTTTTACGATTCCAAACATCATCGAAATATAGTTTAACATTTTTTTTTATAAATCCTTGATACCGATCTTACGATTTGACAAATTCTATGCATAAATTAGAGATTAGAATTTATCCAAATGTCAATGGGTCTGAAAACAACAAATACAAGTCCAGTTATGGATGGCCTGACGTGGTAGAATTTTTATCGATTATATTATTTTACTATTTCAAAATAAATGGTTTTGTGGCGTTTTACCAACAGTTTTCATAGTTACTTTGTATTACAATGATCATTGAATGCATATCCAACTTATTTTGGGATGTAATTTCAACCTCTATGATTGATTACGTAAGATTATAATTTTCAAATTTCTCGGCACTTTTGCATGTCATAGTCTACCCACGTGATGCCACTACGTCATTAAGAAAGAAGTTATGACAGGTTCGGAGGTGTCATAAATATTTAGTGAGGTTGTTGTACCCGATCTTGGTAAAGAGGGCTTCGTGAAACGGTTAGCGGACAAGTAGCTCACCATCTCCGATTTAGTCAAGAAGTTAGACTTATGACGGTGTTGAGAAACGGGCCCCTGGTGAATACAAAAATTATTCCCACGTTACTAATGAAAAATAAATAGCAACTGTATGGAAATTAGTAATTTGGGTCACAAAAGTGATATTTTAATGATTTTTTAAAGTGTGTGCTCTATACAGCATTGGCATACCATAGTCCTACGCTGTAGATTCTCCACAGGCCAGATGGTAGCAGTGAACAAGTGATCTAACCCAGCCCCAGGCCAGGCAGGGAGCTCGCGCTAAATTAAGCCAAGGGCTTACCGTGTAGCCTATTTGACCATACTCCTATGGATACCTATGGATGCTTCTGAACGCAGTCTAAGACTCTATATTCAGTTCCAAATTCTGTCTCCTTTTTAGGTTGGCCGGGTCATGTCCTGGTGGTGGGTCAGCATCAAACTTGAACTTCACAGGTTCACATCTCCAAGTCCAATACTTATCGGAGTTATCCAATCCATTCTCGAAGCTGTGGACACTGGGTGCATTCACTAATTCATTACTAAGGCTATTCCAAGGTTTCCTCATTGTGTAAAAGGAATTCTTACGTTTCTCAGTTACTGACCTCGGAATTTTTTATCATGACCCCTGGTAGGCCCCTGCACCTGTCCCAAATCTGGCACTACTTCCTGGTCATACCTGTGAAATAACTTGTATGTTTCGATCATGTCTCCTCGCGCACGGCGATAAGCTATAAATGTAGGAAGTTTTAGTTGAATCAATCTTTGTTCATATGGGAGGTTCTTAACCTCAGGCTCAGGTACCAACTTAGTGGCCCTTCTTTGTACATTTTCTATTGCTTGAATATGTTTTTTTAAGTATGGACTCCATACTGCATGAGCATACTCCAAATGAGGTCTAATCAATGCTTTGTATAGGAGCAAGAAGTTCTCCTTGTGAAGATAAACAAATGTTCTCCTAGACCTAATAAGATTCATTAGCCTATTGGCTTTATTTATCTTTGACTGAAAGTGCTGGTCAAAACTTACACCAAAAGCTTCAGTCTCTGTATTTTGGTTGTTCCGCTGAACTGCGTTGGCTCCACTCACCATACATAGACTGAAGTGGTTGGGGGTCCGTGGCTACAGACAACGTATAGTGAACTAGCGTTTTATAGATCGCGATCTAAAACTGTTTTTTGAGCGAAATTTAATTATGAAATTCAGGGAAATACAAATAATTTAAGTAATTGCATACCTTGGACCGGATTTATTGATAAAAAAAATCCACTGGATGATTGAGAAATCTGTCATCTAAGCCATTTTCTCCTGACCTGACGGTTTATCTTGCAAGTTGCCATCTTGAATGACGTCATTATCGTTAATGTCTCGATATATCGCGATTATAACTATTATCGTTTGTCTTCGTGAGTGTATCGTATTATTGCCTTGTAGGTGTGCTGGTAGAATGCAATATCGATATCACATTCGTACATTGTTGATGCCCTCTCCGCGTTCGTTTTCATAGTTTGGCTGCCATTTTGACCTGTTTTCCTGCATCGTACCCAACTAAACATCGGTAAAGTATAATTTTCATGCATTTTCATCTATATCGTTTAAATTTTTGTAAAATTGAATATTTAAATATTAAGAATGTTTAAATATCCTTAGATTGTAACCTCGATGTGTAAAAGAACCTCAAACTTTGGACTCTGGTCGGACAAAGGTGCTGGGGTTATAACAAATGGGAGCCCACACGGACACTTTACCGTCGGTGAATGGGGATTACAGTAAAATGTCAGAAATTGTTGAATAAATCCCCAGAAACGACGGTTATTCCTGTCTAGTCAAAACTAAGCTTTGTGTCAACAATCACTCCTAAATCTTTACTAGTTTCAACTTGTGATAGATTATGTGAGGCATTATCATGTGTCATTGTATAGTCATTGGAATCATTTCTTTTACCTATTGTAAGTACACAACATTTATCCGGATGGAACTTTAATAGCCACTTGTCTGACCATGAAACTAGATGATCTAAGTCCGCTTGTAATAACTCAGCATCTCTGTCATTTTTTACATGCTTGTATAACTTGGTGTCATCTGCGAATAAATGAACAGTACTTGACAATATCTGATCTGGTAGATCATTAAAGTACATTACAAACAGCAGGTTCCGAGGACACTCCCTTGCCCAGAGAACACACCATTCACACAAACACGGTGCTGTCGACCAACAAGAAATGACCTAGCCCACTCGCATATTAGCTTAGATATGCCAAATCCCTCAACTTTGGCTAAAAGTCTTTGGTGTGGGACTTTATCAAAGGCTTTCATGAAATCTAGGTAGATGACATCAACTGCACCACCAACCTCCAACATATTTGTCCAATCATCTAACACATTGAGTAATTGCAACATTGTTGATCGTCCTGATACAAATCCAAATTGTTTTGAACTGAGAAGATTGTTGCTCTTCACATGCTCATATATTTCATCCCTCAGGATAGACTCCATGATTTTACATACAATACATGTTAGACTTATTGGCCCGGGGGGGCCACTTACATTGACGAGTGGATACCATGCGCGACCAAAAAAACACGTAAAAAGGATGTCCTTTTCACGATAGGGCACGTTACGTACGTAACGTGATAAGGGTGTCAAAAACACAAAAATAATGAAAAAAGGGTATCTATTTCGCTAGGAAAATTACGTGTTTAGGGTCGAATATGCGGGGATGATAAAACAAAATTAAAATATTTTATAAAGGATGTCCTTTTGCCCCTATACTACGTGTTTAGAGTCCTATTTGCGCGAGGTGTAGAAGGTGAGGTCGTACTAAACCAAATAAGGTAAAGCCGACGACCGAAGGACCCGTAACAATAAAACATTCCTGTACTTGTTTAGGGGTTTATTTCAGGGAATATTTGCTAAGAGTATCGTTTTGTTTCCAATACTTGTTAAGGGTAGTGTTTCACACGCCAATACTTGTTAAGGGGTGCATTTTCAGAATATGGAAATTACGTATTTAGGGTGCTTTTCGAGACCCCATGGTCGCGCATGGTATCCACTCGTGAATGGAAGTGGCCCCCCCCCCCCGGGCTTATTGGTCTGTAGTTAGAAGGGAGTTTACGATCACCCTTTTTGAATACGACACTGACGTTGGCCTTTTTCCACACATTTGGTACTACGCCTGATGCAAGAGAGTTTGAGTAAATAATACTCAATGGTTTTGCAAGAACAGGTGCCAGTTCACGCAAGACACGGGGATGCAACCCATCTGGCCCTGGTGATTTGGATGTATTCAAACTCTCTAGTTTCTTAAATACACACTCTTCAGTAATTACAATTGTGTCTAGTATGTGAACGTCATGACGTTTAACAGATGGGAGTGGTCCATCAGGATCTTTAGTAAAGACACTAGAAAAATGTTTCAATAGTGCATTTGATTTCCCTACATCTGATTCTGTCAATGCTTTACTACTTCCAGTTCCATCCTGGTAGAGTGGTGGTATTCCACTCTTTACTTTTGTCTTGTATTTTGCATACTGCCAGAATTTCTTAGGATTAGATTTTACTTCCTTGGCAATGTTTGACTCATATCGTTTTTGACAATGTCTTGTTGCCGTCTTCACTTTATTTCTGATTGTGTTATCAGTTTTCTTCTTTTTTACAGTTTTGTCTCTAATATATCTTTCCCATGCTCTGTGCTTCTTCTTAATCAATTTCAGTGTGTCATAATCAACTGGGAAATCTTTTCCTTTGCCCCATGCATGTTTACCACATGTTACTACAGAAGGAATAAATTTGGGACTAGCGTGATTTATGGTCTAAATATTTCTCCAAATGAATTGTGAAAAGAGAAATTATGCACTTACCATGATTGTATGGATGAAGGTCTAACGAGTGGCAGTTTTCCTGACATCTGGGCACAGACTGGAACCTCAAAACACGAAAAGTTCTCTCCTTTTGTAACAAAATGGCCGATCGAAACGGGGGTAGCCTATACATGGTAGGAGACACTTGTTCACTGCTACCACCCTGCCTGTGGGGAATCTACAGGTAGGACTATGGTATGCCAATGTTGTACAGAGGACACACTTTAAAAAATCATTAAAATATCACTTTTGTGACCAAAATTACTAATTTCCATACAGTTGCAATTTATTTTTCATTAGTAACTTGGGAATAATTTTTGTATTCACCAGAACGCTCAAAAACTTGAATTTGGGGCATATTTTTGTGTACGCCCTCTATTGGTGGAAAGTAATATGGCAAGAAAATTTTCATTTTTTGATCTTTATTTTTCATTAAGAAAAAAATGATTTCAAGAATCAAATTTAAATAAGAGCCAAGATGTATGAATAATAGGTGTAATGAAAACTGTCAGTGTAAAAAAAATAAGCATTTGCCCCAAAGAAAAAGAGAAAATAAGCCAAACATTGCCACCCTTATTTTGCCACACATGGAGATATAACTGAGAACAAGGTTATAAATAATTATAACCTTGTTCATTGATTTTGCATTGTAACTCCCCTAATGGCGGCGGCACGCTAGCGAGCCGTCTGTGTATGAGGAGAATTAAACAAAAATTTAAATAACGTTAAAAAAACTCTAGACAAAAGACAAAAAAAGACAAAAAAGAAGGCTTCAAAATATAAAGTGTCCGGACACCCTACCCCCCATCCTACAAGCCATCCTGCCTGTCTGTGGGCAATCTGTGGGGAATAGGACAATGCTATGCCAATGGTAATGCTGTACACAGCACACACACAAAATCATTAAAATATCACTTTTGTGACCAAAAAAAACGAATTTCCATACAGTTGAAATTTATTTTTCATGGCATTATCGTGCTTTCTGAATACGGAGACAAAAAAAGATCTGGGGTGCAAAATTTCTTCCAATGCCTGTAGTCTCAACACTGGGTCTGAAGTTCCATCCGCGCTCGAGTTGGCTCATGATCAAAATCTTCTATTGCGTGCTCATGAGACTATACTTTCTTATCCCATCTCTCCCTCAAATCTCTCTCATTTTCTTTTACGCTTTTCGAGTGTTGGCTTGGACTAAAAGTAAAATAAAGAAAAACAATAGAAACTGGTTTGTTTGATTCCGCTCTTTTTTTATAGAACGTTGTTATAGAACGTTGTTATAGAACGTTGTTATCACTGACGGGATAACTAGCTAAAAAATAAAATTTGTGTATATGAGGAAAATGCCTCACACCTTGTCAAATCATTCTTGAACTCCAACATTCAACAAACTAAATGAATGTCAATAATGTAATCCCTACAGCTCGATGCACAGCTTTCACAAACTAATTATTTTCCCCAAAATGATATCTACATGATACTAGTATATTAGAAGTGTGCAGGAATGCCTAATTCAATAGACATGTAAAATTTCATGGCTCGTTATGTGCTCATGCCACATGCATGCTTGTTAAAGAGAAATTCCAGTAGTTGCAGTAAACACTGATTTCATAAGAAAGTCTGTAAAACAAGGCTTAATTGTCAGTATATCATCGAGGATCTAGATCTGGTACAGTTACATTAACTGAACTTTGTGAAATCTTGAAATCTACGCTGAAAAATGTTCACACCGAAGATCCCCAACATAGATAAGCGCACGTGGGACAATGTATAATTATTGTAGGGCGTCGGGCCCGACGCCCTACCCGATTCCTGTGCTTATTTGCTGATTTCTCAGCAATTACACAATTTCTTCCAGAATTCTTTGGCACATGCGTTTTATTTATACAAACAGACACTTTGGTGGTCATTTCATTGGATTCTGTACGAACTCATTTTGATATCGTTACCAAAACTAGCATTTACCTTTAATTTCTCATGCACACCTGTTGATTGACAAAGCAGAATTTACATCTGTCTTCTGAAAGTTGATAAAATAAAAATTGTCCTAAATTTATTTGTCAGTGGTCGACATCAGTTTAATGATCTTCAGAATTCAATGTTCTGTCTTATTTTGTCAGCCAAGTCAGGCCTCTCATGACTGACTGACTTAACTGACAAAATATGAATAAAATGATTGGCCTATTTATTTAGTCAGTGTCACAAATTTTTAACATCTTAAATGTTACAAAGGAAAAAATCTAATTATGAAGTAACCCTGTCATTTATCAATCTTACATTTTATTTAGTCAGCGATAAAACAAATCAATTCAAACTGTATATATCTTTATCCTCCTTTTTTACTCCACTTTTCCAACTAAATTACGCACGGTAAAACTAATTAACCTGTATATTCCATCAACCCGTCTTTTCCCTTTTCTTCAAAACCACTCTGGCACTTTAATCAATCAATTCACACTGTCTATATCTTTATCCTCCTTTTTTACTCCACGTTTCCAACTAAGTTACGCACGGTAATTACCCTGTATATTCCATCAACCCCTCTTTACCCTTCTCTTCAAAACCACTCTGCCACTTTTAGACAGTTAGCTATCTATCCTGTACAATTTCAACAAGCTTAATATTTATCTTTATGACTCCAGCGCGTGTTATCGCGTGGCCAAAACCCATATACGGACCCAAGAAGAAAGAAAAAGTTCTAGTTTTTATCCTCCTTTTTTGCTCCGTCAATTGGTTTTGACAACTGGATGCGCTGGAGTCAAAAAGGAAGATAAAGTAATAAAACATTGAAAATTAATGTGTGCGACTGCGTGTGCAGTGGCGGACCGTGATCCGGAGGAGACAAAGCATTGGGGGGGGCACAGCATTGTTCACAGACAATGCAGTGCCCCCCCCAATGCTTTGTCTCGTCCGGGTCACGGTCCGCTACTGTGCGTGTGATATGGTATCCTTTAGAATGATCCATTATGACTAGGGGAGTGTAATGATGCAAGAGTTAAGTTGCTGCGCAATGTCATGTCAACGCAAAAATTGTCCCAAGTGCGAGAGTCTTGTCCATTGAGAGCTAGCTGAATTTCTCGCATCATCCATTGAAAATCAACAAGGCATGGTAGTGCAGCTTAGCGAAATTCAGGTAATGTATACTTTATGACTCTTGAGTCAGCAATCCCGATTAGCCTTTTTCACGAGTAACTTGGGAGTAGTTTTTATATTCACCAGAACACTCGAAAACTTGAATTTTGGGCATATTTTTGTGTGCGCCCTCTATTGGTGGAAAGTAATGTGGCAAGACAATTGTCATTTTTCAATCTCTATTTTTAATTAAGAATAAATTTAAAGAATCAAATTGACTTAAAAAGCCAAATCATATGATGAGTAATCGAAACTAACAGTGACATAAAATCAAGCATTTGTCCCAAAGAAAAGAGAAAATAAGCCAAATATTGCCATATTTCACTACACAGGGAGTAGCAACAGAGAAAAAGGTTATATCCACTCAAGGCCAAGGGTCATTACATGCGGCGGCGCACAGAAAAATCAAGCCATAGAAGTCGTGTGTTGTGGAACCAGAAGTGGGATCGCAGCACGTTCGACCCACTAGTTAGAAATCAACTGCCAAATGCAGTCTATGGTGCGTGTAACCTCGCAATATGTGTGATTGGATTATATCTAAACCAGGCCAGGGAGCTCCGGCCCACAAAGCGGGTCAGAGTTCCTTGGGTTAGGTTATATCATAACCTTGTTCATAGAATGAGTATATTGATAGCTTTACGGTATGGTATTTGGTAAGCATTAATCGAGTCATCCCAATTGCAACTTTGAGCCCTGCTCATAGCTAGAAAGGCTACAGTGTACATGTAGGCCCTAAATAGAATTCACGAGGGGAGGCCGAGGGTAGCGGTGGTGAATTGGAGTGGAGCCTAGATCTATATGAACTCTCGCCTGAGGTAGCCAGCATGTTATGCTCTGTTAGGCTAACAATATTTCTGTGCGGCTGGCACAGATTGATGAGATAATAACATAGCACTGTAAAATCTGTGTGAATCATCAACTGCATACAGGTACTCCGGGTGGTCAGTGTCTTTGAGACACTCCTGGACTCTGTGTATGAACTCCTGGCAGAGATGACGTCTAAGCCAAGATCCAACAAAGACAGTAATCTTGACTGTCTCATCATTAGAGTCAAGTCATAGAGGGGTGGTATAGGTGGAAGACTTTCCCTGATGTGTAGAGACGACATCGAGTTATGATACGTGGATGAAAGTAATTGGGCTCTGGCAATATTCGAATGACAGGGTAGTGAGTGTTCTTTGGATAAAAGATGTCTTTTTCAAGATAGGGCACGTTACATAGATAACGTAATAAGGCATTAATGGTATCAAAACACTAAAATAATGAAAAAAGGGTATCTACATTATGTATTTCCAGGGAAAGCTACGTGTTTAAGGTCAAATTTGCGATGGTAAAAAGACTAATACGTTTTATAAAGGATGTACTTTTTTCCCCAACAGTCAAGACTTGTGTTAGAGTCCGATTTGCGTGAGGTGTGGGAGGTGGGGGCGTACTAAAACCAATGATGTAGGTAAAGGTTAAACCTACGTTCGTGACATATAATATATTGCTGTACATAGGGGTTCAATTCAGGGAATACTTGCCAAGGCAGGGTATCATTTTGTTTTCAATACAATTCACACACCAATATGGTTGGAACTTCATGTACCCCTTATCGACCACCTAATCTTCTAAGCATCATATCTGCGAAAATATTCATCAATTTTACCCAGTTTTAGTCTCATATGTGCAGAAAATTAAGCAGATCAGATTCCCATGTTTCGCACCGCGACTCCGATTCAATCCGCGTATATATCGACGAACAACGAATACAATGATTTTACATAAATTTGCACCTTTTATCTTTTGAAACCGACCACCCGCGATACACTAAGTTTACGGCCTATTCTTGTCGCAGTGGCGAAGTATTTTGACTCTTCCAAATCAATGCTAAATGATCATCTCACTACTTTGCGAGCTCCGGCACATTTGACGATTGACGACGGATATTTGTTCTAAAGCCGTTTCCTATCGGATTTCTTGGTTTTTCAGCGGGGTTTGGGTCTGGTCAATACAATTTTGATTAATTCTACTAAATTTTTACTTTTTGTTGCTTTTTTTTTCTTGTAAAATCAATTCTTACTGTTTCTATGGACACTGTGCCTACTCTCCCGCGCAGATTGGTGGAGGCTAGGATATGATATATCCAGAACTTGAGAGATGACATTGCACGGATGCCTTATGCGACAAGATGACTGACACAGCGAGGTAGATCTTGTTGTACTTGATCACTTTCCTAAAAGTGGAGTAAGGAAGTGGTTCCTAGATAATGCTGTGTAGACCGGGAAGGTCATATTTTCTCATCTTAGCGTATCCTGGATATTTTGGAAAGTAAGAGTCCATGCTCTGAGAGCTGCTACATGTAGGAATGCCCGATATTCAAAACGGTTGTGGTCTGGATTGGAAAGTTGACCGATAAGAAGCAATCTATCAAGATCTATCTGGATGGAAAGAGGCAAAATGTAGGTGAGAAGATACGTGATGTCTGACTGTTTCAACCTCAAAACATCTGTCAGAGGAACCTGCTTGATGAATCCCTAATCGTAATAGACCATAGGCCAAGGACCCTTATGCAGAACTATGGAGTGACTGTAGACTGTAGTTTCTTGTCCTTAGATTTTAAATAAACTTTTTGTGTAGAGGAGTCTGCTATTTCATTTCTTCTTGTTCCGCAATGTTCTAAGATCCACTCAAGATATGAAACTTGGAACTGCATCTAAGCCTTGTAGTAATAGTCAGAATTGCTGTGATAGAATAATAGGTTTGTCTTTCTGTTGCTGTGAGGGCAAAAGGGCAAAAATGCTATTTTTCCATTTGTCCCTCTTTGTCTAAATGTTTAGAAGCTTTATATATTATATAAATCTTCAATATTTTGGTGTCAAAAGAAAACATTTTGAGCCTACAATCCTATACAAAACTCTATATTTTTTGTTTTACTGCATTACATTTCGTAAACAAATATACACAATGAAAATAATAATGGTAAAAGTAATTAATCTCATCATTATTTGAAATTAAGTTCAATTCATTATGATGTCAGCAGCTCTGCGCTACAGGTTTTATCCCATGCATTAAAAGAGAAAAAAAAGGAATAAACATCGATGAGGAAGAGTCTAGTTTATTATCGAGACTAGCATGGTCGCCCACTTCTTTTCCATGCAAGAGGGCAGCTATATGTACACCATTTACATATATTGCATAAGATTTTACGTTGGGTATACTACATAGCTGACTTATGAGGTGTTTCAATCTCAACTTGCAACAATTGCAAGTCTATTTTTGGTCCCAGAATCAATCATAAGTTTTGAAATTAATTGTAAATTTGTGATTGATTGCTGATCTGATTTTTGAAACAAGCAGTGTAATTTGCTTTGCTGCAATCAAAATTAATCTGTCATTTGTAAACTTGCAACAGAATATGTACACTGGATTGCAAAATTCTCTTACAACACCCCCTTAGACATTCTGCAGCTCAGATGTTTTTGCCCAATTGGATAAAAAAAAATCATAATTTGATCAGGTTCAGGCAGACCAATGATGAGAGGAGTAAGGAGAAACGAATACTGCTTTACACTTTCCTTGGAAGTCTGGAACATTATTCCTTGATTCACTCCTGGTGTTTTCTATTACTTTCAGGCACAACATTTAGGACAGAAAGCCAGGATTCAGCCTTGCAATGAATCATCAGACTCAATTCAGCTGCATCAATTAATGGATCATAAGATATGATAACATGGCTGCTGGTAAACATCTTATCCTAGCCACTGTTATTGATGTTCTTCCTGGTCAGATGATATACCCAGCATGCGTTACCTGTTACACCAAACTTCACCTTCTTAGTGATTCAAATCAGTAAGTCTATCTCTCACTGTTGGATTCATTCAGTTATTTTCAGTTTCTATCTAGTCAGCCTTGAAATAAAAACTGATGTCCTTGATGGCACTGTAGTGAACTCCAGAATGTTTATTGTTTAAGTGATAACTTAATGTGTGTAATCATCATACAGCTTAAAGAGGAATGTTTCCAATCAAATGGATATGTATTTACATGACATATGGGATAGCCGCTCGAAAGTGATGTGATAAAACTTTCTTTGATGGATTTTTGTCAAACTTATCGGTAATGCTTTCTCATTTTTCTGCATTTTGATTTTTTTGTTGTAATCTATACCTCCATAGTGCACATCAAAGAAAGGATGCAGTATGTACAGGTCTTACTTTCTCAGTTGAAACTCTTTGAGGTTGGTCTATTCATTTCCCAACAAGCTTTTGATTCAATACAAATGAGTTGGCAGATGAAAAAAAGATTGTTTGGAAAAAAGATGAATTGGTAAAATACAGGTCCCAAATAGTCTAAACTTGCTTTACAACTAACCTGAAGCAATGGCAATACATTGAATACTCCCCGTCTGGTAAAGTCAGCTCTGTATTACAAAGATGCAGAATATTACTTAAAGTGACTATGTTGTTTTCTTGTAAATTGCATTCTAGCTGTCATATTGTTTATTCTGATCTATAGGTTGCAGTGTCAGAGGTGTGGAAAACTGTATGGGAGTGATCAGATTTACCAACGTTATCGTTTGACTTTAAGAGTAACCAGTCAGTCTGACTCTAGAGAGGTGACTGTGTTTGGATCATGCCTGGATCCTTTTATTGGGGTTAATGCTACAATATTAGCAAGGTAACAAAAATTTAAGTGTCTCAGTGCCATAGTACAACATATACATGTAGAACAAATAAGATTTGTGTAAGTGGAACTATTAAAGGTACATGTACCATATATTTTTTGTGTTGGCTTGATGTAGAGCAAGATGAGCCATTAGAGGAAATGAATGGGCGACTACCCCCCCCCCCCCCTCCATTATTTTTCAACTTGTGAAAAAGCGGAAAAAGAGGAGGGGTAAACTGAAGAAAGATAGAAAAGGGAGAACTCAGAAGAGTAAAAAAAAAAGGAGAGGTCTGGATTGTGTGGCTATACAGTGTGTATCCAAAAAAGTTTACACTCAAAATAATCCTGTAAAATTATCTATTTTTGATATCCTGAAGCATTTTCCACGTTAAAACATTGGTACAGATCTCTATAAGCAAATGATGATAGAACTATCGCGAAATCTTACCACTTGAATGAGCACTACTTTTGAAAAAGTTTTTGAAAAATGATTTGCACAGAACTCGGCAATACTATGTGAATAAATGTCAATGACAGTTATGAAGAACACATGGACTTTAGCTAGGGAGATTGATTTGAAGATATATTTTACCTTTTGAACTTATTTCCTTGCCCAAAACACTTCATAGAGCACCAATGCAACCCCCCCCCCCCCCCATAAACACACACCGAGGCAATCCTGAAAATATCTGCTTTACACAGAGTTGTGATTCTCCTGAAATGGCTTGGGCTTGATTTTCCTTCTGTTAATCATTGTCAAGCTTGGGAAAAGTGTGGAGATGGGCCTAGTGGAGATTCCCATTCCTGGTATCAAAGGTCAAGTCCAACCCAGAAAAATGTTGAATTGAATAAACAGAGAAAAACCAAACTAGCGTAACACTAAAAAAATTATCAAATCGGATGTAAAATAAGAAAGTTATGACATTTTAAAATTTCGCCTATTTTTCTTAAAACAGTGATATGCACAATCCAGTGACATGTAAATGAGACAGTCGATGATGTCCTTCGCTCACTATTTCTTTTGCTTTTTATTGTTTAAATTATACAATATTTCATTTTTTACAAATTTGACAATAAGGACCAACTTGACCGAACCATGTAGTATTAAACAATGCTAGTTCCACAATTTCATGGAGGAATTAATCATTGTTTCACTTGACAATGAGGGAAAAATTTGAATATTTCACATACTAAATTACAAAAAAAAACAGTGAGTGGATGACGTCATCAGTCTCCTCATTTACATACCAACTAGGATGTGCATATAACTGTTTTATGAAATTAAGCAAAAAATGTCATATCTTTCTTATTTTACATCTGATTTTGATGAACTTTCAGTATTATGCTTGTTGGATTTTTTTATTTTTATTCAAATCAACTTATGGTTGGGGTGGCCTTGTCTTTATACCTTCTTTCGAACAAATGCACACAGTACCCCGGGCATGGCCCGATAATGTTAAAGGGATTATTTCACCTTGTGAGCATTTTTTTTTGTGCCTTTTTTCCTTGACACAACATGAAAATGAGCATTTCTTCACACACTGATTTCTGTGAGCTTACCAAAAATAGACAATGTTCACTTAAATGTAACATTCTGTCAATTTTTTTTAATTTGATAGATGTGGCTTAAACCCAAGAATATATGTAAAAAAAAATATCACCATATTGTTTATTTTTTCAAGTCCCAGGACTGTTTCGAAGTATAAACTTTTTGTTGTTACACACTATATTCTCTAGATGTATATAACCCCTGCTATTTCAGATGAGAAAAAAATTATCTTTATGCCTTGCCACTATCTGGTGTAATGCCTGAAATGTGAAATATTATACAGTATGCAGGAGATGTAAAGATAAGGGATTATACCCTCTTTGAAGAAAATATTGCATCTATTTGATGGTCGAAATTGTAAGTATGATTAGGGGGTGTAAACTAAAAGTCTTGGTTAAGAACAAGCTGAGATAAAAGGGTAGATTTAAGTAAACCAGTCTGTTTTGCATTATTATTAAAATGTGTTTATCAGTGATTTAGTTATAATGGCTTGCCAAGAATCTAAAACCGCAGCATCTGCCATTCAATACAGACCACATGCTCACCCAATCTTCTATTTACACTGAGGTGGAAAAACAATTTTTTACTATTGCAAGTCATTACATGTTTGAAAAACAAATATGCTTTCTTTTTCAACTTTGATACTGAATACTGTACGCTTTTCAAATTTTCTGAAATTTCTCATGTATTCCTATCGTTGCTTCCAAAAAAGAATTTCCTTGTCACACAGAACTAGAAAATGAGAGGGAAAAGCATTTGACATTTTTGAAAATTCTGAATTGCTAACATTTTTCTTCCATGCAAGTTTGCCTGCTTTCAGCTCAAGATTTGTCTCTTTATATGGTTTATTTAGTCATGCAAGGTATTTACATAGTATTGTTTTAGACTGCTATTGTAATAAAAATCAAGCTATTGGATATTTGAATTGTGCACTGACTACTCCATGAATAGGTGTATAGGTGTGATTTATTACCAATTCATTAGTGACTCGTTATCGCTTGATGAGATTGATTCATCCAGGCAGTAGTACTTGATCTATAAATGTATGTATAGACCAATGGTCAAGCTGGTTTACAATTCTTTGCCAAGATTGTCATATAGTTTGTTTACATCTTTTGCAGCTACTTGGAGCATACGTTGCAAGTTCATGCAAGCTCCAATGATCTCCTCCATGATTCCATCATCAAAACACTCGTTGGGCATCCTTTCTACTTTGGTTTCAAGACATCCCCAGCTCAGAGGAATAATTTCACTGGTCCATCTCTAGCAGATATCATGGCAAGGGATCATGAAAGTTTGGTAGCAGTGCAGATGACCTCCCCTTTTCAACAGTGGAACTTTCCAACTGTTGTGCAGTATCTACAAAAGACTGTCGAGAGGTTAGGGCATGCTCCATGTGGAGAGTGTGGTATCTGTCGTGTAATACCAGTATCTCATCCTCGGCACCAACATGAAAGAGTGAAATATGATGATGCTGAAGATACCATTGAAAAGGGAGGGGTCAATGTAGAGGGTTTTGAAATAACCTGCTCACGATTAGATGCAACTTGTGATGAAACCACAAGTAGCAACACAACCTTACATTTAGGAGAAACAGTCTTTAGCTGTAGTATCCCGAGTTTTAGGCTAAGCTGTGATAAGAGCATGTCTACCACAGAGGAAAAAATTAGTAGTAGACTGTTAAATAGTTCTCATTATCAGAGAAACTTGTATCAGACCGATAGTAGTAGCACAAAATATCAAGAAGATTTCCCAAGGGAAATACACAAAGATGAATATACGCCGCCAATATACACTAGTGATGACATGGACCATCAAGAAATTAGTAAACATAACTTGCATAAGTTTAAGTCATTTAAAGAAGGTATTCCAGTTGTTGCAACTTCAAATCGGGCAGAGTGTGGCATGTGCATCAAAGGCAACCTTCTAGAAGAAGGTGGTAGAAATAAGGTCAATGGTTCGAATAGTTGTGCAGTCACTACAGATAATGGTGAGGATGAGTTTGTCACACACAATCTTGAAGAATGTCAGCAGGATGTCCTTGCAAATACCAATAAAGACAATGGTAGAAGCAAGGATACATTCCACCCAGTTGCTTCACGAGAAATTGGACTTGAGCTGGATGTTGTAGGAATCAACGATTCATCTATCATTCAAGAATGTGAAGAGTTCATGAACAAGTGGCTAGAGGAAAATAGTCTTGATAGATGGTCGTACAGGGAATCCATTGAGAATTCTAGTATAAATCTGAGAGGATCACCTAACTTGGACACCAATGCTCTCAAAGTAGAAGACTGTTGCAGGACAGAGGCCAGAGAGAATGATAAAGGCAGTAGCTTTCATGAGGTAGACCCTTCCAGGACGTGTATGAGCCAAGAATTTCTAGATGATCTGCCCTTCTCAGAAGCCCTGGATCAGTTCTTGTATGACATAGAGGACGAACAACCACAGTCAAGGGGAAGGGGATCCAGTAATAGCCAACACCTAGCTCACACAAAAGGCTTATTCAGTGGCACCATAAACAGTCATAAGGGGACTTCTTCAGCCTTAAAGAGTAAGAGGTCAAGTGAAGCAGGAAGAACAGAAGGAAGACCAAATGGGAGAACAGAAACAGGGGGAAATGCTACAGCCCAAACAAGTGGCTTGGTCAAATACCATACTGAAACTGATGTATGTTATGCAAAAGATTCTGAAATTATAGTAAATCCAGTGCATGATATCAAGTGCAATACAAATGAAGGAAATGAAAAGGAAGAGCAGAGAGAGTCACAGTCGATTAAAGAAGATAATGAAGATTTCAACAAAAGGAATAGGAATCATGGGACTGACTGTTATTGTGATGATGGCACTGTTCTTTCAGATTCTTCCAAGCAAAAGCAACAACCATCACCTCAGAAATCCAGAAGAAGGAAGCTTGATGAATGTATTTGTGAAAGTAGAGCACCTTCACATTCCTCCTTGCAAAGTGAACAATCATCTTGTGATTACAGCCAAAGTCCACTTCTCTTCTCCCAATCACAATCCCCCATCTTACTGCCAAAGCCATCAAAGTTCCTTCCATCACAGCAGCCTAGATCCCTAAATATTCATGGACTATGTGCTGATGATACTGAGAATATGGTGCCCATCCTCCACAGCACTACACCTCACTTAAGAAACAGATTTCATCATAGCAGAAAGAAACTGAACAAACCGAGTGATGGAAACCAACAGGGAACAGCTACAGATGACTCCTCTAACGATCAGCAAATACCAGATCAAGGCACTCCATGTCTTTTCTTCCAGATCACGGACGATCCGATTATTTCTTCTCGGCCCTCTCCGATCCCAACCACTGGAAACTTTCCGAAAGTGTTCCACAGCAGACAAAAAGCCACACCTCTTCGACAACTCTTCCTGCAGAGAGCACGCTCCTGGAAAATGTCCAGCACACCCATGACAAGTAAGAAGACCACCGCCAGAGAGAGTTCTTTTGAAAGCCCTTTGTCATCTGGTACCCCAAACCTCTTCTCACCCGAAACAAGTCTTGAAAACACATCATCTAATCTTGGTCAATTGAATCATTCAAAAGAGAGGGAAGAATCTATTCCCAATAGTTTTGAGTACACACCTGATCTTTTTTAGAAGCTAATTATGTGAATTTTGATGGTTGCAAATAAAGTGCATTTTCATGTCAAAGGACATTAAAGGAATGGTCCCGGCTGAAAGTATTTATCGCTAAATAAATAGAATAGAATTCACTGAGCAAAATGCCGAAAAATTTCATCAAATTCGATAGCAAATAACAAAGTTATTGAATTTTAAAGTTTAGCAATATTTTGTGAACACAGTAGTCATGAATATTCATTAGGTGGGCTGATGTCACATCTCCACTTGTTCTTTTGTATTTTATTATATGAAATTAGGTTCATTCAATTTTTTTCCTTCAAAAACTAGAAAAATTGGATTGACAACTGATTTAGTGCATTAGATATTTATTGCTGCAACTTATTTCATTATATGGGAGACATATTATTCACACAAGTATGAAATAATGAAAAATTATGATTTTATGTAATAACATACGAAAACGGAAAGTGGGGTTGTGACATCATCAGCCCACCTAATGAATATTCATGATGACTGTTTTCACAAAATATTGCTAAACTTTAAACTTCAATAACTTCATTATTTGTTTTCTGATTTTGATGAAATTTTCAGCATTTTGCTCAGTGAATTCGTCTCTATGTAGATATAAATATTTTCAACCCAGACCTACCCTTTGACTGTGAGCTAATACCATTTGCCAAATAAGAAAGCTAGACTTCGTTAAAAGAACTGTTGTAACTGAAGAAAGAAATTGATATGATATTTATCTTTGTTTACAAGTTAATAATATGTATCACAAAGTACTGTGATATGTATCACAGTATCACAAAGTACTAAATAATACATATTTAAGAAGGGATAAACCATACTTGCAGTTTGTGATTTTTGGGGGCTTGAGCCTTGTGTTGTCTTTCAAAATTAATATTTTGCTTATCAATACTGTTAATTTTCAGATCATTGTAATATAAGGCTCTCCAATCTGATAATATGGTGATTGATATTCATGTTAAAACAACCATTTATATGCATACAAAATTATTTTGTAAATAAATTTTTAATTTTGTGTTCTTTTTTTTTGTTTTATGAAACAATGAGATAATACCTATTGTGTAGGCTTATGAATATAATACTCAATACATTCTGATAATGTGAGAAAAGCAGTGGCACATATATCGGCCCTGCAAACTACACAAAGGAGTAACTCTTTTTTTTTTTAATAATACATTATATCATATAGGGAAATAAAACTCCTCTTTTTTCCAGATACTATGCACAGTCATCTATGGGAAATGTGCCGTGACTCCTATTTTTCAAATGAATCACTCACATTTTGTATGTTTACAGGTTAGAGGGCCCAACACATGCCAATCAAGGTTAGAGAAATACTAGCTGCCTGTATTGAACTTAGGGTGTGTAAATGCTTCCATCGCGAGGACAGAATCAGCGATTTGAAACGTTGATTCAAAATGCCGATCGTAAACGTGGTTCTGGGAGTGCTGTTTATGCTTAAAGGGGAATCCAACCCAAATAAAAACTTGTTTTTATAAGGAAAAGAAAAATCAGACAAGTTGATAGGTGAAAATTTGAACAATATTGGACAAACAAAAAGAAAGTTATGAATTTTTAAAAGTTGTAAATATTGGTAATCACTATACCCATGGAGACTTCAAATTGGCCGCATATGGGATGTCATAGTGATGTAAGGCAAGGACTACTCTTCCATGTGCTCCAATACATATTATGGCTAAAATGTCATTTTTCCCAAAAGTTTTATTTCAAATTATATTTTTCTTTCATGAGGACATACTACAATATACTACCTGGGTTATATTTAGATTACTGCCCCAGGGGAATGTGTACTTAGGAGAAAACCACAAATCCCTGATAATAAAGTACATGGCCTATGGGAAAGTTGTCCTTGCCCCTTGTCATAATTTACTTACACAGTTGCCAATTTGAAATCTACATAGGATTAGTGATCTCAATTTTAAAGCAGCTATAACTTTCTCATTGCTTGTCCGATTTCTTTCAAACTTTCACCATTCTGTTTAATTTATTTTTCTCCTTCCCAACACAACATTTTATGGCCAAGGCTGGATTCCCCTTTAACTTTTCAGAGCAAATCATGGTCTCAAGCTGGCTTCACATCGTAAAGCGAGGTCAAATTGGGGGCGCCTTTTTTCGAAAGTTTTTTTTCCGATTGTTGTTATTAAGTGGAGATAACATGGAGCAATACGACTGTATTTGCCCGCGGATTTTCATCTCACCGGAAGCATGTATCAAATGACGTCATTTAAACACGTTCACGATCAAGGTTCTGTTTATACTTCCCCAGAAAGCCTGATTCTGGTCAAAAAACGTTTACAAACGCACCTTTTTGTGAGTTTACGATTGGTGTTTTGAAACAGCATTTAAATGAAAGTAAGCATGGACGCAACCATGTTTTGGACTAATCACGTTTGGAAATGCTGATTCTGGCCTGAAAAGTGGAAGCATAAACACGGCCTTACATGTAGGTGGTCTATAGTGATGTGACATAACAAGAGATGTGTGGTTCATTAGCACAATTCAGCACTCAAATAGTTGAACATTACAGTACAGCTTTAATTTTCTTCCATGAAAAAGCCAAGTTAACATTAAGGACTGTATAATGTTAATGACATGTTGATATTGTGTGCGAGAAAGTTTTAGCATTACGGTACCTTATAATAGTCTTAGACCATGGTTTGTTAGTCCAGAAATGTGGGATTTCGTCTTTTTGAAAAACCTAGTTTAGGCACACTGGTGATGATACCAATGGGAGTTGTAAAGAAACATGTTCATGTATGTTTTTTTCTAATTGTAGCTGTTTCAATCATGTACATGTTCTATGTTCTTCAATGTTAAATAGGAAATTATATTCATATTTATGCATGTTTGTATTCTATAATCAACTTCAGTACTAATATATAGAACTTCAATGGATGGTGACATTGTATACTCGAACAAAGATGGCTATTTTTTTTAATGATAAATTATAAGGAGGGTGGAAAAGCTTTTGAAGAAAAAGGAATATCATTCCAATGGTAAATTGCCAATTTGTCCTCTGCCAACTCGTCCACTCACCACATGGTCTACCTTCATTTTCTAATCATGCAATTCCGTTCATCAACATTTCGTCTAATAACCATTTAATCCAATAATCATTTGGTTGAATCATCACTTCGTCTAATCACCAGTTCGTCTATTACCGTTTGGTCTAATAACCAGTTGGTCTAATACCCATATTCTTTTCATTCATTTTGTACAATTAGCACTTTAGTTTAAATAGACCAAATGATAAATGGACGAAATGGCTTTTGGACCAATTGGTTAGACGGAATGGCAGACTAAATGAAAGTTGACCATGTGGTGAGTGGATGAACTTGATGGTAGACCAAATGAAAGAAGACAAGTTGGGAATGGGACGAATTGGCATTAGATGAATTGGAAATAAACCATTCCAATGACCAAAAATTTTAATTGAAGAAATACAAATTTTCTTTGATATAAAGCAGTGTATGAAGACTAAGCAGCCTTTTTGTCCTTGTCTGTTACTCTACATCTGCAAATCTATTTCTGAAAAGAACTTCATCATTGGGAAATTAAATTGCAGAGAACAATCCAGGAAATGTTCAATATTAAAACCTTCGAAGTTTGTTTTTCCATTTTATTTTAAAGGACAAGTCCATACTAATGGCAAGTTGGTTTTTATAGAAATGGATGTTTTCTATAAATTAATAACATTCTGTATTGTACAACGCCTACTTAGCTTGTTGTACGCGATCAAATGGGAGGCTGAATGTCACACATTCGTACCGTTGCACACAAGACGTACCATCCAAAATGTACCATTGCACGGCTTTAGGAGGTGACGTCACAATGCGATTTCACTGAATAAGGTGACAATGCGCGTACAGCCCGCTGGCTAAATGCGCAATGCTGTCCAAGATCATGTGCGCTTGTGGGATTTTGCTTTTCGCTTTCAATATTTTTGCTCCCTTTTCATAGATTACTGGAGGGAAAAACTCTTGTTTTTTCATATCGCTAGATTCAGAGGCGTTGTACAACACAAATAGCGAATATTCTTATTCTTGCAATGGTGCGAGATTTCGCATTCGGTGAAAGAAAGAAACGCTCTATTCAACTCGGCTAACGCCTCGTTGAATAGAGCATCTTTCTTTCACCTCATGCGAAATCTCGCACCATCGCACTCATGCCTATTCGCTATTTGTATGTTTAATAAGAAAATGATATACCAGTACATGTAGTGTGTATTCTATAGTAATTATATAGGTAGAACTACAATGGATGGTGATACCTATGACTGAGATATTTGTTTTATGATACGTTTGTAGATCAAGGAATATCACTCCAATGACTAGAAATTTTATTTAAAAAAGAGAAGACTGCTTTTTTGTTGTCTTTGGCTGGTACTGTGCAATGTGTGCATTATGTGTGATTGTCTGATATCATTGTCTTACAAATGAAGAACTCCTCGTTACCATCATTAGAACATTAAAATGCAGAGAACATGACAGGAAATGCTCAATATTTAGAATTAATATATTCAAATGGGAAATCCACAATAACGGCAAGTTGGTTTTACAAGGAAAATAAGTAAAAAAAAATCATTAATGGAGGTTTGGCAAAATATCAACAAGATTGTTATATATTTTCATTTTTATGTATCTTTAATTCTGTGATGATGGTATGAGATGAAGTTTGTGACCATGGATTTCTCTTTAACTCAAGACAAAATATTAAAGAGATAATTTCATTTACATGTACTACTTTCTGTCAGAAAAGCTTCTGTTTTCTTTTTGTTTGGAGAAGGAGCACCCTCTGTTATCAGGATTTGTGAAAAAATGCAACATTATAAAGGAATCCATTCTTGGTCATTAAGAGTTGTGTGGGAAAGAAGAAAAGTAAGTATAACAGAATAGTGAAAGTTTGAAAGAAATCAGACAAGCAGTAATAAAGTTATTCTTTATTAAATGTCAAGTCCACCTCGAAAAACATTGATTTAGATCAAAAGAGAAAAATCAGACAAGAAAAATGCTCAAAATTTTATCAAAATTGCATGTAAAATAAGAAAGTTATGACATTTAAAGTTTCGCTATTTTTCACAAAATGGTTAAATGCACAATTTAGTCCCATGCAAATGAAACGATGACGTCCCTCACTCAGTATTTTTTGTTTTTTATTGTTTGAATTATACAACATTTCAATTTTTACAGATTTGACAATAAGGACCAACTTAACTGAACCATTATATGTTAAACAATAGTAATTCCACATTTTCGGGGAGAAAAAAAATTGGTTTCACAGGACGATGAGAAAATTAGAATATATCATATTTTATATAGTAAAATACAAGAGAAATAGTGATGTCATCAGTTCCCTCATTTGCATACCGAAAAGGATGTGCACATAAACTGTTTTGTGAAATTAAGCGAAACTTAGAATATCATTACTTTTTTTTTACATCCGATTTGATGAAATTTTCAGTGTTTTGTTTGTTAGATTTCTCTTTTTATTCAAATCAACTCTTTGTTGGGATGGACTTGTCCTTTAAAAGTAGTGATCCCTAAGACTATTCATATTGGCAACTGGTATGACAAGGTGCAAGCACACCATTCCCATAGGCCATGTACTTAATTACCAGGATTTTGTGGTTTTCTCCCAAGTACCATTATTACCCTGGGGCAGTAATCTTAATATATTAGGTGATTTTTTTTTTCAAAATGACACTTCAGCCATTATTTGTATTGGTGTACATGGAAGAGTGGCCCTTGCCTTACATCACTATAACATCAGACAACCAAGTCTACATTGGTAAAGTGATAACAATTTATACAACTTTTAAAAAAAATCCAAAACTTTCTCATTGTGTGTTCACCTACAAACTATTTTTCCTTTTATTCTAAAAACTTTTTAGTTGGGATGGATTTCCCTGTAGCATTATACACATGTAAGAACCCTATTCCCTATTTCGACACCTAAACCAACAATTTTTAAGATCTCTGATTAAAGAATAAAGCAGTTTTTGTTATTTTAATTTGTTTTAGTGTTGCAAACTATCAGAATTACCTCTAAATATCACATAAATCTGTTCAAATTAGGCAACACTAGACTTGAAAGAGGTATTAATAGTACATGCTGTGCACAGTCAAGGTGTTGCTTCATAAAGCTGTATTCAAGTTATGTTGGTGGTGACCTGTTAAATCAGATTCTCATTCGTTTAGATTCCCATCAACTGAAATCTTGTCTTAATTTGATAAGGGGTATCAAAAATTAATTCAAAGATAAAAAATTGGGTATCTGATACCAGTAAACTTGCACCAGGAGGTTGTCTTAAAGATGTCTTCTTGTGCTACATGACTTTATTTTAGCCCCATTTATGTTTTGATTTGTATAACCTAATTCAAAATTTGACATTGGACTCGGTATGCAGGAGTTGGTGAACAATAATTTGGATCTACAATTGATGTCAGAATGTCATTGAATAAAAAGAATAAGAATCTAATTTGTCAAGAGAAGATGGCTCTCAACATTCAACAACTTAATGAAACACCATCAAGGTCTACCGAAGTACTTTGACTTCGGCAATAATTACAATTAGAGAAAATAGACTTCTGTATAATATAACTTATTAAGTGTATATCAAACAAATTTTAAAAAGGAACACGATTCTCGATTCAAAAGACACAAAACAAGTTTACTCAGTTACTTTTATGTACATGTATTTTTCAAAGATATTTTTTTCCAATTATTATTACAAAGTTTTCATAAAGCTTTCATTTCATGATCCAATGAAGTGGATTATACAAACTCATTGGCATATCTATACACAGTGAAAACTTATACAAAGATAAACTCAGGTTCATGTAGAACTCATTTTGTACAGTTGCACAGCCTCATTCAGGCATGGTGGTAGCTCAGTAAAATTTTTAGTCAAGGCATTGTAAGATAAGTTGATAAACTGACATACGGTTTAACTCAAAGAAATTATTATTTTTCAAAGAGAAAGTGATTTGTCTGCAGTGAGGCAACTAGAGTTCCTATGCGTTATGATGTCTTGTATCTCACTGCCTCTGCTCACACAAAATTATTATTACTGTTCAAGTAGACAGATGCCTCTTGTCTTTTGGCACTCCACTCTTTGCAATTCTCCACCAAGTTGTTAAATGAGTTCCCAGTAAGGTTCAAAAGCCTATGCAGTATGTCTTGCAATTGAGTCTTGAAACTCTTTCTGGAATGCTCCAGAGGGTGTGGAGAAAGTGCAACATTGTGTTCGGGCATGTCGGGATTGTATGACGGGGGGTAATAATCTACGATATCTGTAAAGCACATATTCAGATGTATTTGAAAACATCTGAAAAGCTTTATGTGCTTAAAAGCACTCTATAAAAGTGAAATGATGTTCTTAATTTTACTTTGCAACCCAACTTCTGACCAGGGGCCCATAATACAAATCTTAGCAGTCATTGGCGAAGAATATCTTTACAATTGACTACAATGTACCGTACAAATCAAGCATTAAAATCAAGTGTATGATCAATCGCTAACCTTTGTGTTACGGGAACCCGGAGATGGTTGTATAACCCATGTAATATTGTTTCTAGCCCAATTTCACAAAAATTTACCATTTACAGTTGGTAATTACAGTGTACCATGGTAACCTAGGTCAGTGCTTCTAAAACTCTAGATGCCCACTCTAGGTTTTTATCCTACACTGCAGTATTCTAAATAGAGAAAAATTATGATAAAAGTAGCAGACTATAAAGAAAACAGAACAAATGGATGGTGATGCTCTGATTCATAACACGACCTCCAGGGGACCCTAACACAAAGCTTATTAATCAATCATAATACTAATAATAATGGTGCCTACTTATATAGCGTGCAGGTTCCCCTTTCGGTGCTCATGGCGCTTTAAAAAGGCACTGCTATTATTACCCCGGCTAAGCTAGGCAACCGATTCAGGCGCACACAGCTTTTTTTAGGAATTACTTCTGCCGGTACTTATTTCGAGTGCAGCACACAGTGGATGAATTTCTTGCTGAAGGAAATTACGCCATGGATGGGACTTGAACCCACGACCCTCTGTTTCAAAGTCCGGAGACTAATCCACTGGGCCACAACGCTCCACTATCATGAAAATCAAGCGTACAAGGCCCAGACATACCCTCATTCCTCAGTATTTTCATACTGAAATTTCCTTACCATGTGATTATAAAAATTGTTCACTTTTACCTTGGGGTAAAATTGAATTGCAATTGATATGACAACAGTTGAGTTGAATCAAAGATATACGACAAAACATCAGATACATTTTTTTTTCTAATTGGATATTACTTTGGCTGACCCTGCAGCCAACCTGAGAAAGCTCTTATGCCCAACGGAGCACTGTGAACTATTGGTTGTGAAGCATTGACTGAACTACATCAACAGTTAATCAAAAACACTTTACAGCTACTTAAAGTGACTACGTGGAATGCTAAGGTACATGTAGACCCCAATCTTGAATAAAAAATTGAAAAAAAATAAAGTAAAATAAATACCCCATGAATGCATGACTATCCACTTGATTTTATACAATATTTGTATGTAACACATAGTATAACACGTTTATGAGATGGTATCGCATGGCTTCATCATGAACTTTTAAATTGCTTTAACAAAATAGACATTGATTTATGACTTGAACCCACTGTGGAAAAGACTTCCTTGTAGGAAATTAATCAAAAGTGAACCTTTAATATAATACCTGCACAAGCTTGCTAGCCCTATTACAGATAAGGTGTTGGAAAATGGGAGGTCAATTTTCCAGAATGCTACGCAATTCAGCACCCATACCGATATCACACATCAGCAAACAATTAATGCTTTATGCAGAGATGGTGTCAACAGCTCGCTCAAATTTTAATCATGAACTGGCACCTATAACTGCATCATATATTTTGTCCAGAATAATCTCCTGATGAACATACTAGACCATGATATAGGAAGTTCTGTTTCAAAAAGAAAATATGGTGTAGCAATCCCATGAAGGCTCTACATTGAAGCACCTGACTAAATTTGAAACAAGCATAACATATTTTCATTGGTAAAGGAATCAAAAGTGCCAATGCATAACATTCATGTGGCTTGTGTTGCCTTCTGTACAATAAGTTGCAGCATGTAAAATTATTGAGCTTTTGATTTATGTGTTCACTAGTGGACTACCACTTTTGAAGCAGTGGACATCAACAAACTCATCGCTTGTAGCAGATTTCTTGAACCTGTTCATCCTTGTTTTGCTAGTCACCCACAGACTGTGACATGTCTATGAATAAGCACTATACGAAACACCACATTATACATGTAAGTCACAAAGTGTTCTCAATTGGCTTGATTCTGCAAGCAGGGAGTCTGTGATTTCCTTTCATTCAAAATTATAGAAGATTAATTCCCCAAGTAACCACATTATATTCATGCAGCATATAATCACATGTACAGTCACTTGCACCAAATTCGGTGTCGGCCTTGCTTCAGTTCAGCCATGAAAGCATGCATACAGATGACATCAATGAGCTATTAAATGTGCATGGTCATGTGAAACCCCCCACAAATATACCACTGTATGCTTTGTCAACTGCTTCAAAAAATTACCCAATACATTGCAGTCCACTAGAAAGCTTGCAAATTGATAGCTTACAAACAGTTCCTCACGAGCTGCATCTCTTGTCAACCTCCATCTAGTCATATTAAACATAAGAGTGGTCCACTGCAGTTTAGATATTCAAGAGTCCATTGTAATTTGAGTCAATATTGATGTATGATCAACTGGTTGCTTCTTCCAACCCTCTCTCAATGAGTTTTAAATCTTCCAAGTCTTCTTTGATGATACCCACAAGATGGCTGATACCTTCTTGTTGTTGTTTCAGATGCTGAGGATTCAAAGATAGACAAATATACAATTAGAGATCATATGAAAGTCTGAATATGTGCATAGAATCATGTGTGTACACCCTACTATACACATAAAAACAATTCAAATATATGGGCTAAAAATAGGCTTCAATATGACTTCAGGTTTGTGTATCAGATTTGGCATTCCTCAATGAGAGGGATGAAGAATTATTAAAATCAAAATAGTGTTGATAACTCATAAAATTTAACACATTTGTATCTTTATTTTATAAAATGATGGAACTATTAGTAATTTCTATTCAAGAAAATGGATGTGGAACACAAAACATGGGAAATCACACTAAACAATATTATTAGATCAGTCCTTGCTGTACACAAAAATCAATGTACTTGGTTTATATGAATTCACTTGGGACTACAAGCAGTTAATCTACACTACAGTTGGTCTAATATCCATTTAGTATAACTGCCATTCAGTCTAATGCCATGAGTTCCCATTCATCTACTTATCATTATGAGCTTTGTAGATGACAAAATGAGTGTAGAGTAACTAGAAATTACACAAAATGGTGCATGAACTAACTGGCAATTAGACTGAATACAGTTTGTAGACGAAATAGATAGTAGACAAAGTGGTTGTAGGTGAATTCAGACTAAACCATGTGGGATGATACTAAAGAGAGAGTAGACCAAGTGTGTGTAATACAATCAACAATCTACTTCTGTACTATTACCTCCAAAATATCATAATTGACTGAGACAAAAAGCTCCCCATCTCACATAATTGCTACTCTGCACGATAATTTTTTTCTTTTAAGATCTCAGTCAGTCTTTCACTACATTTTTTTTTTAAACAGTGGTTGGTTAATCTTCAACAAGACAGCTGAATTAAGTTCTACACAAAAAATAGACCCTTCAGCATTTCAAATGTTGTTGACTACATTTTGGTTGACTACATTTTGGTTGACCAATCTCTCAGGATAAATGCGTATAAGTGACATCACAGTAAGAACCCATTAATAACACTATAAAGCGTGCATGTAACATGAAAAATACTTTGAGAGTATTGTAAACTCACCTGTCTAATTTCATACTGGAGATCAGAATCAATAGAATACTGCTCACTATTACGACTGAATGGAAGGTGACTCTGCAAACGGATCTGGGATAACATCTCATTCAGACGAGCCTGAAACAAAACGAGATGATCTTTGAATGTATTCATGGTGGAGAGATAATATATAAAAGGTTTTGCACAATATCATATGACTGTTTGTAATCTTTTGTAATTAGTTGTTCCTAACTGTAATACTCCTGGGGGGGCATAATGCCTCCCCCCAACAAGAAAGTTGAAAAACAATAAAATACATAAGAAATAATTACCTCAACATCTTTTTCTTTCAGAAATTGATGAGGGGGTTATGAAAGACATTTGTACCAAAAATTGCTATTCAAGAAGTTTTATTTCCTTTAAAAATACCAAATTGTATGATTTCTCACATAAATAAGCATAAATTAATGAATTAGAAAAAATAAAAGGACTTTCATAAATTTAGCTTTGAATTACCCTTGGAGTATTAGGGTTAAAAGGGTTTTATGACATCTGCTCCAGAGACAATTGCTCCGCTCTAAATTCCACACACTAATCAAATGACCAACTTTAACCCTGGGTTTAACCCTAAATAGACAGGGCTATTTTGACGCCTAGAAAGACAGGAGGAAGGGGCTGATTCAGCTCCCCCTTAAAGCGACCTTACATTCACAAATCATGGGCAAATTGAATCAATACGAAATTTGCAAAAGGCCAATTGACTTGCATGATATAATCCGTCCGTCATGAGAGCCTGTCGGACTAATGCGATAAAAGTTCGGACAAAAGCACAAATTTAACCGATGCAGTGATCATATTTACTTTTTGATTGCTAAAACAAAACAAATATCCTTTGTAAAGACATGTTTCAAAATGGAAACTTGCAGTATACTTCTGGTTGGTTAGTCTACTAAATATCGCTCTCCTATTAGACCTCCCAGACATGCCAGCGTCTATTACACAACAGGTATGCAGTCTGAAAGCAGGCCTTGTAAATTGCTCTTTCATATCATAAGCCGTTTTCTCGAGCGAAACTTGAAATAGGGCAATAAATCCTAGCACTTGGAACAGACTATCATTATATAGTGACAGACTTGAATCCCTGATTTCCCCACGATTTTTCAATGGTAGGTCGCTGTAAGGTCTTGGTCGTCGATTGCGCAATTGCGATGAAAATTGGCATGTGCATTACCCATGGCATGATCTACAAAATTATGAGATCAAATTCTGTGAAAAATCTCACTGCTAATTAATTATGCTTATTTATGTGTAAAATCAAGTATGTCTAACTAAATAATGTCCCTAAAATGCTAATTTTTGGTTCAGACTCTTTATAGGAATCTGATCAAATGAACTTTATTTTCTTAGGTATTTCACTGTTTTCTAAATTTCTTATGTATTTCTTTGTTTTTTACTTTTTTATTTTTATGGTTTTTCAATGGACATCGTCAGGGACTTTATTTTGAACATAAACAAAATGAATTAAATTGATTTAATCAGTAAAAGTAAAAATAATTATCAATTCATAAATTATGGATAAAAACACTATTTGCATTAGATTTGTACACAAATTCACGTCTTTGAGTAATTTTGAACAATCATGGCAGTCAGAGTGAGCTTAAAACAAATGCTACAGCTCGTCTGATATTATTTCATGGTTCCAAGATTAATTCTGACTAATATCTCAATTAGAATATGCCACATTACTCATGTGAAAGCCAGAATATGACTATACATCATTTTGCTAAACCTCCTGGCAAGCCCTGAACATCTTATGTTTCATATCACATAAAATACTTATGGATATAGACATGTTTCAAGAAAACAAAAAAGGTAATGAAAGAAAAAAATCTATACTGAATAAAGATTCTACAGCTTACAATATTGAAAAAAAAATCTTGCTACATGTTACTCGATTAAAACTTCCAAGATGAAATGATAAAATGATCTGTCATACATATTTTGTAACCTACCTTCATCTGGGTTGGTGCATTTAACTCTGCCATCAGTCCCTCAAGCTGTGTTCTAAGATGCTCCTCCTCTAACTGAATGGACACTCCTTGTTTTCTCTGGACCTCCTGTCGAGCCATGACCTGATAATCAGTGGTAAACAGAAATGAGGATCTGGCATTTATCATCTACTCCCTTTTCTATTCCCGATTCTATTTCCTTATCAGCATTTTCCCATCTCCTAAAAATTAGAACTTTACTCTGCAAGGTTTATAAAATCAACTCAAAGTGTTTTGCTGTTTCAAAAAAATCTAATTTCCAGTTATGAAACCCTTTAATCCTGTTTCAAATTGAGTTAATAGGGAAATACTGTTTTGTCACTTAAAAAATTGTACACAGCAAGAACATATAGAAAACAACGATAAATTCAATTAATTTAACATGAAAAGTAAAGAACAAAAAAAATTTCCATTTTGAGTTAATGATAAATGGAAAATCACTGTACTAGTGCTCCAGAGCACTTATAAAACATTTTGGAATCAATTGTGTTGCAACTTAGCCCTCATCTGGAAGATGCACTGATTTACATTAATTCTCAGGGGAGCAGGTCTTAATATCAGAAGGAGTAAAAACAAATCATTTCAATTCCACTTCTGCCATAAAACTCTTAAAATAACAGGTAGTTTATCTCTGATGCTACTTCATTCCATTGTCATAGGCTTATTTGTTGTATTAATGAGGGTAAAACAAGAAGAAAAATTTGCGTTTTCCATAGTTTACACATCGACACACTCAACAAAACACTTGCCCATGGTTTGATGGGCATAAACTCGGCTCAGTCTGATAATGTAATCTACTATCAACATGTTCTTCCTCCTCTACTTCTTGTTGATCATCATCTGAATTCCATTTATACCTACCTGTAAAACTCTATGTGATAATTCTAGATGTCTTCTCTTATTCTCTGCTATCCTCGCCTGCAATGTGTCCTGCTGCTCTTGCAATTTTTCCAAGTCTTTGCTTACAAGCTATCAACAAATAAATAAATCAAAGAACAAATATATCAATCATTTAGTCTGCTTGAGGAAGCATCTCTAGAAAATGGTACGTGGAACGCCCCTAGCATGTTTCATTGTCCATTTAAATGTACACAGGAGCATTGCCTTTGTAACATTGAAATATCAAACATTGCCTCTTTTTTTTTAATTTACCCTTTGAATACATTCCAGGATTTTCAAAGGGGGGGGGGACATTTTGCAATATTTGAAAAGCAAAAAAAAGGCCCTCAATTGCATATGCATAACATATTCCCATAAAATATGTTTTTGGTGTCTCTTAAAAGGGGGGGGGGGCACAGGCCAGATTACCTGGATACAGACCTGCCAACCTTTGGGAATGAAAAACTGTATTCTGTGATTAAAAAAAAACTGTATTTTTCCCCCTAACAGTGTATTTTATGATAAAATTCTTGGCGCACTCGCTCATCGCAGTGCTCAAGCTGCATGCAAGCTAAATGCCCACTGCTATTGCAGATGAAAAAAAAACATTGAAACACCCTGGTTTTAACAAAATGATTGAAAAAAAAACAAGTTACCTGAAATTACATTGATCTAATAACCATACTTGTGTATGCTTTATGAAATAGAGACATATAGAGGTGATTTTTCTCAATAAATTACGATTTTGTAAAAAAAAATCAGATTTTTTTTTTACAAAAATCATATTTTTAAATAAAAAATGTACTGCCATATTTTGGTTGAAAAACGTACTAAATACGCCTAAAGCATACTGGTTGGCAGATTACCAGGATATGCCACTGTACAGTGCAATAATCTAAGACCACGAAAATGAAAGAAATTAGAGAATCGGGGTAATGCCAGAGCTGCCAACCTGAACAAGAACATTTCAGTATTTTTAAAGCTGAAAATCAGTATTTCGGCAAGGAAATCAGTATTTTCAAAGAAATACCATAGGACAACACATAAAACTGAAACTTGAGAAATCATTATTTTGCATGAAACCATCAGTATTCTTCTCATTTTTCAGTACTAAATACTGAAAATCCGTACTACTTGGCAGCTCTGTAATGCCCCTCTTATGATGTCACATAATTCAATCATTTTCAAGACAATGATAAAACTTAATTATTAAAATACCTCTAGTGGTATCTCAGCAAACCACAGCAACATCAAACAAGAGTCAAAACAATGTTTTGATAGCAGTTGCTATTAATCCTCCCTGTACACCTCATATTAAAATAAGTTAAGTTACATTAAAATGTAGCATGACCCAAGAAAAGGAAACTGTTTGTTAATTTTTTTTGTCTCAATGCCCAATTTCTAAAATACAAAACTTGACAATATTGATAAAAATTAATGATGCAATCTTACAAATATCAATCTCTTAGTTTTTCCAAACAATTCAAATACTAAATGAATTTATCAATTATACAGAGTGTAAAGTCTGTGGAAGGACAGTCATTGTCAACTTGTTTTTAAAGCATACTTACATCCAGTCTTGCTTGATGCTGTTGTGTCTCTTGCTGCTGATATTCTAATCTTGTCTTGATTACATCAAATCCAACAAGTGGGACTGGGATCAGCCTAGAATTCGAATATGCACATAAGAATTAGAAAAATATTACAAACTAAATGAGTTACTTATTCACGACATATCCACATCCATCACTGTTTAAAGCACATGCCTAATACACTTTCGTAAAAATTACATCTGCATTTTGCTGATCACAATTTTAGAAATCAATTTGAAAATTTTCTTACAATATAACAGAATTCGACAAAAATGTACATTAATGTTGTAACCCGCAAGTGAAAACCCGAACCGTACCATCCCGTATAATCCAATAATTTGCAAGCAGGACCCGCTGACCCGTCAGGTTTTAACCCACAAGTCAATTTATCTTTGAAAAATGAAAAATATTATTTCTACAATCCCCATACTATACAGGCTCAATTCAGGAAAATATATGCCAACTAATAACCTAGCCTAGAGTGAATTTACTTACAATTTGCAAAAACGCCTCTATAACGTTTACTTTCTCAATATCTATTCTATCTATCACGCATTTGTCATAACACGAAGCCTGGCCAAGACCTGTACACAATTACAAGTATGTATTAAGCTATAGCAAGAAAGGGAGTTAATGCTTTATTCTCAACTATACTCTTCTTTAAGAATAAATTTTCAGCAAAAGACTCATGGAAGATATATGAGGAGAAAGACATTATCAACAATGCCTCAATGTCTCTAATTATGACAATTTTTTGTGGAAAATATCAGAATTTTCCTTAGCTTTTTATTTTATACTGTAACTTACCTATCTGGATCAGGATTATCAAGCTGAGCTTGCCTCCATAGTCTTGGGTCATAACCTAAAAGGAAAAAAAAATAACATTGAAATTAAGTTTCTAATTTAAATGCCCCCATCCCCTCCCCCAAAAAATAACTCTCACTGCAATTTATTTCTTAAAATGCATTGTCAGGATGATACAACATCTCCTTTGTGAGACCCAAATCCATTTTTTTCTTATTTGCACTGTTAAGGCCATCGCACATTTTACGACCCGACCGGTAGCCGACTGGCTTGCGACTGGGTGAGGGGAGAGGTGACGTCAAAGCACTTGTCAGCTTCACAGTCGCAGACCGGTCAGAGACAAGTCGCAAGGAAAATCAGAAGGATTTGACATGTTGAATCCTTATGACTGGATCGCAAGCTCAATCCAACCTCCAGCCAATCAGACAGCAGAGTTGCATAACGCGTATTATGATAAACAATGCGCATACGCAGTAGTAAGCGCAATTTCTCAGATGCTATGCCAAAAAGCAAAAAGCGCATGCGTGAGTCGCAGATCGGACCGCAAGGTGTGCGGTGTCGAGGCTTATGACTGCCTTGCGATTCATCTCCCCTCACTCAGTCGCAAGCCAGTCGCCAACCAGTCGGGTCGTAAGGTGTGCGGTAGCCTTTAAGATCACAAAAGTAGAGCCAGCTATTTATTGAAAATATAAGACAGAGCAAAAGATGCATTCAAAAATCATTGAAGAATTGTAATTTTAATAGCAGATTATTATTATTTTGTTCACATACGTCTCATTCTTCTTCAAACCATTCTCTCAGTCTGTCATTGTTATTCACTCATTCCCTCATGCCTCATTATTTCAACTGATGTTTCATCTCCGTTCCCAAGCACACTTTCATCATGTCTCGATCCCCCAGACCATTTGTGTAAACATTGACATTACTGTTTTGCCCCCTTGATGAACAACTCCTAGTTCATCTCCATTCGTTAATTCTTCCTCAGAATATTATGTACAGTGAATGATATATTGTAGTTTAGTATAGAGAATAAAGTCAGTTGTGATTGTGACTCCAAGCCAAGCAGTCATGGCCATTTCTTGAGTAGAGATCGAGACAGAGTATGAGTTCAAGTGTGTCTTAGAGTCAGAATACACAGACACAAAAATGCAAATCGGCTATTATGTGTATCTGAAAAAAAGGAAACCTCTACTCATTGATTTAAAGCAAAACCTCTTGATTTCATGCATAAACTTCACACATAAATTAGCATTAAAATGGCTCATATAATTTCCACGATGCAATTTTGTAGATTTTGCCATGTGTGCAAAAATTTGAAACTAAATGCTTAACCAGTGGTGAAGGAGTCCTTACTGAACCTATCAAATCACTTGCCTTGGCTGCATGTCAAAGGTCTCATGACCAACATTTGTTGAACTTACCTAGAGGAGGATTCTGGAGGTAGTTCTCTAACTGAGTCTGTGTCAATGCTTGTCTTGGTTGCATGTGAACAACCCCCAAACTACCAAGCTGTTGCTTGATCTTAGCGTTGTTCAAGAAGGCAAAGGTTTCTGTTGATGGGATGCGTTTGGTAGCACCAGTAGGAAGACGTTCCAAGATGTAGATTACTACCTCCGATCTACAATGAACAAGAACAAGTACAACGTGAAGAAAAGGCAAAAATTAACTTGGAAGATGTAAATAACACAGGTTTGCATAATCTGATCTAAAAAAAATGCTATGACCAGGGCAATATACAACTTATGGTAGGTCAACTTGAGCAAATGTTACTTACTCATACTATGTACACTTTTAATCATCTAGGATATATATATATTCTACGTGACATCTTGTGGATGAAAATACATTTTAAAGGAGAATGAAACATTTGGAATAAGATAGCTTGTGTGAAAACAGAAAAATCAAAGAAACAGATCAAAGAAAGTTTGAAAAAAATCGGACAAATAATGAGAAAGTTATGAGCATTTGAATATTGTGATCACCAATGCTATGGACAACTCTCCCCATTACTTTAGTATATATTTCACTTGACTTGCCTCTTTCATCACATCTGTCAGTAGATCATGTGTTCTTTATTTAGGAGGGCATGTAATACAGATTTTCAAAGAATACATCATGGATGAAGAGTTTGTATCGCCATAAGAAAAAGCAAAAAGAGACATTTTGAGGGTATTTTGTAGTCCATCAAAGAGAAAGTTGTTCACATGTGACATCACACATCCTTGTCGCATTGACAATGGGAGGATCTCCATAGAATTAGCGATTGCAATATTCAAATGCTTATAACTTTCTCATTATTTGTCCGATTTTTCTCAAACTTTCGATGATCTGTTTCTTTAATTTTTCTGTTTTCACACAAGCCTACTTGTTCCAAAGGTTTCATTCCCCTTTAAGTAGGCTTGAATAGGCCTTTTTTTTAAACTCAGGTTAATTTGAATCAACTCCACCCTTTGTTGCCACTTCACAGTCCACTGTACATTCTTCTTTTCCTTTTTTTCACCAGTGCAGCTGTGTTTCAGGCTATTTCACTTTTTTGCCTACTAAACCTAATAAAAATCTGGGTTTTTTCAAAGCATATTCCTTCTGTTGTAAGAATGAGTACAAAGTTGAAAATGTAAGCTATAAACGTGCTTGTGACAGTGCTACATGCACAAAGCTCTTAACATCTCTAAGTAAGAATGATCAAAGGGTCATTCCATGCCAATTCACCCAATGAATGTGCAATTTTGCACCCGACCCTCTCAGAATTCATTGTAATTTGGTATACATAAAATTCAACATGGCCCAAGCACAAAACAAAAAAAATTAGTCCAATTGGTCAGTCGGTTCTCGCGCTACGGCCTGCCCTTTTCTCCTTGTTTTGACAAAAATGGGCGTGACCTTCAACTTTCAATGGCCACTGCGTCGTTATGTGTTGACCAATTTTCATGAAACTGGTACCATTTAATAGGAAATTCAGAGAGGAATCCAAAACATGCATCAAATAAGGTATTGGAGCAATTTATAAGGTCATGACCTTTGACCTTAACTTTGACCTTGAGTTTGACCCCCAGACAAATAATTTTTAAACTTGATTTTCGTGTATGTTAATTATTGGTATGATATTGACAAAATATGTTAAAATCAATGATGATATTTTATTTCTTCACCTTTAAAAACTCTTCCAAAGATACCATGAAATTTCACTCTAGTCCCACACACTGATATTCATGTTAGTAAAGTGTTTACCAGTTACATGATTTCTTCCAATCTTAAGTTACAGTATGCAAACACATGAAAAGAAATTAAGCTTAATCAGTTCACAAATGAAAGATAAAACATTTATGCTCATGAATAGGTATCTGTTTAGGCATTTTAATGTTCAGCAATATAAATCATATAAATCATATTATATCGGGAGGAGAGACTCAGTTATATCGGGAGGAGAGACCTGCGGGTCACAGTGATTCAGTTCGCTTTTCGCCTCCCAGGCCCAGGTGACGCCAAACAAATAATAATAATAAATAATAAATATACATATATATATATATATATATATATTTTGAGGATAAAAGTGAAGACTTCACTAACATGAATATATATATATATATATATATATGTTATTTATTGCCGAACATCAAAATGAATATATATTGCTGAGCATCAAAATGCCTAAACAGATACCTATTCATGAGCATAAATATTTGATGTTTCATTTGTGAACTGATTAAGCTTAATTTCTTTTCATGTGTTTGCATACTGTAACTTAAGATTGGAAGAAATCATGTAACTGGTAAACACTTTACTAACATGAATATCAGCGTGTGGGACTAGAGTGAAATTTCATGGTATCTTTGGAAGAGTTTTTAAAGGTGAAGAAATAAAATATCATCATTGATTTTAACATATTTTGTCAATATCATACCAATAATCAACATACACGAAAATCAAGTTAAAAAATTATTTGTCCGGGGGTCAAACTCAAGGTCAAAGTTAAGGTCAAAGGTCATGACCTGATAAATTGCTTCAATACATTATTTGATGCATGTTTTGGATTCCTCTCTGAATTTCCTATTAAATGGTACCAGTTTTGTGAAAATTGGTCAACACGTTACGACGCAATGGCCATTGAAAGTTGAAGGTCACGCCCATTTTTGTCAAAACAAGGAGAAAAGGGCGGGCCGTAGCGCGAGAACCGACGGACCGATTGGACTAATTTTTTTTGTTTTGTGCTTGGGCCATGTTGAATTTTATGTGTATCAAATTACAACGAATTCTGAGATGGTCGGGTGCAACCACTGGGTGAATCCAGATGGAATGACCCCAAAGTGGAATACAGAAAACACAATGAATTTATTGCACTGAATTAATTAACATCCACAATGCAGATATTTGTTCCCATTAGATATTAAACATTCACATACAGAAAAATAAAAGGTGGAATATGAGTACACAAATAAAAAAAGATAAAGCCCTAGGTTATGTGGATAAGTCAAAGGGGGGTTCTTACTTATCATCAGGAAGGGGTCTGACATCCTCTACGCATACAGACAGAGTTGGTTTACTGCCCATGATTCTGTAGAGTGAATCTACCAGCTGTTGTTGCTGAGCCCTGATTTCAGTGTCTTTCTTCTTGAAGTGTAAGACAACCAGACCATCTTTTGTCTTTGCTGTCGGCTTGACGCTATAGCCAACCGTCTAGACAGATTAGAATGATGAATATTAGTGCCAATTTGAAATCATTTCATAATTGTTGTGATGCCAATCTCTTATAACTGGTTTCCATTTTCTGGAACACGTATATTGATCTCTGCATGCCCTACATGTAAGTAGCAAAAAATATTTGACTGAAAAGATAATGTTCACCCTATAGTGAATATATATCTTTTTTCTTACAGAAATCTATGTGTAATAATGCTTATGCTTAGCAAAACATCTGTTCCCATCTTCACTAACTTTTCTTTTAAAAGCATCTTTACTGCTTTGAAACACCTGCCTCAAAACATGTGTAGCATGGAAGAGTTATATCCCTTCACTAATGAAAATTGAACAATGTATATTGTCATAGCAGTGATATGTGAATGTAAACCCTGAATTGGTTTCACCCTTAATCTATGTGTATGCGTACCCATGTGTATGTGTATCTATGTGTATCTTGATTCTACAGAATCTACCTTGAATCTACAGAAGGGGTTTTCTGGAGTGAAGTTGACTGTGGTATTCTGATTTACAAACCCACTACCGGTCCCCCAGAATGCCTGAAGTTGATTCCATTTGGCTAGTAGGTTATCCCTTTCATCTCCATAGATACTAGGTACAGATAGAGCAGCAGCGAGCAGAACAAGGTTGTTGTCAACACCTGAATAATGAAGAGACGTAAAATAGTGACATTGCCGTAAAATAGTGACATTGCGTCAGGTTCCAACTCTCTCATGGTAATCGCCAGATGAATCCAAGTACAGTACTTACTGTGCATACACGGCAAGCAGGCAAGCCGGAACCTAATGACAGGGGTAATTAATGATACACAGTAATGCTCATATGAACATATTCAAAACGTTCAAATTCTGTCATATTTTAGATATTGAATTGTGAAGTCAGGTGTTAAAATTCAATAGAGTTTGTTTCTCTGGGCTTGCCGAACATTGTAGTGTTGTTGTCTACATTCGACACTCAGCATGAAGGAGTGCATTCTATGGTGGGGTTCACAAAGAGGCCATTCTTATTACGCTTTCTTAAACTAGTTCACTGGAAATCGATTCAGGAAACCAATTTGGAAGATCGCTTAGCTATCGTTCCCACTTGATCACACGAAAGTGTTTTTTCAAAATCACTTCACGTAAAGCGATCTTGTTGCCATGGAAACGCTGTCAGTGGGGTGACAGCTTTCATGCAAAATTCAAAACCGCAGCGTAGGCATTCTACACCTGTCGTGTGGAGTAGCGCGCTCAAAATGTGCGAAGATTGCTTTCCGAAGAACAGTTATGTCCTCATGCTAAAACCTGTTTAACGAGGCAAAGCGATCTTGAAAACTACATCGCGAGGTGGTTTTCTGAACCGGTTTGGAAGGTCGCTTCCAAGATCGCTTCAACCACTTTTACTACACGTCAAACTAGTTTCCACTAAACTAGTTTTAGGAAGGTAGTGAGAACGGTGTCTAACTTTTGAGCACAACTGTATCTGTATTCCTAAAGCATTTTAAAGATATCGTTCTTTATGCTACATCAACCACACAAGGTGATCGGAGCATTTCTAAGCTCTGTAAAACAAAAAAGATCGGGGAACCAGTCAACAAAAGTTTGAGCAATGACTGGTTATCATTCGATACAATACCATAGAAGCCAGCCTTATAGTAATTTTGTGCAGAATATCATCATCTTCATCAAAGGTAACTACATTACTATTGTACCTACCTAGTTGTTGTTGTTGCTGCTGCTGCTGAGGCTGAGCACCAAATCCAGTACCTAATCCACCTAAATGCCAAGAAATAATGTAACAACTATGATTTGAAGAACTATATTTTAATCCAAAAAATTTTGGGAGATTGGCTAAAAAAAAAAAAAAGAGTATTCAACAACCTGCATATCATGTGCATCTCTCCTATACAAACCTTAGTTTTACAAGACAATTTTAAGTCGATGTTTCATGAGCTAGATCCATAAACTTAAGTTGTGATGCCACCTCAACATATATTCCCAACATGGCCAGAGCTCATTGATCTTTAAATGACCTTTGACCTTGGCCATGTTCCTGAATCGCGCACAGGGTATTCAGGGATACATTTCTGCTCTTATGTCCAAATTTCATTAACTTGATCCATAAACTTTTAAGTTATGATGAAAATTAGCCAAACACCCCCAACATAACCAAAGTTTGTTGACTCTAAATGAACTTTGACCTTGGTCATGTGACCTGAAACTCGCATAGGATGTACAATGATACTTGATTGATTGATCTTATGTCCAAGTTTCATGGACTAGATCCATAAAATTTCCAAATTATGACAATTCCTCAAATAACCCCAACATGGCCAAAGTTTGTTGACCCTAAGTGACCTTTATCATGTAACCTGCTCAAGCAAGATCTTCAGTGATACACTATTACCCTTTGAAGTTTTATGAACTAGGTCCATATACTTTCATAGTTATGACAACATTTCAAAAACTTAACCTTGGTTAAGATTTCAATACTGATTCCGTTAACATGGTCTAAGTTCATGGACCGTAAAGGAATATGGACCTTGGTCATGTGACCTGAAACTCAGGCAGGATAATCAGTAATGATTACTAGTAATACTTGATTACTCCTATGTCCAAGTTTCATGAACTAGGTCCATGTACTTTATAAGTTATGATGACATTTCGAAAACTTAACCTTGGTTAAGATTTCAATGTTGACAACGGAGCCGGACGAAAAGCGGCGCCTATAGTCTCGCTCTGCTATGCAGGCCACACAAAAATGCTTTAATTTAGATTATACATGATGAAGAGTATTAACCTCGTAGGGTCATAACTCACCCAAAGTGAAATGACATTCATAGACAACGTCGCATTCAGCCTGCCTGACAAAATAGGGACACAGCACATGCTGTCTCATCAGGCACAATCCAGTCAATTATACATGGTTACATGCTGTAAAAATTTTCTCCTTTATTTCTTTGAAAACATCTGCTGCTCTTAATTTATGAATATTTTCTTCAAGAGATAAGTACAAACCATGCAAAACTAGCAAGAGCACAATATCAATCAATGCCTGGGGTCATGGAATGTTGTGTGTTCTGACAATTTCAACATACAAATAATGTAAGATTATTCAAATCAAGGGTTTTACACTTACTTGTAGTTGTTGTTCCTGTGTTAAGACCACCAAAACCAAACTTGAGGCTAGAGCTAGAGGTAGCAGTTTGACCAAAGCCACCCCCACCAAAGAGAGATGATCCTCCTGGCTTGGCACCGAACCCTGGACAAAAGATTACAAATAAGTTCAAAAGCTTAAGACAGAATAAAACAATCACCATGAGCTATTAAATTCTTCCCATCAGAAAGAAAAATGTTAAAAGTGGATATGGTATACTGCAACGGATTGCTATCAAAATGCAAACATGGACATTCATAACATTAAAGCAGTGTGACTATTTGCGTGCACATCATGTATTCAATTAATCATGAAGAAGAATCATGTACAAACAAATCCAATTAATGTCATTGTTACATTGTAAAACTTTACATGTTAATATTTATTATGATCAATTATGAAAATTTTCTTTGGAAAATACCCAGCCAAATCACACATCCCTGTACAATATAGCTTGCTCATTTATGGTGGGAAATATTTGTGTCTGAAAAGTGAAATACTTAAATAACTGATTTTTTAAAACTAGATTATTTGTACTTGTTACATTATTGAAACACTGCCAATGAATAAATATAAAATGTGACTGGAGCAAATTCACTACTCTTAAATTGTTACAATGCTATGAATGCTACATACAGACATGCAACACATAAACAAGTGGAATGCCTCTGGCGGTCTCACCTGCATCACATGATTCAATATGGCAGCAGTGCTGACTTTGAAAATTACTATAACTCGCACAAGATGTTCAGTGATACTTGGTTACTCTTATGTCCACGTTTTATGAACTAGACCAATACACTTACAGAGATACATGTATGATGGTAATTCAACAAATACCCCCAACGTGGCCAAAGTTCATTGACCTTACATGACCTTTGACCTTGATCATGTGACCTGAAACTTGCACAGGATGTTCGTTGATACTTGAATACTCTTATGTCCAAGTTTCATGAGTCAGATCCATAAACTTTCAAAGTTATGATGGTAATTCAACAGATAACCCCATTATGGCCAAAGTTCATTGACTTTTGACCTTGGTAGTGTGACCTGAAATGCGCACAGGATGTTCAGTGATACTTGATAACTATTATGTCCAAGTTTCATGAATCATATCCATAAACTTTCAAAGTTATGATGGTAATTCAACAGATACCCAAAATTCGGCCAAAGTTCATTGACCCTAAATGACCTTTGACCTTGGTCATGTTACATGAAACTCAGGCAGAATGTTCAGTAATACTTGATGAACCTTATGGCCAAGTTTCATGAACTAGGTTCATATACATTCTAAGTTATGCTGTCATAAAAACTTCAGTTAAGATTTGGTGTCGACACCGCCGCCGCCGCCTACATGTATAGTCTCACTCTGCTATGCAGGTGAGACAAAAATGGAGAACTATATTGTCATCAATGAAAATGGGAAATGCATAATAGTACATTACCAAATTGTAAAGCCATTTTTGTGTGCGTGTGTCCAGATATTTTGGTGATGTTGGATGAATGACATGACAAAAATAAAGCTTAAAATAATGTATAACTCAAAATGCAGCAATATAGCAAAAATGAGTTTTTGTGGTGTTTTTTTTTTATAACAAAGTGGTTCACAGAGGGCATACTGAACTACATGGCAGCTCGATCAAAATGATGAAAATTACCAAAATAACACATAAAATAAGCAAAGTTTTCAATAGAAAGCATCATTATGACCATGGAAGATACAGGTAGATGCAAAGGAACTCAAGAAGAAGCAATATAGCAAAACTGTGGGGGGGGGGTAGACAAAGTGGATCACAGACGGCAGGCTGGACTACACATCTGCTATTTTACCCACCTAGATCAAAATTAAAGCCTGTGGTGGAAGGCTTGATGCCACCACTACCACTGCCAAAATTGAAGTTGCCTGGAGTAAAAACAGTACCATTAACATATGTACTAGTCACTCAAATTATGTAAACTAAGGATTTCTTGTTGGCTTCATTCTGGCAATAAAGTGAGCAGTTTGCAGTGGATTGATTGTTTGAATTATTACACAAGCTCATAATCTAGCCTTTAGACAATGTTCCATGTCTGTTATTTTGCAAAATGCAGGGTGAATACAAGCCCCTGATCTGTATGCAAGCTCAGCCACAGAGCCTTGAGAAGCCTGCCTTGGACTTCCTATTACAACCATTTTTAAATTTCCTGACTCCTGATTGCTACCCAAGCCAATACTTGACCAAGAATATAGCCAAGTCAGAAGGCCTTGTCAAAAGACTAATGAAATCAGGATCTAGAATATCAAGCATCTATAAAACATTTACACAAAACGTTACAGTTAGAGTGCCGAGAAGCTAAATTTCCAAACCAAGGATATACATATACTGGGTACCAGAAATAGAATCACATCTGAAAGAGCGGGGGGGGGGGGGGGGGGGCTGGCGTTAAAATTAATACTTAAAATGCTACCTGAATTTTCACTGCAGCAATCTGATCCAGAATAAGTATGACAGGTAATCTAAAAATCCCCAAACAGCTGTACCCTTCACTTTCAAAGATAAGAATTGATTCATACCTCCTGTGCTTGTAGATGTTCCAAAGTTGAATCCAGATGCACTGCTAGTTGTCTGAGTATTTCCACCAAGCCCACCACTCCCAAAGCCAAAGCCTCCACCAGTACTGGTTGTAGCTGTTCCTATGGGTTTAATCCCAAATCCAAATGCAGAGCTGCTCGTGGTGGTGGCTGTAGAAGTCCCAAAGCCAAGAGTAGGTGCAGTTGTTTTAGTTGTACTACCAAAGGAAAATCCTATTTAAAAATGAAAATAATAAGCATATGAATTGATTATCTGTAGAAAGGTTTGGGGCAAATATCTGTACTGTTTCAGCATTCAATCTAGATTGGATACTTGTATTGGCAATAGCGAGGTAAAAATAGGGTGATATTTCAGATTCAAGTTTAATGTCATATGAAGCAGAATAGTATCCTGATCGATTTTACACCCTTTTAACGAAAATAAGGTGAACAAAAGTGTCGCTATTAAAGGCGAGCACATAATACACTTGCCTGTAACACAGAGAATGGAGTTAAAAAGGAAAGTAGAAGATGATTTCACCATTAACCTGTTTTTCTTTCTTTTTTTTACGAGAAATATTTTGCACAAGAACATTCTCATGCTGTTTTTTACTGCTTCTTTAAGTCAAATGATAAAGCTATCAAGCAGACTCACAGTGGAAAATCACTTTTGATTTCTTTACTATGCAAGAGCTCGGACATGTAACCCCGACTGGGGCGCCTCGGACTTCGGCCGGAACTTAACCACCCTTGGCTACTTTTCAGATTTTTGTTTCGGAGGGGAATATCATGCCTGCTACAGGGAACCATACAGGCAAGGGACTTGAATGCATGTGATACATGAACATACCTGCTATTGAACTGCACACACAGCAGATCCAAGTTGCTTTAAAAAAAATATTCCAGGGGTGAAATCCAGCAGTAAAATCCATGTTTTTGACTTCTAAAGATTCTTATGACACTCGCTAATTATGGACTCCAAAAATCTTGTAAGGGGGAAGTGATTTCCACTGGAAATATCTCTGCCGAGATCGCACAAGTTTGATCTATCGCAAGAAAATATGCAAAGGCTGCCGCAGGGATTCCCCACGGCGGAAAATTCGACACCCTTCCAAATATGGCACTCTTTCAAAGCTATGTGATCACGTCCAACATTGAGCCGAAAGAGGTCCGTTTGTTAAGTAGATAATTATTGCTTACCGACTTCTACATCAAATTATTAAAAGTAATAATTAAAATTTGCATTTGCGCAGCTGAGATCTTGGCCCTCGATTGCGCAAGCGCTGCGAAAAATTTGCACAGTGGTAGTGTGGGATATAATCTACAAGGCTGTATGATTAATTTTTTTTTAAATAACAATGAATTATAGTAATTCATTCATGAGATGAAACATTTGCTCTATCATACTGCCTCAAAACTGCTAATCTTTTATTCAGACTCGCAGATCCTGATCATACATGTATGTACTGCAAAAAAAAAATGGTATCGCAATTTTTTTCTTTTGTATTTTACTGTTTTTTTTTTATTTCTTATCTATTTCTTTGTTTCCCGACTTGTTTTTTAAGAAAAGTGTTGCAGACTTAATTCCGATGATAAACAAGACAAAATTACGTGATTATAAATGATAAATTATAAATAATAATTATAATAATTATTTATAATCAAATTTTAGTATTTGTTAAAGAATTAGTTTTTATCTAAAAATTGTTCTTCAAAACAGCATTTTGTAACATCGCTACGTCATAACAAAGTAGTTCAAGGGTCAGACCTATTGTATTTGCTTTGTTGACAAACGGACATGACGGATCGAGGGATCTACACAAGATCGATCTGGTAAGAAATTCTAAATTTTTAAACTTTATATTAACCAATTTTTGAAACCTTCATATGCATTAGGCAGGGCGCGACACTAGCGCCGGTCCAACGGTCCAGACCGGTAAAATCGCTGTCGGGCCAGTAGATTTTCAGAAATAGCAAGATTTACTGGTCCGACATGACCAGTAAAAAATATTGTCGGGCCAGCAATTTTTCCAAAAATAGCAAGATTTATGGGTCCGACATGACCAGTAATAAAAACCATTGTTGGGCCAGTAACTTTTCCAGAAATGGTCAAATTCACCGGTCCATCATAAACAAAAAAAATATTCCATGACTCAAATTGCAAACCATTTTCCTCCCGTTAATTTCTGTCATTCACACACAGAATACACACAGAATGAATCGCATGTAATTTTTACTTGGGTAACATACAGTGTGCATAATAGCCTAGCCAGCCACACAGCCCACATGGTAAAATTCCTACTGGCTGCAAGAACGAAGCTTGGCCCCAGAGCTTGGCTAACCTCTGGCAGAAATCTCTCACAGAACTGTCAAAATTCATTGTTCACACTCATGAAAAGCTCTTATAATGTCCATATTTCCTAAAAACTGGGGTAACTCTGTCAGTTGTAAGCAGTAAAAGGAGAAATTTTCACTTGTTTTAGTTCAAACAGATCGGGTTTCGAGTGATATCATCTGAATACAGCCCCACATATGTATTTATGTGTGTGTGTTGATACACTTGGTTTCTGACTTTCTTTTTTAGCTATATTTTAATTGAGTCAAAAAGAAAAGTTAATTTATTTATGATAGCTTTAGCTTTCTTCCTCTGTTTTCTTTCTATCTTTCTTTTCTTCTTTCTTTTCAATCTTTGTTTCTTCCATCTCTTCTTTCATTTTCTGTTACTTTCTTTCTTTTTAATTTCCCATTTTTTCATTGTTTCAATCTTTCTATCCTATTAAAAAGTATTTTTCTTTATTTCTTTTTTGATTTCTTTAATTCTTGAGACCATCCAGCCTATATTTATCTCTTCTTCTTTCTTTCCTCCTTTTTACCCTTTCTTTCCTTCATTCTTTGTTACATTCTTTCTTCCTTCCATCCACCAATTCTTCACCCTTTCTTGTTTTTTATTTCTTCCTTCTTTCAGCCCTTTCTCTTTCTTTCATTCATTCCTTCCTTTCTTTTGTTCTTTCTTTTTTCCCTTCATTCAATCTATCTGTTTACCTTTTTTTTTTTACTGCTCGCTTCCTTTCTCTAATTCTTTTCTTTCTTTCCTTCCTTTCTTTGTCTCTCAGTATTTCTTTTTTTTCTTCCTTTCATCTGTTCTTTTACCTTTTCTTCCTCTTTTATATTGCTTGCTTGCTTCCTTCCCTTCCTTCTTTATTTCTTTCCAATTCCATCATTCTTTTTTCCTTCTTTCTATCATTTTACCTTTTCTTTATTTCTTCCTTAATTCCTTTCTTCCTTCTTTCATCCTTCCTCCCTCTCTTTCTTTTTTTCCTTCTTTCCATCTCTCATTTTACCCTTTCTTTTTTTATTACTTCTTTCTTTCCTTCACTACTTTCTGTCTTTTTTCTTTCTTTCTTTATTGTTTCATTTCTTTCCTTCATTCCTTTATTTTGTTTATTTCTTTTGTTCTTTCTTATTTTTGTTCTTTCTTTCCTTCCTTCCTTTCCTTCTGTAGTTCTTTCTTTTTTTCTTTCCTTCACATCTATCCTTTCTTTACCTTTTCTTTTTTTTCTTTCTTCCTTCCTTCATTTCTTTCTTTTATTCTTTCTTTGTTTCTTTCTTTCTTTCTGTCTTGATTTCTTTTTTGTCTTTCATTCCTTCATTTTTGGGGGGGGGGGGTAACAAAAAAGGACAGCAAAATAAACTCCCGCTTTTTTAATGTTTTCTTTATTTTTGGGGACCAGTAGATTTCAGGTTCGGACCAGTAAAAAATTGAAAAACTGGAAATCTACTGGAAACTGGAAATCCGACATGAATAGGTTGGACCAGTAGAAAAAAGGGTTAGTGTGGAGCCCTGCAGTAGGCGTATGAAGGTGTAAAAATAAATAAAAATCGTCATCATTTACATGATATTTATCTTATAAGATAGATTTCCTAGGGAAATGCATCTTTGTTTGGTCAGTCTCTTAGTCTTATACATACATGGTAAGCAGTTCAAGGCTCCATGATGGAGAGTATATGTCAAAATAGTAAAAAAAACATCATCATGGAGTCCTCGGCTCAAGCCTCCACCAAGGCTAGCAAGTAGCAAGCATGTAAAAATCTACGTCCAGCTGATCTGTCCACATGATCGCTCGCGCAAGTGAAATTAGGGTGTCTGGTGAAAGAAAATATTTTTCTTATTTCAAGATAATATCACATTTTCTTTGTGAATTTGAAGAGAAATTACCTTCAGACTGACAGAAATGTAACTTTTGAAATAAATCAAATTATTGGCTGCAAAAAAGGAAGAATGAAATTAGATCAATTTTCAGCATTTCTCTGCCATAGACTGTGTAGTTAAGAAATGGACACACACAGTTCCAATTTTTTAGCTTCCGAGAGCTGTTACATGCCAAAAACTTGTCCATAAAGAGACCAACTCCAAGTCGCCAGGGCGAATCTGCATTAGATCTAATGTTAGACTTACATGTAAATGTACAGGATAGCCACACCAGGGGTGGTATTTTGAAAACATTCTTATCTTTGTTCTTATCTTTTACCTCATTGAGATAAGAAGACGCTAAAATCATTGCAAATCAGTATTCTAAAATTTTTCTTAACGCGTTCTTATCTCTGTAAGGACTGCCTCCTTCTTATCTTCAATACGCCCAATTTTAGGATACTACCAATCAAAATGAGCTTTATATTGGCAGTTTAACCAATAGAAGTGTTCCTTATGTCAAGAGAATATCATGGGCGCTGCACGTACACTGTTTCTGGCGCACTGCGCGAAATGTGCATTTTATACGCAATGACTGATTATTATTTTGAGACATGTGCACAAAATAAAGAAAGAAAGTAAGTAAAGTAAATCAGCTGCCCGCTTTGTACACGGTGACTACAGGACCTCAACATCTTCCTCAGCCCTTGTGTCTGCACTCGGATGGGATAGTCTCTATACACGCCGTCTTCTTGCTCAGTGTACCCTCTTCCATAAAATTCATCATCATCTATTTGCTGTACCTTTTCCTCCTACCACATATATTGGACGACATGATCACAGCCTTAAATATGCTATACCAAAAGCAACCACTGATGCATACAAGTTCTCTTTCTTCCCACGTACTATCAAAATTTGGAATCACCTACCAGGACCTGTTGTAATGGGAACAAACCCAGCTGTATTTCGAGAGGCTGCGCTGCCATTCATCCGCGCGATGCAGCCTCCTGTTGGGTCTCTTATGCTGTAAACCAAGAGGCAGTTTTTACTTGCATGGTGCACATCCACTTTTAATGTATATAAGTGAAATTTCAAATTAATTCACCATGGCACCTCGCACTGATATACACAGAATGGTTTCATCCCAGGATAGCTTTGAAGCTGCTGAAAGGAATTACTCTTCAAGTTTCAAGGAAAAAAGTAAATAAAGAAAAAGAACGAAAAGGGAAAATAAAAAGGCAGGAAAAATGAAGAATGAAAAAAAAAAGAAAACGAGAACATTAAAGGAAAGAATAAAGAAAAATATTTTTATAAATTAATAGAAGAAAGACAGAGAGAAAAAAAGAGAAAGTAAAGAAAGAGAGTAAATCATGAAGAATGAACGGAAAAGGAATGAGCGAAAGAAAGAAAAAAGAAGAAA